>NW_026000005.1:33306339-33316409 GCF_001458135.2 Marmota marmota marmota | reverse complement strand
TTTTTTTTTTTTTTTTTTTTTTTTTTTTTTTTTTTTTTTTGCTGTATAACAAATTGCCACAAACAGTAGCTTAAACTAACACCTACTTATTGTCTCACAGTTCTGTAGATCAGGAGCCTGGACATGGCTCAGAGGGAGTCTCTGGTCAGGGTCTGGTGGGATGCAATCTTAGATACTGGCCAGAATGCTATCTCTCTGGAGGCTTTGTGTCCTCCAAATTCCCTGGTTGTTGGCAGAAATAGGTTATCTGCAATTTCAAAACTCATGCCAGCCTGCTTTTCCAAAGTAAGAAGGAGAGCATCTCTGACTTCAGGAAACTTCTGGGCCTTCATAAAGGTTTCAACCAGTCAGATCAAAGTCATCCAAGATAATAACCTTTTGACTAACACAAAGTCAACTGATCAAGAACCTTAGTTACATTTGCATCTTTACCATAGGATGGAGCATAATCACAGGAGCCACATCCCAGCAGATTCACAGATTCTTCCCATATCCATGGGGAGGGGGTTATACAGAGCTTGTGTACCAGGATTTGGGGATTTTAGGGAACATCTTAGAATTTGATCTGCCATAGATATTAAGCAAGTAGTTAAACAATTAGAACTGTGCAAAACTCCAGGAAAGGGAATTATAGATCCCACAGTGTGTTCAAGAGGCTCCACCTCCTCTGAGTGGATGGGGAGACTTCCTGAGGCCTGCCAGATGAGCTGGTGCCTACCTAGCTAAGGTGGAAATGCATGTGGGGGAAGGAGCAGAGCCAGAGTGAGATAACATATCGGGGGAGGTAAGAATGCAGCCCTAAAAGGAAATAAAGTGGGTCACTCTCTGGCTTGCTCAATTATTTCAAAATACTTAATATCTGAAAGCAAAGCCGAGCATTTTCTATGTAAAAAGAAGTGAACCACAGTTCCAAGGGTCACCCCTCTCTACTTCCCTTCCTGAAGAACTCAGAGGTGTCTGTCTGTAGATAGCAGGGTCTGAGTTTCTTCCACAGCAAGGATAGGAGGAGCAGCGCAAGATCAGGATCAAGCCTAGGAGCAGGCAGTAGTGGGTGGATACTGCACATATTTTGCAAGCTAACAAAAACATCCAAGAGCCTGAAGCTGGGGGGTGACTTACAACACCAAATTGGAAGACTCAAGCATCATCTTCTGTCTGGCTTTGAACACTATGAGAGCCCTCTGCTCAGAGTAAATGGAGAAGAGACTTAAAAAAATAAAAAAGCCTCCAAGCTAGAAATTGGAATGTTCTTGTCAGCACGTTGAGAAAACTAACAGATGGCAAGCTTTATGCCCACCCCAAAATAAATATGTGCTGATTTCGGCAAAGAGTTGTGAAGTCCCACAGGGTCGCTAATGTCCCTCTTCCTCTATCATCCCAAAAGCCAAATTCAACTTGGTGGCCAAAATGGGAAGAAAAAACAAAATAAATAAAATGACCCCAAACACATGATTGTCTAAAAGGTATGTCAAATTTTAAAATGAAGTTTTCATTTGGTCAAATTATAGGTCTCTTCCCACAAAGTACCTTTTTAAAATAAAATTTATTTTGCCATAATTAATCTTCAGAAGATTCAAGAAAGATGACTCGGAGTAAAAATGTTTGAAAGTCGAAGTACAAAAATTGCATCCATCAACCAACTGTACTAGCAATGTCCGAGGAACAGGAGCGGACTGTCCATGTAGGCAAAACCCCTTCCCCTTGGATAAGGACTGTGTTTCAAAGCTCTAGTGGGAATCTCAATGCCCACATCACTATCTGGAGAGTACCTGAACTAGGTGAACCCCCTTTGCCAGTTGCCCTGCACAGGAAGAGAGGCTTCTATTGTGGGAGAGTGATCAAATGACCCTGGCTGTGTACCTGCACAAATCACACCACTCCATCTTTCCTCTGCATCTTTCATGACAATTCTTTCCCTTTTGCTAGTGTCTCAGAGCTTTCTTTTCTACTCTTTCTGCTCTGTCAACCCATGAGATGGAGACGAGCCGGATCTCAGGAGCAGCTGAGGAGGGATGGGTGGCAGACTCCCTTCCTCTGGTTGAAAGTTCTGTGACTAATTCATAAACACAGGCTATGAGTCACCCCAAATTCCTGGAGCCCCTGATGACCATGTTAGGTAGGCTCAGAAGAGAGGCTGCAAGACCCAAGTCCAACAGAAGGGCGTTCTGTCTGCCAGAGCATTCTGCTGTTATTTTTAACTCAGTTCTAACTGGCCCTGCTCCCACCCTGGTGACATTTCCGGCACCATGCTGTCCTTTGCCCTGCTGATGGGCTCTGCCCACTAAAGTATTTCCATATGTCACCTGTTATTTAAAATCCCTTGGATCATTCTCAGGATTCTATCCAAAGATTCTCATGTAGGGTGATCCCCACAAAGGGATGTATTTTGACCTACAATGGTCAAAGGGACCGTATTTTCAACACACTCCCCTGAAATCCTCTTATGAAACAAATATGAGAAATTCTACTTGGGTATGTTCAGTTCAAATGTTTCCATCCTTTCACTTCCCAATAGGATTTTAGGAAGAAACCATTAAGAGGAAATGATTCCCAACAGGGCAATTTGTGGGAGAGAGGTAAATTTAGATGTAGGAAGTATATCAGTCATATGCTTTGTCTGACGGACATTCCTGAATCTCAAACCTTGAACAAACTTACTTCCAATATAAGTAATTTCCACATTATGGGGTAAGCCTCTCAATGAATCTCTGCTCCTTTATTCATTTGTTTGACAAACTCTTATGAAGTGACTACCCTGTGTCAGGCTGATTAGCACCCAGGATGGGATGGCAAAAAGACAGACCTTGTCCCTGCTCATAGGGGGCCTTATAATTTGAGTAGAAGACAGAACATTAGTCCTTTCTCAAATCACCATCCTCATGTACTATCAATAAAAATACTGATGCGCTTTCTAGATAATGCCTTGCAAAGAATAATGTGGAATCTCAAATGTGCATAACTCACCAAGATTTTGGTCAAATGCATTCATCAGATTCTGTTGTAGGAGCTGGAATACATCAATGAACACATTAGGCAAAAATCTGTTCTCAAGGAACTGATATTCTAAGGGGATGAGACCCTGGACAACATATCTAATAAATTAAATAATGCATTAGAAAAGTATTGGTACAGTGAAAGAAAGAAATCCAACCAGTAAATACCAACCTAGTGTGTGAAAGGGGTCATGGGAAGTCTCATGGTTAAAGTGACATTTTAACAGACTTGAAAAAGGCATAGGGTTTGCCAGAGGGAGTTTGAGAGGAGAGCATGCTAGGCAGGGCACAGGGCTGGGACAAAGATCCTGCAAAGGGAGGGTTCCTGGTGTTTGGCAAGCAGCAGGTGAGAGAGGGAATGCCCTAAAGATAATGAGGACAGAGTAGGTTGAGATCAATTAGAGGCTGGTAGGTGATTTTGAGTGACAAAGGGAGCCATCCCAGGGTTCTGAACAAAGGAATACACAATGTGACCTATTTTTACAGGGTCATTATGGCTGCAATGTTGAGGGTCAAGTCTAAGACGATAAGCGGAGAACAGCAACTAAATTTTTGAATAACATTTGGCAGCTTCCAGGTCTGGTAAAGCTGAAGATGCGCACAGCTCAGAATCCAGCTGTTCTCAACACTAGGAGAAAAACTCCGAAAACTCACAAGGATATGTGTGCAGGCATGTTGTTGGCAGCAACAGCAAATCAAAATGCCTAAATGCCCTTCAGTGGGAGCATAGGTCGATAAATTATGGTTTACTAATTCCATGGAATGCCTTGTAGCAATTAAAAGAACTAGTTATATTATCAAGGTGGATAAATTGCTCAAAACTCAAGCTGCAGAAGGAGAGTTACAGTATGATCTTAAGTTTAAGGTACCACAATAATGCTATTTATTTTGTGACTACATACGTATTATATTTAGTAAAAAAAATTACAGTATTAAATGAAGGTTATCCATTTCATGCTGATTATATCTGGTGAGGAGGAGAAGGACAGGGAATGGGGTTTGGCAAGGGTATAAAGAGAATGCCAAGCACACCTGTAATGTTAGTGGCTCTCACATACACACACACCATTACGAAGACCCAAATCAAACTTAACAAAATATTAAAATGTTAATGTTTGTATGTTTTCCATTGAAAGAAGTCAGTAAAATTAACAAAGTAAAAAAAGTGAATAAAAACAATTTCATTAAATTGAATAAGAGAAAAGAGAAGTAATTCTATAATGCAATATATCTATAAATTTTTAAGTCAATTCCTACCTCTGTCTCTGAAATAGCAGGCATATTTGTGTTTTCTGTGTAGTTTCTTTTTACTGGTGTTTCCAATCAAACTATAAATTCCTTGCCTTGGCTCATAACATGATCCCCAAAGCATGACACTCTGCCCAGGACATAGAACTGAAGGAGATCGCAAGGCCTCTGAAGCAAGGTCTGGCTAATTTTCTCACATCCTGTTCCCTGCCCCTTCTTCTCTCCTGAATGGGTCGTAGAAATCAGAATTTCTCTTCTCCAAAGTGGGTCAAAGACACCAAAACCCCTCTCCCCCAAGCAAGCCATACAATGAAGGAAGGTCCGTTTCTCAGTTCCCCTCATTCCAAAGGGTCCTGTCCCACACATGGGAGGGAAGACTGTACAGAGAGGCCCATGAGTCTGCCCAGACAGGCCTGCTGGGCTTCCTCCCTGGGCCTGTGCCACAAGACCACACCTTTTAATCCAGTCACATTTCTAAGCAGCTGTCCATTCTTCCTTCTACCCTGAGTTTTTATACTTTTATTTCTGTGAGTTTCCATGTCACATAAACTTTGATTCAATAAATTTGCTGTTTTTCTCTTGTTAACTTGTCCTTTGACCTAGGAACATGTAAGCTGTGACCCTTAGGATGGGTGAAGAAATGTGTCACACTTTTCTGCCCCTACACTTGTTAAGTATTAAAAACAAACAAACAAAACTTTCTGCCTTCTATTTTCTGTGCTGGTGGTCCACAGCAACCATCTGAGTTAAAAGCAGTGCTTGCTGGTGCTGTTGGATGGAAGTACAAGTTTCCTCCAGCCATGTCCCTGAGGTACGTGAATTCATACTTACTGGGGTGGGGGGAGTATTGGTAATTAGTGGCCCCAGTCCTATATGCTCAGGTGGTTGTCTTTCTCTACTGTTTGCAAAAGCAGGTTGGATGGTTTAAGAGCCCTAGCTATTATTTGTATAGCTGGAATGTTATTAGCAGAAGAGCGACCTAAGCAAAGTGTATTTTAGCAAGAGACAAGTATGTTTGCTATAATGTATTGATGATCATTTTTCTTCCTCTCTGCTCCTCATTTTCTCCTGTCTTTGTATACGAGGCTTCTTTTAAAACAAGTGTTTTCAGATTGGAGTATGTTATGGCAAAGAGCCTGGAAGAGGTGGATTTAGTGCACTGAAGTTCTGTTTTCAATTATCGAGAATCCACGAAACCACAGGCTTAGGTTTTAGATGGGCCAATTTCAACGTTTGCCTTTCCAATGTAAATGCATAAAATATAAGCTGTTCAGCAGTGTCAGGGTCTCTCTCAATGACGTGGGTTCCGTCTCTAGCTGTACAGTGCCTGTTCCATGGCTTATCACAGAAGCAGGCTTATAGGGTCTTCATTAATATGTCTGCAAACTGACTAGACACTGGGACATGCAATTCATTTTCTCTAAGCTATTATCCACCATACATATTCAATTTAATATATTTCATTATGCTAATTTTAAAAAGAAGATGGATTTTTTTTTTCTTCTCATGAGTTCCAGCACATTTTCCAAGGACAAAGAAAACCTGTTACTGTTACCAATGCTTTATTAGATTGTTATATAAAAATTTCCATTTTAATATAGGAAATTTTATAACTTGAGATCACATTATACAGAGGAAAAGTGGTACAGAAATGGAAAGCAGAGAGAAATTAGAGGAAAAGCAGAAAAAAAGAAAAAAAATTCATGGCTTGCAGAAATGACAGAACTTGGTTCTCATGTTGGGCTCCACCCACGTCAGCAACTTATTTAGTAAGCTTTGGCAGGAATGGAACATACTTGTGCAAAATTTGACCTAGCTCTGTATTTGAAACAATGTCCATGTTGACTTATTTTATATTCTTATATTCTCTCTCTCCCTCCCTATCCCAAGTTAATCAAGGTCTATTTCAAATTTGCCTCCTGGGAAATTCCATGTCAATCACCATATTCTTTCAGTTTCTCAAGTTTGGTGGAAAGAACAAGTAGTTAAAGTCACAAAGTCATTTAAATTGCCAAATATCTTCCTTCCTTCCTTCCTTCCTTCCTTCCTTCCTTCCTTCCATTGTTTTTGGTGCTGGGGATCAAACTCAGGGCCTCATACATGCTAGGCAAGGGATCTACCACTGAGTATAACCCCAGTTCCCTAATATGTCTTAGAGTATCATTTTCTTCATCTATAATGGGGACAATAATAATGGTTACCCCATTGACCTCAGAGTGTCAATGTTAATAATGAAAGTGTCTGTTACCACCACTGTAATATTTACATTCTCAGTTATATTATTACTATTAATAGGAAAATAATGATTTGGGATTTAATTTATTTCAGTTAGCATGAAATGTATGATCCCAATGTATTGTTCTATATGGAAATCTCTAGTCAATGTGGCCATTGAAATTAAATTAAAATATAAAATCTCAGCTCCTTCGTCACACTAGCTATATTTTTCATGTTACAATCTATTCATGTCCAGCAGCTCTCCCCAGTGGGACAGCACAACTATCAGACCATGTCCATCACTGCAGAAAGTTCTACTGAACAACATTGATTTGAATTTAAGGAATAGACTTTCAATTCACTTATACCATTCCTTACTAACAACTTGTCCTTGTGTATAAAAGGGAATTCAAAATCTTTTTACTAAGTTTGAAACTCAGCTGTGGTCTATGTAAGAACAATCAGGAGCTCATGCAATTATCATCATCATCATCATTATTACTATTATTATTGTTGTTGTTGTTGTTGTTGTAAAAAGGACAAGTTTTCTGTAGCTCATTGCAACAATTCTAAAGTAATAGAATGTTCTATACACCATAAAATCATTGTCTAGCTTTGTTCTGTGGAAACTCATTTAAATCTGATTTACTGTGACTTGGAATTTAAGACTTAGGATGAGATTAATGAGCTGCTTTTGGTTACATCATCTGCATGGATTGTCAAACAGAGCCTGCACTGAAATCACACAGGACGGTTCAGCTCTGTTCCCTTGTTAATGTAATGGAATGCCTGCAGTTTCCACATAACTTACCAGATAACGTAACAGATAGATCACATGAGGCCTGCAGTTGGCATTTCTCACCCTGCCTAGGCAGCTTGCACGATGGTTCAGATGGAGAATTTTGCATAGGACTGAGGCCACCGGGAGAATATAAGAAACCAACATGAATCATGCTCAGGTCACAATGTTGATATTCAATGACATTTGCCTTTGTCTCATGCATATGTGCTGTCCAATACTGCTTCATTACCTTTTTTAGATGATAAACATATAAGGGATCAGCCATTTGGGCATCATGGCAAAGACACAAATTAGTGTCTTTGGTAGCAATGCAAGATTTCATGTTTCCTACTTATATGCAATTTAAAAATTCATAAATATGATGTGAGATTCCAGACCTTTATGTTTGACTCTAACAGAAAGCTGCCTGGAACAAGCGAGAGATACAGATAATACCTTGACCCATTTGTTGATCCTCACTGCATTGGGTCTTTGATATAAGAGGGCAAGGCATGGGCTTGATGGAGCCCCTGTTCCAGAAGAAAAGCCAGAATGTCAAGGAATTGAATCAGGCTGCTTTTGAACCCAAACATGACAGAGAAACTCAGGTTAGGGGATATCAGAGAAGCTCGGCTTGATGAGCGGGAAAAAGCAAACCAGTGACGCTATTAAGGCAACCCATGAGGATGGCCTTGGATGCGGAGAAGAAACAAGTATGAGAACAGCAGAGACGAAGGAGAAGCTGACGACATTTCCTGGGAACCTGAGATGAATTATTTTTCCTCAAGTGAAAAAAAAAAAAAAGGCAGCACAAAGAAGAAAATACGAGGTTCGTAAATCATGAAGCCAAAGTAGAGAACTGGGAAGAGGTCATTTCTGAAAATTGGCTAATTCCAAAGATGGTTTGTGATAAGGTCAAGGGAGAGGTCATAATCAAGGATGATTTTAGGCTTTTTTTCTCTTGCTCACTTTTTCTTTTTCTTTTCCCTTTGGAACACTTAGATCTCCTGGATGTCCCGAGACTTGGAAACACAGTGATGTGAAAGTCATTAGAAAATAATCCAAAGTCTCTGCCATGTGGTTGGTAGAAGAGCTGCTTTTTTTTTTCTTTTGTTTTTAACAATTAGAACTTAAGAATTCTTCACTAAGGAAAATGTCATCAGAAACAAAGCTTCGTATATTTTGTGGTTCTATTCAAAGAACTAAAGTGATATTCCAAGTTCTGTGTAAATAGTTAAAAATTGCTTTTGTTTCCAGGTGGACCATATTTAAAGGAGGAAAGGAAACCAAATTGTTTAAAGAAATGAATTGCTTGATGTGTGCCCCCCAGGCAAACACCAAGCCTCCTACATTTTCGTTTTGAAGGAATGGCTTAATAGAATTGACTTTCTCCTAGCTGAGAGGACATATTGACTCAGAAAATTTTGTTGAAAACAAAATTAGAGATGATATACTCACCTTGAAAAATGTAACTAAATATTTAATAAAATGTTACCTCAAAAATGTTATAAAAATAATGAGTAATCACTGAAAGAATCTGAGTACACTCAAATTGTATTTATAAATTTCTTAAAGAATTTTGGTGTGATGGAAACTCTCATGATGAGTGAAAGACCGGATAATTATTAATAAGATTGTAAGACGATCTTGTACAGGAGGAGAGTTTCTGCCATGTTTCTTTTAATAATAAAATGTGAATTATTTCAAACACTGACAAAAGTTCTGAACATAATGTAATGAACACCAAAGTACCTACACCCAAGATTATCTTTTTAAGAATAAAACATGGCAAATATAGTTGAATCCTCCTTTCATGACTCCAGGGGTCTCATTTCTCTCCCTTCCTCCTTAGAGATAATTCTTTCCTAAAATTAAATATTCTTCTTTTATATGCTTAGATTTTTACTAAATATATAGTTATTGATATCCATAAACAGTATGAAGTTTTCTTTAGTGTGCTTTTGTACTTTATATAAAAGATACTGTACAAGCTAGGTGTAGTGGCACACCTGTAATCTCAGCTACTCAGAAGGCTGAGGCAAGAGAATCTCAAGTTCAAGCCAGCTTGGACAATTTAGTGAGATTCTATTTCAAAATAAAATTTAAAAGAGGGTTGGGGGTGTAGCTCAATGGTAGACACACTTAACTAGCATGAGGAATACCCAGGGTTTGATACCCACTACCCATCCCCCAAAATATTGTACCAAGAATATTATTCTGTATGCAGTTTTTTTATTTTTACCACGATGGTCTTTTCTTTCTTTCTTTCTTTCTTTCTTTCTTTCTTTCTTTCTTTCTTTCTTTCTTTCTTTCTTTCATCTACATCTCTAGTTAACTTATTGTTGTTGCTAAATCATAACCTTTTGTATAAATCAACAATTCATTTAACAACAGTATTTCTTGAGCACTGCTCTAGGAACTTGGGGACAGCAATGATCAAAACAAAGATCTGGGAGGAACTTACATTCTATTGGGGAAATCTAACAGATTGTTCTAAAATTAACATAATAAGCAAATTAGATAGCATCTTAGATTATGTTAAGTGTCATAAGAGAATTTTAGCCCATTTTTATGCCTGGGAGCATGGAGCGTGAGGAGGTAACAAGTTCTGATTCTACATAAGGAAGCACAATTCAGTTCTTCTGTTGTTTTGTCTAGGATCATGTTTATTGGGAAAGGTGAGAGCAGGCATTTCTTTTATTCTTCTCCTTCTTCTTCTCCTTCTTCTTCTTCTTCTTCTTCTTCTTCTTCTTCTTCTTCTTCTTCTTCCTCTTCCTCTTCCTCTTCCTCTTCCCCTTCCCCTTCTCCTCCTCCTCCTCCTCCTCCTCCTC
>NW_026000005.1:33297249-33306320 GCF_001458135.2 Marmota marmota marmota | reverse complement strand
CTCCTCCTCCTCCTCTCCTTCTCCTTCTCCTTCTCCTCCTTCTTCCTCTTACTCTTCCTATTCTTCCTATTCTTCTTATTCTTATTCTTTTGCCTTTTCGTGAGTTCTGGAAACTCCTAAAGTTTCACCTTTACATATGTTAGCTGAAATTTTTAAATAATACTGTTTTTTGAGGCTAAGAAACTTGTTTTCCAGAAACAAAGAAAATTATGTTTCTTTGGGCCTAATTAGGGTCTCAATCTGGGAAAACATAAATGAGGTAATCCTGAACACATGCTTCCAGGAAATTTTCTTAGATATCTAGTTTGCTGAATGTTTCTTTTCCCTTCTCATCAGAGACAAACCTACATAAATACAGCTATTGATATAAGAGGGCAAGGCATGGGCTTGATGGAGCCCCTGGTCTAGAATAAATGCCAAAATGTCAAGAAATTGAATCAGGCTGCTTTTGAACCAAAATTGACAGAGAAACCCAGGTAAGGGGATGTTACAGATGCTCGGCTTGATGAGGGGGAAAGAGCAAACAAGTGACGCTGTCAAGACAACCCATGAGGATGGCCTTGGATGCAGAGAAGAAACAAGTATGAGAACAGAAGAGACGAAGGAGAAGCTGGCAGCATTTCCTGGGAACCTGAGATTAATACTAGACAAAGATGCCAAAAACATTGGTGAAAAGATAGCCTCTTCAACAAATGGTGCTGGGAAAGCTGGAAACCTGTATGCAGCAAAATGAAGTTAAATCATTATCTCTCACCATGCACAAAACTCAACATGTATCAAGGACCTAGGAATTAGACCAGAGACCCTATGCCAATATAAGAAAAACTAGGCCCAAATCTCCATCATGTTGGATTAGATCCTTCCCTAACTAGACTCTTAAAGCTCAAGAAATAAAATAAAAAATTAATAAATGGGATGGACTCAAACTAAAAAGCTTCTTCTCAGCAAAGGAAACAATAACGTGAAAAGAGAATCCACAGAATGGGAGAACATCTTTACTACACACACATCAGATAGAGCACTAATTTCCAGGATATATAAAGAACTCAAAAAATTTAACACCAAAAAAAATAAATAGCCCAACCAATACATGGGCTAAGGATCTGAACAGACACTACTCAGAAGATATACAATCGATCATCAAATATATGAAAAAATGTTCAATTTCTCTAGGAATTAGAGAAATGCAAATCAAAACTACTTTAAGATTTCATATCTCTCTAGTCAGAATGGCAATTATCAAGAATACAAGATATAGTATGTGTTGGGGAGGATGTGGGGAAAAAGGCACACTCATACATTGCTGGTAGGACTGCAAATTGTTGCAACCACTATGAAAAGTAGTTTGGAGATTCCTTAGAACACTTGGAATGGAACCACCATTTGACCCAGCTATCCCACTCCTCGGTTTATGCACAAAGGACTTAAAATCAGCATACTATAGTGACCCAGCCACATTGATGTTTATAGGTAAGTTCTTAATGACGTTTTTCCTCCCACTGAGATGATCAAGAGATTTTTCCCTTTTGTGTTAAAGGGCTGATTTACACCTAAATTTTCTGATATTAATTATTTTTCCCTTTCTGGAGTTATTTCCCTTTGTCATGATGTTTTAAAAAATTCTTCATTTTTCTAATGTAATTTATTATAGGACTTTTAAAAACAAATCTATGGTCACATTTGAGATTGTTTTATTGTTTTCTTTGTGTGTGTGTGTGCTGTTCATGATCAATTTTCACATGAAAATTACTACAGACATAAAATGAGCTAAGTTGCTTTCCTTATTTTCTGCTCTCTGAAAAATTTTACATAAAATAGGAATGATCCGATGTTTTTACTGATGTGTGGAAGCTAACTCACAATAAGTGGGGAGAAGGGAAGAATAACAGTTTAGTAGATAAGACAAAGAGGAATGAAGGAAAGGGAGAGGAAAAAAGAAAAGGAAAGTGGAATTAATCCAAAATAATTTTCTAATGTACATATTTTTTTTTAAACAGTCTTTTTTTTTTTAAGAGAGAGAGAGAGAGAGAGAGAGAGAGAGAGATAGAGAGAGAGAGAATTTTTAACATTTATTTTTTAGTTTTCGGTAGACACAACATCTTTGTTTGTATGTGGGGCTGAGGATCGAACCCGGGCCGCACGCATGCCAGGCGAGTGCGCTACCGCTTGAGCCACATCCCCAGCCCTTCTAATGTACATATATGAATCCACCATCGTGAATCCCACCATCATGTACATCCACAAGAATGGGGTCCTAAAAAGAATCAATATATTCCATGCCTATATAATTATATCTAAATGAATTCTGCTGTCATACATAACATGGTTCTAAAAAGAACCAATCTTTTTATTAAAGGTCTTATAAAATTTACTTCCAAAACAAACCGGACTTTATTTTTATTTGAATTTAGATTACTGACCTATTTGTATTTAATGGTATTTTAATTTTTTCGTGCTGTTTTAACAAAGCACCACAAGCTGGGTGGCTCAACACAGCATAAATTTATTGTCATAAGGTTCTGGAGGCCAGGAGTTTGAAATCAACCTGTTGGTAGGACTGTGTCCTATTTGAAGGATTTAAGGGAGGATCCTTCCCTCCTCCTGGATTTGTCCACAGTCCTTGGTGTCCTTTCTTGTAAGCTCTCCAGTCCTGTGGTCATCTTCTCTGGACATCTTCACACTGTCCTTCCTCTGGGCACGTCTCCCTGTCTTTTGGAGAGAGGGGTCAGTACTGGCGATTGCATTCAGGGCTTTACATGTAGGAAGAACAATCTCTATCTGCCCCTATAAGGACACTGGTCATAAAATTAGAACCCACTCTAATAAGCTAATTTCAACTTGATTGTCTCTAATAAAGACCCTATCTGCAAATAACATTACATTTTGAGGTACTTTAAGATTTTAGTGTATCCTTTCAGGGTCACAAAATTAAATTCATAGTAAATAGTTATTGATTTTTTTCTTATTTTTTTTACTTCCTCTTTAATCATATTGATGGTTTGCACTTTCCTGGAAAATGGTTGTTTTTATCTAAGTCTATATACTATCAACATAAAATTCTGATTTTTTTTACTTGAATTTAAGTATTTGACTTATTTGTTCTTTGTCTTTTCCTGGTTGATTTTATCAGAAATGTGTTGATTTCATTCATTTCTTCAAAGAATCACTTTTAAATATTTTTCATTTCCTTTAGCATTTGTTTATTTTCTATTTAGGAAAAAAAGGTATATTAAAAGGACGTCATTGTGGTAGAATTGACATGTGATATGCTGTACATGTTTAACGTATATAATTAATATTATATATTTGTGAAGCCGGAAAGCCATCACCACCATCAGGATGACAAAGCCACTCATCTCTCCCCAAAGTTTCCCATACTCTTTTGTAACCCTCCCCTCCTGACCCACCAAGTCCCCCATCCCCAGCAGGTGTGGATCTGCTTTCTTTCCCATTAGAATATTATGTGAATGGAATCATACAATACATGTGCTTTGAGTTCAGCAGATTTTAATCAGTATAGTCATTGTGAGATTCATCATGTTGAATCTCCACATCTTTAACGTCTCTTTCATAATTTAATTCTGCTTGTTCCTTCGTGCTTCATTCCTCAGAACAGCCTTCTGATGTACAAAATCTTCACCTATATATAGACTATGGTGCCCAATCTATTGAATCAATTTAAATCTTAACTGTGGCTTTCAGCTTCAAGATTTCTAGTTGGCTCTTTTTCTTACTTATTGTTGCTTCATTTCTGCCTGTTGAATATCTTATTTTCTTGTTATTCTTGAAAATTTTTCCCACAGTGTATCACTTTCAAGGCCGAAGTGTACTCATTTTCAGATCTTTTTTGTTATATCTCCACTATTTTAAATTTACCTGGGTTGGATTCACCTCCTAACAGTAGATTCCGTCGGCTGCCTTTCACCGCACTTGACTTCTTTCTGTGTTAGAGCACTGTGGTGTGGAAGCCTTTCTCCTATCACAAGCTGTTTCCTTCCTCTCCTTGCTCTTCTCCTCTTAGTTAGGTGCCGACTCACACCTGGTCTCTGGGACCTTTGAATCCAGTCCAGTTTAGGGAGTGTTGAAGACACTGACCCCCAGTCAATGGGTGCCTTGCCTCAATTTCTGTTTGCCAGGCAATATCTATAAACGTGCAAAAGGGAATATCCAAGTGTAATCTTAAAACACTGTATTGATTAAAATTGATTTTTGTATGTGTGCGTGTGTGTGAAATAAGTGGCCATTGTGAAGAAAACTTATTTGGAGAAGTAATGGTGTCATTATTTTCAGAATAAAGTCAATATTAGAATTTCTAAAAATAAATGATTTCTACAATTCTATGAAAGTCATTTTACTCTGCTCGTGAACTATCTCCAGAAATATCTATATTTTCACTTACTTCTGTAAGAACTAGATTTCCAGTCTTAGAAATATTTTAAACACCGTGGAGTAGAGGCTGTGTCAAGGTAGTACTGAACATCATGGTATCTGGTGATGTGCCTAAAGAGGTCAAGAACAAGTCCAAGGTCAAGGTCCGCTGGAAGTCTATTTGTTGTAAGGCTTTCCCCTGCAAGATAGGGATGGTCAGGGAAAGGGTTTTGGGGTATTCCTTATTTCTTGGTTATCCTAGAATTAAAGCTGATACGTGATGGATATGCTAACAGAAATCCGCAGGGCAGCTCTGTGTGAGAGAATTGCCAGGGAAGATCTTGGGCAGGGTGGTGGGCCTTTCTGACAGAGAGGAGGGGCGGGATTGTTTCAATTCCAGTGCTTCCATAGAAAGGAAAACTCCTCTTCTAAGGAAACTGTGCTGAGCCTCTGAGGGGAGTGTCCAGGGCTGTTTTCCATTGATTCCCCACAGCTGGGAAACCCCCAAGCATGGGGCTGGGCTGCCGAAGTGAACAATGATGCTCAAAGTTTGACTGACCTTGCTCAGTGACAATTCCCTCTGGAGCAGAGAACTAGCACGAGCACAGTTTGCTCGACCACACCAAGCTGGGCCCAAAGAAATACAGAAATTGGAGTCTTGAATCTGAATTAAAGCCTCTCGGGTGACACAACCGGAAAATAAAATTTCTTTACAGTGAAAATGTGTTTGGCAGCCCCTCTCTATACAAAGTTCAACTTTAGGGCAAAGAAAAAGAAACACTCATTATGTAATCAGATCAAATTATTGGCTCTGGAGAAGAGTTCCTGGTCTGGATACTAGATCTTTTATGCTGCGAGTATCAGTCTTATCACAGCAATTCTTTATTCTAAATATTTTTACATTTAAGACCTTCATCATGATCCCTGATTTGTTTAGATCTTGTTATATAAGACACACAATAGCATCAGTGAAGGAAGGGTTGACCTCCTCTTACTTTTCACAAGGATTCAAAAATAAATAAATGCAATTAGTTCTACAAAAAAAGGAGACAGTTTTCAAAATCTTGGAGTAAAGAAATGTGGGGGTGAGAGACAAAGAAGTAAGCAGGGGGGCTGGGGATGTGGCTCAAGCGGTAGCGCACTCGCCTGGCATGCGTGTGGCCCGGGTTCGATCCTCAGCACCACATACAAACAAAGATGTTATGTCCGCCGAAAACTAAAAAATAAATATTAAAAAAATTTNAGGAGGGAAGGATCCTCCCTTAAATCCTTCAAATAGGACACAGTCCTACCAACAGGTTGATTTCAAACTCCTGGCCTCCAGAACCTTATGACAATAAATTTTGCTGTGTTGAAAAAAAAAAAAAAAAAAAAAAAAAAAAAAAGCCACCCAGCTTGATGGTGCATTTGATTAAAAACGCACGAAAAAATTAAAATACCATTAAATACAAATAGGTCAGTAATCTAAATTCAAATAAAAATAAAGTCCGGTTTGTTTTGGAAGTAAATTTTATAAGACCTTTAATAAAAAGATTGGTTCTTTTTAGAACCATGTTATGTATGACAGCAGAATTCATTTAGATATAATTATATAGGCATGGAATATATTGATTCTTTTTAGGACCCCATTCTTGTGGATGTACATGATGGTGGGATTCACGATGGTGGATTCATATATGTACATTAGAAGGGGCTGGGGATGTGGCTCAAGCGGTAGCGCACTCGCCTGGCATGCGTGTGGCCGGTTCGATCTCAGCACCACATACAAACAAAGAATAGTTATAGATCCGCCGAAAACTAAAAATAAATATTCAAAAATTTCATCTCTACTCTCTCTCTCTCAAAAAAAAAAAAAAGAAGTAAGCAGGGGATCCTTCCAAACCACAGAGCAAGGGATAGAGAGATGGAGGTGGAGATGCTATAATCTTTCTTCTCTCTTCTCTCTCCATTTAACTTGACTTTCATAAGTCTCATAGCAAACAGTCTTCCCATGTTAAAAAAAAAAAAGACATATTTGTTCAGTCTGACCTGCATATGGTTCTGAAGATGAAGTTCTCATGAAAAACCAGAAGATCTGGCTACTTGGTTCATGGAAGCAACAACTGGCAGGTTTTAGGCAGTGGCCAAAGTTCTCCACTTAGCCATAGTGTGACCTTGTTTGCTGAGTCCTTCAGGCCCTTGTCCTTGTGACCTCTTTCATAAAGCATACCCTTACCTGCATTCTTATTTGTTCATTCAACAAATATTTATTAGGGCTGTCTGTTCTAAGATCTGTGGGTACAGCAGCAAACAAATAAGGTAGACACCCTCACAATGCTTGGATTCTCGTGAGAGGAGACAAATAATAAGAAGCCAAATATGACAAGTGATGTTAGGTGAAACATGTTAGAAAGAAATATAAAGCATGGTGTGCCAGACCGTACCGTGTAACTTGGAGACACAGGTGGATAATACCTCACAGCCCACTTGGAGTTTAGTGTGGTTTGGGCTAAAGAGAGGTTAATGGATGCTACCCCTGCCACCTTTGGGTGGGGACATTTCTTTCCTGGCCTTGTCTTCCACTTCATTTCCCTTGGCTGTGGCTAGTGTGTTAGCTACACTGAGCCGGACTTCTGTAGGAGGACTGTGTGGGAGAGTCTCAAGGTATTTACCAGAGTGATAAATGTTTGTTTAAAAGCCACTGAGACTTGGGGATTGGCTGCTATGGTACTGTTGCACTGATTATTGTGATTGGAAGCAGAGTGGGAGTCAGGAGTCACAAGGGTGGGCACTGAGATTGCAGATAGGTGTACTGGGGCGTCCTCCCTGGAGAGGTCGCATTTGAGCTGTATGTCCTATCACGCCCACTGTACACTTGTGATTTTCAGATTCTATTCCTCGCCCCAAGATTATAATAGAATGAACCTAATAATATAAGCAGACTAGTCAGCAGCTGGCATTGCTACATTTCCCCCCACCACACCTAGAATCTTGTGTTAGCTGTCGCCTACTTTCCATGTGACTTCAGTCCGTGATCTGAGTCTGCAGAATCCATCAACACACTCCTGTTGATTCTCTGCAGCCGCCAGGGCCAGGGAGCTTTCAATGGTATGTTCAGACACTAGCTTACTCCCAAGGGGGAAAGAAGAAAGCAGAATAACACACCCCACCTTCCTTTGTTTCCATTGGCCTGTTATGACTGTTCTTTAGAAAAATATAAATTTAATCAGCTCAAAGATAAAGAAATTTAATGTGGTTTTTCAGCCATGAAAATTGTCTTGGATACATGCAATTACTTGTTCCCTCAATGTGTCATATTCATGTTTAGACAATGCCTCAAACAGGACATTCTTTATTTCCTTATCAGTGTTATTCAGCCATTTAGTATATAATAATAATTTCAATTCTGATTTGTTTTATTTAAACACACAAAGTACGTGCTTTCTGTGTGCTGTTATGTATATTTTAACCCACTGTGATAAACTCAATGCTTTTGCCGACAGTAGCCACCAAATTAACCATGAATTGATGATTAAAATGAATAATTTTTAGCCTTCTTTCTACTATTTATATATATATATATATATTTGATTTCTGAAAACAACAGAATGTAGCCATTTCTTGATTCTATGTTTGTGTGTGTGTGTGTGTGTGTGTGTGTTTTATTTGTGGAGCCCAAGAACTGTGACTTCTGCCAACTTTTTTCCCCAGGACCATGTAGATGAACACAAGAAATATTCAGAAAACATCAGGCAAAGTTTGATACTTTAAATGTTGTATTCATTGATTCTGGCCTGCTCTGCACTCTATGGATATTTTATAGGATTTCCATTTTGCAAGACCATTTGGAAAATTGGAAGCAGTGAGGCAAACCTCTGAGCCATCCCAGAAACACTGGGTACTCTCCATGGGGCCTCATTGTTCAGGTGCAGAATTGGACCCTTCAGGCTACCTGGGTTTAACCATATGCATGGACCCGTGTGGGCCATAGGATATAAACCACAGAGAGTTCTAGGACAGAGTTCTTATCTCTGAGAACTTGTCTCTTTGGAGAAGCAGTATTTACACACAAGGGACAAGTCAAAAATGGCTGAAGGTGGAGCAGGAAGGGTGTGATGGAGGCAATAAATTCTATGAAAAATCCAGAAGAGGCTTTCTGGAGGAGTGAGTGAGAATGATGAAGATGGATTTTGTGGAGTGGAAGAGATTTTGGCAAAAGGGAGAGGGACAGAGACATTTCAATGGTCAGAATACTCCATACAATGAAGAGGGAACGAGAAAGATGGCTAAGTTATCCTTCCCTTAACCTTTGCTTAACTCTTACACAATTATGCAAATTTAAATCTTAAACTGAACCAGAATAGAGAATAAAGTTCAGGCTCTTTTGACTTGTTTCTTATATTTCTTCTTTTAGTGATCAAAATGTTAAAATAGGGTAATAAAAATAGGCCCCAAATAGAGAGAGAGAGAAAAAAAAAGGAACAAGGCAGCAAGTCATTTTAATAGCATGGACACATGCAGTAGACAGAGAAAACATGCACCTAAATGTGCTTATCAGTAGTGTTTCACCAAGACAGGACAACAAGGACTCAGACAGGGACGAAGGAAGTAGATCTACCTATATAGTTTATGTAAAATAAGAATACTACAATTTCATCATTTAAATAATGCTTCAAGAAACAGAATACACTGAAATAAATAATAGATTGGCACTGATATTTTTT
>NW_026000005.1:33278675-33297197 GCF_001458135.2 Marmota marmota marmota | reverse complement strand
AAAAAAAAAAAAAAAAAAAAAAAAAAGTATGGTCATCTGCATCATCATTGGTGGACATTGGGACTGATTTCAAGTCAGTTAAAAGGGATGAATGAGTGAAAACTCAAGTAGTCCCTCAACAGGGAAAGAGAACCAGGAAAGTTAGCCAGTTGTTTTTTGCTACTAGTTTTACCATTTTCCTGGGTTCTTTGTTGTGGCATCATAGCATCAAACATCAGAGAAGATAGAGGGGAAGGCAGCAGTATGCCGTCTCCAGATCGAAACCGGTGACCTCCCAGACCTGAAGCTCAATGGCTGCTAGCTTTGGTCTGGGACCTTTGCTCAGGGAGGAAGGCTGGACTGAAAGACCTTTCAACAAATTATTCTAAAAATACCCCGCTCTGCCATGGTTTGCACGTAGTTCTCCTTCTAACAGCTTAGATACATTAAAAAAGTTTCTAGTAAATCATGTTGCATATGGTGAAAGTGAGTTCCATAAAGATCATAAATTTATGAGGACTGGCACTGGAATTTTTACAAGAAGAAAGACCTGCATTTTGAGTTGCTTGTCATCCATCTTCATCTATAAGGTCTCACCAACACTTCAGACTTGATCAGAGCATAAGTAAACTCGTCCTCTTCTTCCCATGGCACATCTGTCTATAAGGTTCCCTGCCTTTTTAACAATATCATTAACTTCTTCATCACCCAACTTCCAAAATTAGGGATGTACTTAAAATCATTGTTTGCTTATTTCCAAGTCCTATTGGTTCTTCCTTTATACCTCTATTAGGCTACTATTTCTGATTTGTCCTGTATGGGGTCCTGGGTCACTCTCCTAAGGAGTTTAAATTCTGTCATTCTTCTGCTTGCTTCCCTATCATAAATTCTGCCAGAACTCCTCTAGTAGTCCATGTACACTCCTCCCCTTATCTTTACATAGTATTGTTGCTGTACTTCTAAAAATATGGATCTCAAATATATTGTTATTTTTCTATAAACATTCATTAGTTTTTCAAGAAAAATTGTTTTCCGTGTTTACCCATGTTTTTGCCTTTATCATATCCTCCCTCATTCCCCTCTGTAGAACTAAATTTCCACCTCCAACTATTCCCCTTCAATCTGAGCATCTTCTCTTAGTACATCTTACAATGTGAAAAATTATCTTAGTTGTTTATGAAAATATCTTTAGATGGCCTTAATTTTTGGAAGATATTTCATTGATAATAATTTTAAAGGTAATGCTGCCATTTCTTTCTGAGATAAATTCAGATTACATTATCATCTTTTTCCCCTTGTACCTTATCTGTCTTTTCCCCCTCCCACTCTTTTTTTTTAAGATTTTTTTCTTTCCCTTTGTTGTGCTTATCTGTGGCTCATTGAGCTTTCTATAGCTCTGAGTTGCAGTTTTTGATCAATTTTAGAAAACAGTTTTTCCAGTTTCTCCAAATATCTGTTTTCTCCTATCCTCCCTGTCTTTCTTAAACATGAAATATATGATTTAGACATCTCAATACTATCTCATAGGTCACTGGAACTTTGTCCATTATTTTGCAATGTTTTTCTCTGGGTCAGACCCAATGATTTCAGTGACCTGTCTTAAAGTTCAGTAACCTCTGTTGTCACGTCCACTCTATTCTTAATCACATGCAATGAGTTTTTTAACATACATTTTTCAGTTTGAGAATTTCCATTTTGCCAATTATATGGTTTTCATGCCTGTCCTTATCTCTTCACTCATGATGGTGATTTTTTATGTAGCACCCTTGGCATAGTTTCATATTTTCAATTTTGTATCATCTAATTTTAATGTCTGCATAACAGACACGAGTCTTGTTTCTGTTCACTAACTCTCCCTGACTCTAGATCACATTTTCTTGTTGATTTGCCTACTTAGTAATGTTTGATTATATTCCAAACGTTGTGATTGAAGTATTGTAGGGAATATGGTTTATGTCTTGCTGCTCTGCGGGAAAATTAATCATGAACCAGTGTTTGCTTTCCCTCAATCCTGGGGTGAATTCCTTCCTACCTGAGCATAACTTTGACTCCTAAGACATGGCTTTTCTTGGGTTTATCTGAAGTTGAAATTTTTACCGAGCCTCCTCTAACTCCAAAGTCTGTTTTTTTCTGCATCGTCTTAGATCTTTGCTGCTAAACCATGTCTTAGCTCTTTCAACATTCAAGGTGTCCAGGCTCTTCCTGCTGAGTGACCCTGATTCTCTCCTCTCACATGCATCCTTCAACAGTCAGCCAAGGATTAAGAAAATCTTATATGCAGATTTGGGGGTTCCCCCTCTAGAGCTCCCTTCTCTCTGGGATATCATTCCTAAATTTCCAGCCACCATAGCAATCCCAAACTGTATGTTTGACTCCTGTAATAAAAGCATGGTTTTACTTACAGCTCAGTGGAGATGAAGATTACCCCAGTGCGCGAGTCAAGTGTGTCTCTCACATTTTGGGGTCGCTTTTCAAGGATCAAATCACTAGTTCAGTTTGCTTTTGATTACTCTCCAGCATCTTCAAACAGTTGTTTGTAATATTTTGGCCAGAGTTTCTGGTTGTTTTCTTTGAGGATGTTACAGTATACAGGATGCTCTGCAATTGCAAGGAATCAGAACCTCTCTATTAATCATGAATGAATTCTGAAGCCTCACCCCAGGTTTCAAGATCCTCTAGGAGCAGTCTTCCTGAGGGTTAGTTTTATGTGTCACTTTAATTGGCTAAGTGATACCCAGATGACTGGTAAAAAGAAATCACTGGGGGCTGGGATTATGGCTCAGTGGTAGAGCACTTGCCTAGCATGTATGAGGCACTGGGTTCGATTCTCAGCACTGCATATAAATAAATGAATAAAATAGAGGTCCATAAACAACTAAAATTTTTTTTTTTTTAAATCATTGTTTCTAGGTGTGTCTGTGAGGGTGTTTCTAGAAGAGATTAGCAGTTGAATTGATAGATAGGGTCAAGATCACTCTTACCAACAGGTCAAGCATCACCCAATCCATTGAGGGCACAAATAGTACAAAAAGTTGGAAGAAAAACAAATTTGTTCTCTCTGCTTCAAGTGGAATATCCATCTTATCTCCCTAAGAAATCAGTCCTCCTAGTTCTTGGGCCTGGGAACTCAGGCTGGAATTTATACCGTTGACTCCCTGGCTCTCAGGCCTGTGGGTTTGGACTGGAACCACACCATCAGCCAGCCTTCCTGGGTCTTCAGCTCATAGCAAATTGTCAACTTAGCCTCTATAGCTGTGTGAACTTAGCCTCTCTAGTTGTATGAACCCAGCCTCCATAATAAATCTCTTTCTGGATATCTGAACATGTATCTCATTGGCCCTATTTCTATGGAGAGCCCTGACCTAGTCCCCAGTCTTCCTTTTGACTTCATCTTCTGTTTCTGTCTTCACTCAATTCCTGCCAATTCAGCATGCTCAGTGTTCCTTGACACTTTGCATCTGTGCCTCTGCTTGTCTGGTCCCCTCACTTCTTCTACCTCAACAAGGCCAAAGTCAATTATTAACAACTTTTATGAGCTAATAATAATACCCTTTTCTTCTTCTTCAATAGGCTCAGGAGACAGGCAGAGAAATGAAATAGTTACCTTTATCATTGATAAAATTAATTGGAGAAGGAAGCATTAAGGAGTTCTTACTACATGGCAGAAAATAGATCAGAACATAAGCATCCTGCAGATAGGTTCCTGCAAAATGGGCTAAGCCAGGCATATCAGTTTCTGCTCTTGACCTCACTGAATTCTCTGTGGGAGGAGTAATGAGCAGGAGGTCACTCAGAAATGCTATTCTAACTCAAGTGTCACCACATGGAAACAGGAAGGAAGAATCAACTCCCCTTCTTCACACACACATCAAATATTAACAAAGACCCAAAACTCACTATCATTTTTGCACATCCTTCTAAGCTTGCTGCACGAATGTAATCTTATTCCTGTGAGTGTTCATTTTACTTTATCTGATGGTTTAGCATTTATTATATCATGGAAGTATAATAACTTATTTCACTGTGCCACCTCTTTTTCCCTGGGATTTCCTTAAAGTTGGGGGCTAATTATTATTGTTTACATTGTAATACTCCTTAACTATTAACATGGTAACTGATAAATGGTAAGCCCTCGATGAGTACTTACCAAATGAACAAATGAAATAATCCGTGAAAAAAAAAAAAAAAGATGGCCTATTTCAAGCAAGCTAAAGCCAAGAATGATCTAATAATTTAAGCAAGAATAAGCAAGCCCATCATGGGAATGAAAGAACATATTTTGTTTAGAGTAGCTAATTGCTTCCCACTGGGAAGCTGTAATGACATCACCAGCACTGTGAGATTGCGCATGCCCATCATCTTCTAATCTACAGTGTGGGAGGCTGCGCTAGCAGGTGTGCTGAGAATAGGACCCGAGGGACAGCTGACAGCACCTTTCTGGAGCCTAACACCAGCTTCTCCGTGGGATTCAAACATCTTAAATTACATTAAAAAAAAATAGAATGAGGGAAATGAATGAATTACAATGAGGAAGTGGAATTCCTGTTGAATGTTAATTGGAGACTATTTCTGGACTGTTTTGTCCAACTCTCATGCTATAGTTTAGATATAAATGTTCCCCAGAGCCCATTTGTTAGGGGCTGGATCTCCAGGGTGGGACCATTGGAACGTAGTGGAACCTTTGGGAGGGAAGACCCAGTGGAAGGTCCTGGGACCATTAGACATCATGCTCTTGAAGGGGACTGTGGGACCCTGGTCTCTTCTTTTACTTTCTGCCACAAGGTGAGTCATTTGCTGCGCCATGTGCTCCCTCACACTGCCATCCAGCACGCACTCCAGAAGCCTAAAAGCAACGGGTCTGTTTGGTCATGGCATGGAACCTCTAATACCATGACCCCAAATTAAGATTTTTTTTTCTTTTTTTTTTTAGTTTTAGGTGGACAACACAATATCTTTATTTCATTTTTATGTGGTGCTGAGGTTTGAACCCAGTGCTTCATGCGTGTTAGGCAAGCACTCTACCACTGAGCCACAACCCTAGCACACCCCCACACCTTTTTTTTTCCTTTCTAAGTTAGTTATCTCAAGTATGTTGTTATAGAGATAGAAAACTGATGGTATAGTTCGGATATGAGTTATTCTCCCCAAAAAACTCCTCTATTAAAATGCAAGAGATGAAAATTATTATGAGACCTGTAACCTAAAGCGGATTAATCCTTTTGATAGATTAATTATTTGAATGGACTAACTGGGTGGTAACCGTAGGGAGGTGGGGGATGGCTGGAGGAAGTTAATTCACAGGAAGTGTCTTTGGGGTTTGTATTTTGTCCCTGGCTCCTCACTTGCTCTCTTTCTCTGATTCTTAGCTACCATGAGAGAAGCCATTTTTCTCCACCATGGTCTTCCATCGTGATGTTCTATGTCACCAGGGGCCCAGAGCAGTGGAGTCAGTAGGCACAGACTGAACCTCTGAAACCATGAGCTAAACTAAATGTTTCCTCCTCTAAATTGTTCTTGGTGGTATTTTGGTCACAACAATGGAAAGCTGACTAAAAGCAACAGCTAATATATGTCAGTTCAAGACATAGCTATTTCTTTAACCTGTATCCTCAGGTCTATCAGAGAACATATTGGGAAGAAAATTATGAATCTTAAAGTAATTTTTATATTTTTCCAATGATAGAATTATTCCATAATGTTTTCTTGTTAAACATGTTTAGAAACATTAAATATAATTCTTTTTGTCTGTGTCAAATGCATATTTAAAATTTCTTTTTTTTTTTTTTTGCAATACAGCTATCTGCATACCTGAACAAAATAAGAAAACGTTACTAGTCACTATTAGCAATAACCAATGTTAATGTCTTGATAGAAAAACTTTCATCTTTTTTTCTATGTTCATATGTGAGTTTAGTTATATTATCTGTCTATATACAAATTGGGAAAATTATAGTGTATACTCATCAGTAAACTTTTTATTAATAATAGTTTAAGATTATAGAAAAGCTGGGAAGATAGTACAGAGAATTCCCACATAACCTGTACCCAGTATGCACTATTGTTAATATCCTACATTAATATGGTATTAACATCACATTTAATGAACAGAGCTAATGAACAAATATTAACACATTGCCATTTTGGATACCAATACTAGTACAGTACTACTGGCTAAAGTCTGTTTTATTTAGACATCTTCAATGTTTACCTAGTATTCTTTTTCTGTTCAGGATCTCATCTAGGATGCCCCATTACCTTCAGTCATGTGTTTCTAGGTTCCTCAGTTTTTTGGACTTTCTTGTTCTTGGTAGACTTGACAATTTTGAGGAGCAATGGTTCTGTATTTTGTAAAATGTCTGCATTTGGATTTGCCTAATGTTTTTCTCTTGCTGGCATTGAGATTATGGACTTAGGGTAGGAGTACTGCAGGGGTAAGGTACCATTCTCACCCTGACTCTTTTTCTTTCTCTCTTTCCATACCATGGTATTTGGAGATCATCATGTGGAGCCCACAATTAAGGGGTAGGGAGTTATGTTGTACTCCTTGAATCTTCATGAATTATTTGGAATTCTTTATCATGGATAATTTACATACTCTTTGCACATTTATTTATTAATTTACCCATTTATTTATGTTAGTATGAACTCACAGATATTTAGTTAATACCTTGGACTATAATCCAATGCTATGTTACTTATTTCGTTGCTCAAGTTGTTCCTGCTTTGAACATTGGGAGCTCTTAGGTTGTTGGCTATGTCTGTTTGGCAAGTCCTCACTGTTGTGAGTGTCCTTGAGCATTTCCTTTTTCCTGGCACTACAGGATATTCTGGACTTGTGTGTTTTTCTGGATCCAGACCTAAAATCAGCCATTTCTCCAAGGAGCCCTGGTTCCTTTTACTGGAGAACAGTATTAGAAATTGAGATCTGGGGGTTAGGCATGCTCTTTGGTACTTGAATATTATTGCTTATTTTAAGCTCTCTCAGCTAACAAATCGAGGAAATATGAATGTATATAATAACTGCTGTAGATACACATATCTATAATTATTTATTTCTCTATATTTGTATCTATGTTAAACTGAATGTGAGTTAATACTGATGCCTCAAGTCTAATCCAATAAATACTATAGGATTCATTCTAAATTCTTCCCTTGTTTGTCTATAAACTCCCACTCCAAGCATAGAAAACCATCTACCATCTGCCATCCACTTTCTTAGTCACTCAGTTCTAATGTACATGTATAGTGTTTTCAGAATTGTTAACCCACTCTCATGGAGAACAATTCTACCAACTAGTGAACAGAGCTTATGTAGTTTTAGTTCCTACTCTTATTTTTTATTATTATTATTATTATTATTATTATTATTATTATTATTATTATTTTGGTACCAGGGATTGAACCCAGGGGCATTTAAGCACTGAGCCATGTCCCAAGTCCTTTTTATTTATTTGTTTTTTATTTAGAGACAGGGTATCACTAAGTTACATAAGGCCTTGCTAAGTTGCAGAGACTGGCTTTGAACTTACAATCCTCCTGCCTCAGCCTCCCATGCACCACCATGTCCAGCCTAGTTCCTACTCATTTTTAAAGTTATTTAGTTCAAAAGTTTTATACTGGCCCTCTACAGTGAGGTCATTTTGTACACTTCTAAGTTTGATGGATTCCTTGGTCATAGTTTGCACTCCATCTTGGCATTCTCTTATCTCCTAAATTATTACGTTTTTAAACTTGTATACATTGTTTTACTTTTATGCTATAAAATTCTACTGGTTTAGAAAAACGGATAGTGTCTTGAAACCATCATTACATTATATACAGAATAGTTCTACCACACCATACCCTTCCTTCAAGTCTTGACAACCACTTATCTGTTTAATGTGTCTTGTTTTGTTTTATTTCCAGAATGCCATTAAAGTTGTATGATACAGTATATAGACTTTTCAGATTTCACTTAACAATATACATTTTAAGAATTATGTATATTTTTGAATGATTTGATAGCTCATTCCTTTTCATTGCTAAATAGTATGCCATTGTATGGATGTAGCACATTTTATAGATTGCTTCTAGTTTGGGGAAGTTATGAATAAAGCCACCATGAATATTCTCACATGTTATTTTTTGTTTGTTTGTGTGTTTGTTGTTGTTGTTTTGTTTTGTTTTTTTTGTATGTGGGTGTATTTTCAGATCAACTGAGTAAAATACTTGAGCCTGATTGTGGGGTCATATGAAGACTGTTTTGCTTTGTAAAAAAGTGCTAAATTGCCTTCCAAAGTGATTGCATCATTTCTTATTCCCACCAGCAATGAGTGAGACTTCTTATTGTGCAGCATCCTAATCAGCAATTAGTATTGTTAGTTTTTTTCTTTTGTTTGTTTGTTTTTAGGTATTCTAATAAGTGTATCTATTCTTATTGGTTTTTAAATTTGCTTTTCTTTAATGATGATGTTGAACATCTTTTCTTATGCTTATTCCTCATCTGTTTATCTTCTTTTGTGATGTATTTGTTCAGATCTTTTGCTTATTTTTAGTTTTTTAAATTTTTGAATTGTAAAAAAAATTGTTTTTTGTATTTTAGATATAAGTTCTTTATCAATTATGTGATTTGTAAATATTTTGTCTTTACCCTCTTAACAGTGTCTTTCCTAGATTACTCTTTCAATCTGCTTTTTTTAACTCAAAAATATGTCATTATCATCTTTTTATATCATTCTTCCATAACATCACTTTTTAAAGACTGACTTATTCCACTACTTGAATTTCCTATACATTGTAATATTGTTGGATAAATATTTAGATGGCTTCCAACTTTTCATTTCTTCAAAAACAAAGTAGTGATGGATATCCCTCTAACTAAAAATTCTTTACCTACTAATTTATAATAAATTTAAGTCAAAATTTGATATTTAAAGGTATCAACCCTTTAAAGACTTTTACTGGGAGATGTTGTCCTTCTCCTTGATTTTCCATGCTTATGAAGCACTTTGCTCCTATCTTTAGGTAAGGGTCAGAGGAAGGCCACGAGGGTCTTCTGATGTGTCCCATGCTTTGATAACCAGGCTGTTCAACTCACCTATAGCTAAGACATTGAGTGACAGCTGCCTTCTAACCCTCCCATTTGTTTCAGTGCATTCTGAACCTTAACCCAGGCCTGTGTCTTCTATAATCTTCCCATCTCAGTACTGGCTCAAAGTGACAGAGTTCACTGAGGCATTCC
The DNA here is from genome assembly GCF_001458135.2 of Marmota marmota marmota. Classification (NCBI taxonomy): domain Eukaryota; kingdom Metazoa; phylum Chordata; class Mammalia; order Rodentia; family Sciuridae; genus Marmota; species Marmota marmota. Next base: position 33,287,998 of record NW_026000005.1, on the reverse strand, counting down.
AACAGGTATGCCCAGCTACTTAGACTGTAGAGTCATTTGGGGCCCTTGAGGGACCCGGAGAGACCACTTTGGGTCACCATGGCCTTCCCTGCTTTCTAAACCTGGGTTAATGCCCTTCTGTTGCCTTCCCCATGACAACTGATCTGAGATTTAATATTTAATGTGTCTGCCAACCTATAAGATTTTGAATATCTTAAACTGAGTTACCTAAACATCTTGTTTTTGCATTTTAAAAAAGTACAGTAAATGGGAAAAAAAAATGTTCCTTGAATGTTCCACAACCTTCTCTGAGAGCTGTTATGAAACAGACTTGTGCATCTCCCTCCTGGGGGGAGGGGGGAAGAATCATCCAAATTTCAGTTTCTGCTTTGTTTTTAAGCATCCTATAGAGTCTATAAACTTGTGTTGGGGCAGCATTCACCCAGAGCCTGAGTAACAGAGAGAGAAACTGTAAGAAGAATCGGGCTCTTTGGCCAACCTTAACTTTTTAGGTTTGGTTCTGTGCTGCCAGACACTGCTGCTAACCTTTGGCCTACAGTAGTTTTGACAAATATGGAGGCTGTTAGTCAAAAGGAACTCTGTTTCCCTAAGAATGTGTTGCAACACATTTAACTCAGAGCCATGTCAGTTGCAACAGAGCCTGTGCTTTAACAAGGACGTTGGATCTTTGAGAGAATAAACCAGTCATGGCTTTACAGGCCTTTTAGGGAAAGCTACTGCTGCGCTGAGTGCTCTTGGTGCTTGGGAATGTGCAGCAGTGCTGGATGCCAAGAATATAAACAGCCAGAACAATATGTTTAGCACTTACGGAAATGCAGCTGGATCTAGCAAATGTATATGACTGCACCGACTCCGTGACCAAAGGCATTTCCTCTGCACATTTTACCCACCAAAGTCATGTTGAACTGGAGGTCCTCACACACCTCTGCAGCCCCATGTGGTTTTGAAGATATGCTCATGTGTTTCTATGCACTTGTGTTTTTCACTAGATTGGGGTTGCTTTAAGGTAGAGGATCATATGTGTAAGTAACTATAAATCTTGCCACTCCACATGCAGTGCCACCAACTCAAGTAAATTACTAGGAAGATAGAGTGAAGACTGATCGGGCAAATTAGTATTGTCAATTTGAGAATTGAAACTGCCCGAAACTTTTGGATCCTGAATCTCCCCTACCTTCTCCGCTATGTGCTGTTTTCTTTAAGTGTATGTAGCCACAGGAGTATACTCTCAAAGCCTGAAATTAGCACTTTTATCTAGAATATGTTTTGAGTCTCATCATTTAAATATAATTGATAAGAATAGACAAAAATCATCCATGATTTTAAAATTTGGGTTTAAAGGAAATTTTTAGACCCTGTTTTATTGCTATTTCTAAGCTTTCATGTAAGGGTTTTCGTCTTCGATTTCTGTCATTCATTCTGCCTGAGACCTTCAGTGCTCCTGTACCAAAAGAATGCAGAAGAGGGACAGTGCATTAAGGATTTTGTTGTTGTTGTTATTGTTAAGCAAGTGGATTTTAGCTGCTTTTGTCACCAAATAAATAATTGTGAGATGACAGAATGAATCAGTTTCACTGTCTAAACATTTCACAATCTATATGTGTCCCATAACATCATGTTGTAAACCTCTAATATATAAAATTTATTTTAAAATAAATAAGCAGAAGAATGAGACAGAAAAAGTGAACAGGGTATTACAACCAAGGCATTATTCCCAACTTCCTCTCCATCTCTCAACTTCTGATACTAATGGGGGAGGGAGGAAGTTGATCAAAAATAGAATTAATTTCCACAGTTTATAGAGCTCCTATAGCTTTCCAGATACTTTATGTACATCACATCACCTAGTTCCATAACAATTTTAGCAAAATGGATATTATTTGTCCCATTTCACAGACAGGAAAAACAACGGGCTAAAATAATAAGTAAATTATTCAAAGACACAGAGCTATTGTCAGTATTTGAAGCCAGCTCTGTCTGGTTATGTAGAGCCCATTAGGTTATTCCCTACCTATGTCACATTGAACCCTTGGCCTGCACTTGGCATAAAGTTCTGTCGTGGAGGTTGGGGATTGGGGTTCTGGCTGAACACCAGAATCATAGGCAAACGTGAAGGAGGCAGCTGCCTCCTGAGAGTGGAATTTGCAAAATCCTCTAGTTACAGCTAATGTAGTTCTGAAGACTAGACCCAGATCAGTCCAGGGAGATTTTGGTGGAGCTGGTAGGGAACAGGTGAGAATTCCCTACTTTGAATTTTCTGTTTGAGCAGAACTTCTCCTTTCCTGTCCCTTCAATTAAAAGGCAAACTTGGCTATGTCACTGTAATATGCTGATTTTAAGTCCTTTGGGAATAGGAGGAGTAGGATAACTGGGTCAAATGGTGGTTCCATTCCAAGTTTTCTGAGGAATCTCCATACTGCCTTCCAGAGTGGTTGCACCAATTTGCAGTGCCAGCAGCAATGTATGAGCATACCTTTTGACCCACCAACATTTATTGTTATGTATATTCTTGAAAATTGCCATTTTCAGTCAGATGAAATCTCAGTGTAGTTTTAATTTGCATTTCTCTTAACTGCTAGAGATGTTGAACATTTAGGTGCCCTTCAATAGATGAATGGATTAAGAAAATATGTGTGTGTGTGTGTGTGCATTCACACACACAATGGAAAACCACTCAGCCATAAAGAGAAATGAAATGGTGTCACTTGCCAGTAAATGGATGGAACTGGAGACTATCATGCTAAGTGAAATAAGTCAATCCCAAAAAAGCAAAGGCTGAATGTTCTTTCTGATATACAGATACTAACTCACAAAAGGGGAGGAGGGAGGAAAGTATAGAAGTATTTTGGATTAGACAAAAAGGAAATAGAAGTATTTTGGATTAGACAAAAAGGAATGGAGGGAAGGGAAAGGAAATGGAAATAGGAAAGATAGTAGAATGAATCAGATATTACTTTCATATGTGCATATATGATTACATGACCAATGTAATTTCCAAGTCATGTACAACCAGAAGAATGAGAAGTTATACTCCATACATGTATAATATGTCAAAATATATTCTATTGTCATAATAACTAAAACAACACATTTTTAAAACATTGAACATTGAACAAAGTTAGGAAAGAAACCTATATTAAAATATAAAACATATTAAACATATACAAATCTTATAAAAACATATTACAAGTATAAATCTTATAATATGCAAAGAAACTAAAATCAGACATAGTAATAATAATTTTTAAAAAACCTCAGATTCCACATAAGTGTTCACTATTGCTTTGGGAATCTGTGCGTCTCTCCATGTTCAAGAGAATGTGTGCCATCTCTATACAAGGGAGACACTAAAGGTAACTTACCCCAACATAGAAAAGAGAATTCAAAAAGGAGTGATATTTTTGAAGTATTTATCTAAAATTTTACATGGGCCGTGCTTAATGCCCTGATTTCAAAATTAATTTCTCCCTCACACTAGTGACATCCCAGGAATCACTATAACTGCAATGACACCACACGTTGTGCAGGGGTGGCTGAGGGACGTGCAGGGAGGGATGGATAGAGAGGAACAGGGAAGACATAATGCAGTGTGCATCCCTTGTAAACTGCAGACATAATTACCTTCAGGGTGACAAGGCAGCCAGACCGTGCTGATGGATTATTAGTTTGTTGCCTCACTGCTCTAAGTCCTGTCTGCTTTCTGGCTTTCTATACATTTGTGGGAAAATGAAGTTCCAGTTAAATCTTTGTTACTCTCCCCCTGAAGCAAAAATTGTGGGTAAAGCCAAGACTTATTTAGAACAAATCTTATTTCTGGACACTGCTTTTCTTCCAAGACCCCTTTTCCAAAATACCACTGATCTATGTAGACCATTGCTTTGCATCATGAATTGGTTCATTAGCCACTGCTTATGGGACACACTTAATGCACCCATCACTGTGCTAGACATCAGAGCTATAAAGACAAACTGCATCCTCCATGCCCTCAGGGAGTCCATGCTGAGTAGAGAAAGAGACAACTGAATAGGCACTATATAGAAGCTCAATAATCAAAGGCTATACAAAACCAGGTGAGCACATTCACTATATACAAGTACCCTCCAGACAGAGAAAATTCCTTATGTTTTCTGTGGGAAAAAAAAAATCCCTTATTAAGAAAAATAAGTTGGCACCATTCAAATGATCAGCCCCAAACTAATAAGTCTGCAGTCATTGGTGCCCTGTAGCTAGAATGGCTTTAGTTCTCCATTACTGAAATCTACTGACATACAGCCAAACCCAATATAATACAATCCTAGGGGAAATATCACATTTCTCTGGGTATGTAATTGAAAAAACTCCATACTTAGAATCTATGACATTTTCATTGCATAACAATTTGGGGAACTCACATCCGGCCACATATTTAGAAGGTAACCCATGGCAACCACAAGAAGTTGCTTTGGTTTCCCATAGCAGAACTTCAAAATGAATCCTGGTTTATCTGACGGCTGGAAGAAGCAGGGGCCACAAAACTCATCACAGCTCCTTTGCATTATTAAATCAAACACCCCTCTGGGCCTACATGAGTTTTTGTGAAGCAAGAAATCTTGTATCCTTCACTTGGTCCCATGGATGTGGAAGATGATCTTTGTGTTCGATTTTTCTGAGCTTTTATGAAATGTTTTGCACACACATAGGGCAGTGTGGTTCAGTGAACACCACATCAATTAAGCAATTGGAGGTTCCTCTCTGTCAGTTTCTCTGTCTCTGTCTTTTCAACTCACTAAAAAACACTGTAACCTCTGATTCCATTTCTTCGCTACTAAAGGGATTCTCCCTGAAGGTTCATTGAGTTATGGGACATTTGAGCTTGCTGAGAAGTTCTGATGTGGTTCTGCATGGCCTCTTCCAGACAGCCTCAAATCACCCATCTCCCAGGTTCATTTAACCTTGAAGGAGGGAGGAGTTAGTTTGGAAGCACAGACTGAGAGGAGAGAGGGGCATGGAGGGTGGGGCAGAGGGAATAATATTTGCTGTCTTTTTGGCATCTTTTATCAAGTTGGCAAAATGCGCCATTTTACCTAGGTACCTTGTGAATGTGAGGCAGCATCAGGGTCAAACACAGGCAGGACTACTGGAGCCTGGTTGTGCTACTCTGGGATACAAATAATAAAGCAGGAGGCAGAGTTGGGTTGAGGCCACAATTCTCTGTACATTGAGGGATACCTCAAAGAGTCACCATAGTACCACAAAGACCGTCTTCCTTGGAGGTACCTCTAGCTATGCTGGTACTTTCCTGGTGAACTCCTTGGAGAGGCCATCATGAGAGCCCTTGTGGCCAGTGGTCACCTGGACACTGGAACATGAAAGAAATTGGGTGGCCATGACTATAACTGGTGGACTAGTTTGTGGCCCACGTGAGACCCTTTTGGGGGGTTTGGAGGAATAACTACAGTCACTTACAAGGACTGTTCAATCTATTCCTTCTACACTAAAATGAATGTACAGTTTCCCAATTATAAGTATTGGCCTAAAAAATTTTAAATACCTGTGCACCAAGAGGACAGAGCCAAAAGATCAGAGTTTATTTTTAATGACTGTGAAGACCAACCCACTTCAGACTCCCTCTTACCTCCTGTTATGTTTTGGATGTGACGTGTCCCCCAAAAGCTCACATGTGAAACAGTGCAAAAAGTTCATAGGAGAAATGATTGGGTTGTGAGGATCTTAACTGAATCAGTGAATGAATCCACTGATAGGGGTTAACTGAGTGGTAACTGAAGTGGTAGGGTGTGGATGGAGGAGGTGGGAATTGGGGGCATGGCTTTGGGGTAAATATTTGTATCTGGCAAGTGAAGACCTTTCTCTCTGCTTCTTGATCACTGTGATATGAGCTGTTTCCCTCTGCCACACTCTTCCACCATGATGTTCTGCCTCACCTCGAGCCCCAAGAAATGGAGATGGCCTTCTATGGACATGGATCTCGAAACTGTGAGCCCTCAAATAAACTCTTCCTCCTCTCTATTTGTGCTGGTTGGGTTCTTTAGTCACAGCAGCAAAAAATCTGAGTAAAACACCTCCAGACCCCTACTAATTAAGATAGAAAATTATCGTGTTTAAACCACTGTTTTTCTCATATTTTTGTGATATGCAGCTCTCTAATTCATGCAAACATATGCCATGACACTGTTTGGGAAAGAATGGCTATGCATAGTAATTATTTTAGTTGAAAAAAGCATTACTTACATATTTGTACGCTACCCAGTTAAATAATAATAAGTGTTTAAACAATATATCAAGACAACAAGGTAGAAGATTTATCTGGTAGTAGATGGTTAATTGTCCGAAAAAAAGGATAAAACCCCAAGGATCGTGGGAATTCTACCATTAGCTGAGATAGAGAGAGGTTTTTTTGTTTGTTTGTTTCTACTAAGTGGGGGGTCTTTTCTAGTAAGTGGGATTTAAACTCAGCAGGCAAAAGAATAGAGACACATAAAGGAGGGAGGAGTGTGAGTAAACGTCTGAGTGTGGCGAGGGCAGCCCAGGGGGAGTTTTTGGGTTGGGAAGTAGTGAACGACAGAGCCATTAAAGCTGCTCAAGGAAGGGCTGGGGTTGTGGCTCAAGCGGTAGTGCGCTCGCCTGGCCTGCGTGCGGCCCAGGTTCGATCCTCAGCACCACATACAAACAAAGCTGCTCAAGGATCTCTAACACAGATCACCATCTTATTTGTGCTCGATTCTGTTGCTTAGGGCCATCCAGTAGGTCTCTGCAGATTGAAAAGTTCTGGTCTTTTCCTGATTTGCTTCCCAGGGCATCTTCCATGCCCAGCTCCCTTCTGGGAAGGGCCCTTCCTCATCTCTATGCCTCCCTTCTGGGACATGGCGCCCAGAACAAAAACAAGCCAGCTTTCCTTTTTCCATATCAGTAGCCTTCCTGAAACTTGGCTCCAGACTGCAGGGGGAGCATCACTGTTGCTGAGTACATGGAGATATCGGAATTGGAGTTAGCTCTTGGCCCTGGCACAGACTGACTCTGCCCGTCCCATGATGGTTCCTGACCCCCTCTCACGGTGCTGTGGTCTCTCCCACTGCACAAGCCACTATGCTCAGTTACTTCAATACAGCAAGTTCTGAATTGATCTAAGGCCTGGGCATGATGAGTCCTCTTGCTTAGGACTCTAAATTCCTAAAGGAATCTCCTTCCATGTTGATCAAGAAACTGGCTCTACTTTTCCTATTTCTCCATTTGGGAGCTGTATTATTAACAGGCAGGTGAGGCTTCATGAATACAGAGGTTCCCAATTTACAACGGTTGGATTTAATAGTATTTCAACTTTATAATGTTGTGAAAGTCACATGCCACCAGTAGAAACCATACTTCAAATTTTGAATTTTTATCTAGTCCCAGGCAAATGATCGTGATACATGGTCCAATACTCTCCAGACACTAGGCAGTGTGATGATGAGCCCCAGTTACCAATCAACCATGTGATCTTCAGGATAGACCACCAATACTCTCCAGTGTACTATGTTGCTATGCTATGATGTTCAGTAGATGAGGGGTATTAAATGCATTTTCAATTTACAACAGGCTTATTGACACATATCCCTATTGTAAGTCAAGGAACACCTGTATTCTCAGCAGTTTTCACAATCCAAGAACTGAAAAACATGCTCGGTGAACTACCTTTTGTTAGCAGCTTGCAGATGCAGGCAAAGTGAGTAGCTTGCAGATGCAGGCAAAGTGAGTAGCTTGGTTTTCCTTTGCAGCTGGCCCCTCCTCCCATCTCCAGCTTCAACCTTTCCTGGCTGCTCACTCATCAGAGGGTACGTCTTTAATGTGCCACTCTGACAAGGCATTTCAGTCATGCAGCTAATTAAAATCATTCTGGGGCTTCAGTGTGACAGGTCTTTCAGACTCATAAATCAGAAACCACTAACAATGTGCCTTTCCTGATCTCCTTCTCTTTTTTTAACATGTTGATTTGCTCTCAATGTGCACAACCCAAAAAACAAGCCAATAAAAATCCTGATGAAAACACTGGTGCCATGGCTTGGATGCATTGTGGACTCTGAGACACCAAGACGACAGCAGGAAAAACAACAAAACAGAAAAACCTCACCCTTGTCTTTCAGGGCATGAACACGCGAGGCAAACTTGAATTGCTAAAAATCAGACAGTGGTCTATCAGTGATAGACCTATGAGTCACTCCAGGGCTGTATTGAGACAGAGCCAGTGTTACCTGCAGAATGCAAAAAAAAAAAAAAAATGTTCTGGCCAAAGTCCCATTACCAGTGACCAAACAAAAGGATTCCCAGGAAAGAAGAGGGAGTAATCAAAGCTGGACAGCACCCAGCCCCAGTGAAAAATGACTGTGGAGATTTCCCATTAAGGATATTTGAAACCACAGTTCTTATCTCCCCCTACTTCTCAGCGGGGGGCATGCTGACTATCTCCCTTCTCCAATTTTATCCCTGTGCCTAGAGGCAAGCTGTGTTCACTTAGGTCAGATCTGGTCAGGGTGGAGGAATTAAATTACTGCTCACAGTTGATGAAAAACAGCAGCTTCAAAGCTGCCTGGTTTGCCAGTTCTATCAAAAAGATCCACACCCAGTAAAAATAATTCTTCGATTTACCCTACTGATGGGAGCTTCTGGAACAATAGAATGATTAAAAAAAAACAAAAAAAAACCCTCATACATCAAGTTTGAATAAAGCTCATCATTAGCAGCCTGAAAGAATGTGTTACAAGATTTTCAGAAAGATTGACTTAAAGCAAATAGTGGAATATTTTTTCATTAATTCATGGACACAGTAGTCGTATCCTTAGAGAGCTTTCTTTTCACAGCATACAATGGAGAATTTTTCAAACATTAATTTCCTGTTACTAGTTCCGTTTCCTTGTGGAATTTATTAAAGGGAAGAAGAGTATAATCTCCGACTTATTGTGTGGTTGCCAGATAAAAGTTCCAAACCCCAAAATGAAAAATTTGCTTAGAGTTATTACGTAGATATAGACACCTAAATTTTAAAATACAGTGGTTGAAAAGAGAAATTTATCAGTCCTATTCATGGAAATGTGCATTAAGCTTTCATCAAAAAGATCTTAAGAAATAACAATAAAGCTGGATGTGGTGGTACACACCTGAATCCAAGTTCAAGTTCAGCATGGTTAACTTAACGAGGCCCTGTCTCAAAATTTAAAAAAAATCAAAAGGGCTGAGGATGTAGCTCATTGGAAGAGTACCCCTGGTTTAATCCCCAAGTGGGGTGCGGGGGGGGGAGAAGAGAGAGATAGATAGAGAGAGAAGAGAAGAGGAGGATAGGGAGGAGGAGGAGA
>NW_026000005.1:33125455-33278667 GCF_001458135.2 Marmota marmota marmota | reverse complement strand
AGAAGAAGAGAGAGAGAGAGAGAGAGAGAGAGAGAGAGAAAGAGAAGAAGGAGGAGGAGGAGGAGGAAAAGGAAGAGGAGGAGGAGGAGAAATAACTATAACTAAGAGAAATGATAAGAATACAAAATTTTTAAGTATTTTTCAAAAAAGCATTGCACAGTTTAAATGTCTCTTAAAAGGAAACGTGAAATATTAAACAATTTAAATAGGGTAAGTTATCAAAATATCTAAATCCCTGATCCAAATTATGGAAATAATAATGCACATTCACTCTTTCTTCGGAGAACACTTAAACATGGGTTTTTTTAAATGCATAAGCCAGGACGGGTTCTGCAACATTTGGGTGGCCTAGGCTATGCTACAATAACAAACAATCCCCAGATCTTAGTCACTTAAAACCCAAAGATTAATCTTTGGTTTTATCACATGTTGTTTTTTGAGTTCTTGTTATCCCCCTACAAACTGTACTAGATCCCAAATTCTTCTAGTTTCTTCTAATTTCTTTCTACAAGTCTTATCCAGCTCATTCTGGTTGTTTAGTTGTTACTTGGTTCCTTGAGGCTTCATGGTTTAAAACTGTTCTACAAAACAGGTTTATCACATCACTATCATGTTTTGCTTTGTATTGTCCTTTGAAGACTTTGCACCTATTGCCTGTCAAACTTTCTCAGAACCACAGCTCCTAACACAATAATTTTAGTCCAGAGCTCGAGACAACATCCGATGCCTACAGAACTGACTCAATCGAACTTTAAGAACTCCGGGTTTAGTCTGAAAGTCTAGTTGTTCTAATGTGGCCAAAAAGATCTTGACATCAACTCCTAGTTTTTGGCATTCTTCCCAATGTGGGAACAAATTCTACCAAAGGGTTGATCAGTGAGGCTTTCAAAGAAATATCACTTTGATGCCAAGATGGAGTCACTTATGCCAGATGGAAACCAGGAGGTCACAAGAGAGGAGATCTCATGCTTGCATGCCTGACATATGAACTATTAAAAAGACTCTCTGAAGATTCTTATGCACATATGCCTATGGTGAGAGCTCTTAAAAGAACTCCCTGGCAGCACAAACTATTCCAGATAAATTGCTTTTGTGAAGGCCTCACCCAGCAACAATTACTGGTATTGAAGAGTGATCGCTAGTTCCTGCAATGAGTCTCCATGACCAATGAACTTCGTTTCAAAACAGTTTATGTGAACTTTTCCTTTTTCCCTTTGAAAGTCATCCTTTGCCTCAGTTTTTCCAGATATGTATCATCCATCATATTATACACAGCCCAGATTTTAACCCCAGCTCATCCCCTTGTCTGTGTTTTACTGGCAGAAATAGAACTTGGTTCAACTTTTAGAACATGCTCTCCAAGACTTTTGGCATATCATCCACTACTATATTTTTAAGAATAATCATATGCTACCATAATAGACCCAGACTCTGGTGTCCATGAGTAGAGGAAAGAGTTTAGGAAAATTTACAACTAAAAAATGACTGGAATCAATGCTTTCTTGTCAAAACGAGATATAACAAAAACTACACCTTTTCTTTACTCAGAAGGTGTTAAGGCTTTGATATGAGGCATCCCCTGAAAGCTTATGTGTGAGAGAATAAAGGAATAGTCAAAGGTAAAATGATTAGATTATGTATTAATGTATTAATATTTGAATAGATTAACAATGGGTGATAATCTCTCTGCTTTCTGGCTGCCATGTCCTGAGATGCTTTCCTCTGCCACACCCTTCCGCCATGATGTTCTGCCTCACCCTGGACCCAGAGCTATGGAGTTAGTCAACCATGGACCGAGTCTCTGAAATCATGAGTCAAAATAAACTTTTCCTCTTCTAAGATATTTTTGCCGGGTGTATTGGTCACAGGAAGGCAAAACTGGTGAATAGAGGTATGTGAAGTATAGTTGAGAACACTGAGGAGTGGCATTCACAGAACATGCTAGTTTCTAACCATGCTTAAAAAGCATTAGAATAATAATAAAAAAAAAAATCCAAAGAAAGATGAACAACAACAAAAGCATGAGAATGAAAAAGGAATCTAGGCTTTTTTTATCAGACCAATTCAGATATGTATTTGAGATAGGATGTGCAAGTAAATCACAACACTTACATCAACAAGTTTTTTAAAAGTAGTTTTATTGTAAAAGTGATACGTGTTTATTGCAGATAACTATCAAAATAATAAAACATATAAAGAGGAAGAAAAGAATCACACATAATCCCCTAGAAAAAATAATAAAAACATTTACTCTATTACTCCTAGCATTTTCGCTTGGTCTGCCATTTTTACACAATTGGAAAATATACTGTAGCTGGGCGCAGTGGCACATGCTCATAATCCCAGCAGCTCAGGAGCCTAAACCAGGAGAATTGTGAGTTCGAAGCCAGCCTCTCAGCAAAAGTGAGGCCTAAGCAACTCAGTCAGACCCTGTCTCTAAATAAAATACAAAATAGGGCTGGGGATATGGCTCAGTGGTTGAGTGCCCCTGAGTTCAATCCCTGCTAACCCCCTGAAAACAAAAGGAAAATATAGTGTAGAGGGCATACTGATCAGTCCATAACTTGAAATAACTGCCTTCATTTTTCCAAGGCCTAACCTAATTTCTATGTCCATCTTCACCCTGACTGGGAACAAAAGTTTGATCTTGTCAATCTGAGACAACCTTTTTCTTCTGGGGGTTCCTTTTTTCAGGTACAGGGACTCGTTGATTATCTACCTACTGCTTCTCAGCTCCAAGTCCACCCTTTCTACACTCTGCAGTGCTGAGACTGAGATTCCAAAAATGCATTTTCAAGTCTTCTTTGCCAACTGGCTCCCAGAAATCCCGAAAACTGGAAGCGGCCCAGAAGAGAAGGAAGCAGGAAGGGAGCAGTGGCTTCCTTCCTGTTTAGGGCTGGTCCTGTCAGTCCAGGAATGGCAACTTGTCCCAGGAGGGGCAGTTGGCTTTTGATCTGTGTCTCAGCACTTTTCAGCTCTGCCAGAATCCACATCAAGGTGGACCTCTTAGACCAATCACCCATCTCTGGGCCTGAGCACTATCTCCACAAGTCCTTCCCCGGAGCTCCAAGGTTTCAACAGCCTGGATTCTTCCCTTTTCTTACCCATGTCCCTGAGCCGCCAGTTGGAGCTCCCTTTTGTTTGTGTGTTGTTGTTTCCCTGATTCTTAACATAGAGCCTTCTTCTGTTCCTCTAACCAATTAGAGCTTGGAGAGCTAATTTCCAAAATTAAACCCACTCTTTTTGAAATAACGAGTGAGATACAGGCTTTTATTTCAGGAAACTTTGATCGTGACATTCTTCCTCAGTGGGAATTCCTGGATCAATCATGTTTTGCATCCCAGGCATCTGGCATGAGCTCCTTAAAAGTTTCATGCAGTTGGAAACACAAAAGCCAGAGACTCCCTGGCTCTCTCTTTTTCCTACCTTGAGATACTCTTCCTCCGGCATTGGGCTATGTGCTTGAAAGGGGGAAGGCAAATAAAGAGGAAATTATTACTCCTGCAAAATGCTTTGTAACCATAGTATGTTATATAAATGTTGAAATTTTTCCTGTTTCCAGCCACATCCCTATAGTCCTTTTCTGTGCTGAGCCCTGCCCAAATTTCAGACTTATGAACAGCGTAAATATTGCTAAGGCTTTAAGACATTAAGTTTTGGAGTAATTTATACATACCTACATTGTTCAGTATTGCCCCTATATTTTGTGTATGTGTGTATGCTTATAAAAATAGATAAATTTCAATATTCGGTTATGGGATGGCTTTCAAGGGTTAGAAGTAAGAGTTTTCACTAACACAGCTTCAAATTCGACTTGAGAAGCTTTTGAAAAACATTAAATTTAGGGCTGAAAAAATCTATGGTTCATTTTTCTATGGGTACATAGCTTTGCTGAATATATTGTTAAATTCAAGGTACAATTTTCTCTTGTTCTGAATTATCAAGGATTCAAACTTTTTCTCCCCCATTAAAGTTGATTTAAACATACAGACTTACACAGGTTATATGGGATTTAGTTCCATGGTTGCTTGAACCAGAGAAAACTCAAGATGGATGAGCTGTGTTAACTCTATGCATCCATATGTGTATTTATGAAGCTGGAAAGCAAGCCTGAGATTTTATGTGCCCTTTAAAAGATAAAATCTTTAGAGAGAAGCATGTTCCTGCTTCTATAAATACTGCATCAATAGCTTATGCATCATCTAATAACAATAATAAATATTTCCCTGTGGAACACGACTTTGAGTTTGCAATTGATTTTTGGCCATTATCCCACATTGAATAACTGCAGGTTGTAACAAAGCCAGAATGATGATGTAGACCAATATGCAAAGACAATTGCCAGTCAATTTGAACAGCCTATTTAATTCTCCAAATAGCTGCAAAGATAGGATTTTAGGTACTGAGAGGCTGAAGTATAGCAGATAAAAGAGGTTTGATGAGAAAGACAGAATAGAAAAAGGTGTTACAAGTGACTTTAAATATGGTACCAGAATAAAGAGCATATTTCATAAAAACATTTAATTTTGAATGAGAAGCAAGTACAAATGAAGGTAACTCAAGAATTGTGTAAACAAGCATACAAACAAAATTCATTCTTTTTTATTAATTTTATATTTATAAATGACAGTGAAATGCATTACAATTCTTATTACACATATAGAGCACAATTTTCCATATCTCTGGTTGTATACAAAGTATATTCACACCAATTCACGTCTTTATACAAAATTCATTCTATAGAAAGAAAATTATCCATTTTTCTAAAAGCGTGGAAGAATTTCTTGAAGCAATTTTAAATGCTAGCATGCTGAAATGATAGCTTCATTTCACAAGAATTCTGCTTAGTTTGTTGGAAGTCCCCTTGAAGAAGTCAGTCTGAGAATAGGGGAATTCCATTACTGGCAAAGGAGTTGTTCAATCACAATTGGAGTTGGGTTCCGACTAATGGTCCACAGGATTCTTGGGTTTGCTAAGACTCATCTGAAAGGAGTCTAGGGAAGCGCAGTCTGGTTGGTACTTATAAGGTTAGAATCAAAGTAGAGGGAATTTCATATTATTGGAGGGCCTGGAAGGGAACCCACAGGATGCTCAGCCATGACTAATGCCTTGGCTGGTTTGGCACTGCTCGGGGATGTAAAGATAGAAGTTATAGCCATATATGTATGGGCCCACTCTATTGTCATGGAAAACTCACTTAATAGTGTTAAATTTTGAATTTAACAATATATTCAATAAAGTTATATACTTTTAGAAAAACAAACTACAGATTTTTAAGCTCTATATGTATTAAATACATTAATATTCTTCGAAAGTCTTACAATGGGGGGGTTAGACAATCTTTTTATATAGCAGCAATCTTAAACAGAACTGTAAAACGACTTTTAAAACCAGAAGCCCAGGTTTCTTAAAGTAACAGCCAATAACATACATCCTTTATATTAGAGTGAGATAAAAGTATTTAAAATTTTCCCCTTTTTATTTATTTTGTATTAAATGATGCAACAAATTGCAAGTGGACAGGTCAATGAACTTTTATGTATGCATAATCTATGGTCACCATACCCAGACAAATATAAAAAAAAATTTTCTCCTCCCTGGAGGTTTCCTTGTGACTCTTACCAGTCAATATCTCTAAAGATAACTACTCTCTGACCTCCATTGCCACAGATTAGTTGCCTTTGTTTGAATGCAATGTTTGAAATGTTTAATATAACTATTAATTAATTACTCATCTCCCAGGGATAGCACAGATAATATATTTCTTTTCCCTCATTCATTTATTTGCTTGTTCAAAATGCTACTTAGTACCAATGTTGTTCAGCAGGCATGACTGTCCCTCCTTCATGACCGTTTTGCTCAGTTTCCCAAACCCAGCAGTGGGAAGATTGGAAAAAGACAAACAGATACAAATAGAGAAAAAGTGGGACCCAGTGGATCAGCCAAACTCTGATGGAAGAAGACCATGCTCAGCATTTTTATTATATAGGTTTAAACATCAAAAGGATTTATTGTGAGAAAGCTTCCTTAAGATAAACAAAAATCAAAGTTGTGGGTAAAACAGCTCTATTAGAGCTTATCAGCTTGCACCTATAACTCTCTACCACCCGGCAGTTGGCGTTGGAACCTAAAGCTATGAACTAATAAATTCCATGGCTCACACAGAATTCCCCCTTTGAACAGAGCATCACCATCAGCTGGGTGTTTTCCTATGGGCGCCTCAGCAGGGAGAAATTCCCAAGGGAGGTGTCACCTCTGTGTTTGGGCAGTTCAAAGCAAGGGCTCATTCACTGCTCCCCAGAGACAATGTCGAAGAAAGAATCTGCATCTGCAGAGATTCGTGGAAGAAAACACAGTAAGCTTGCAGTGAAGGCAAGTGTGGTAGGTGCTGCCAAATGACCAGAAAGGGTGCACAGCATGGATAAGGAGAGCACAGGGGCTTCTGGGACAAATGACACCAAGGCTGCAACTGGGAGGATATGAGCTAGGGCCAACCACACAGCAAGAGGAAAGAGAAGCAGAGGGAGCAAAAGTGCTGAGGCAAGTGACAGCCTTGAACATTTGAGGAACTGAAAACAAACAAACAAAACCGTCCTTATAACTAGACAAGTGAACAGGGGTCAGAACGGAGGGGCTTTGCCATCACGTTTCAGGTGGACTTTAAGGGCCATGGGGAGCCACCAAAACAATTTCAGCAAGGGACTGTTATCGCCAGATTGCTTTCTGTTTTAAAATAGTATGCATTAGAGGGAATAACAAGATGGGCAAAAAAATTTTTTTGAAAACCAACTTTGATATTTTTGTTTAGGATGAAAGATCTGAGACAGTATCTTTCTCATTAGACACTTTTTATGACATTTATTCTTTGAGTACAAGTGACAGACAAGTTAAGTGTACAAAAAGTACACCTAAGAAAATAGGCATGATTGATTGGACATAAAGCCGTGATGTGGAGGATGTGTTACCTCAATTCTATCTTAGCAGAAAGCCACTGGGAGTAGACACCACTTCAGTCCTGTGCCAGCCTTTGCAGTGGTAAACGCAGGACACATATCTGCCTTCCACATGCCCGGGGTGTCCTCCGCCACACCTGGGATTTTCTGTTTCACATGAAACTTTTATCTATTTTCCTGATGTCTGAGATTTGGTGACAATCAGTACTAGCTTGAAGAATCTAGGAGAAAAGTTACAAAATTATCTTTACTGACCTAATTTCTAGATCTTCTTCTTTGAGATATTTCGATGAATGTTTTGGAAAATTTTTTCTAACACCTGCCCTGTTCACTTTGCACTTGCATTATCCAAATGGATAGTCAAACTAATTAGATTAACTAGATAATCATCTACGTTCCACATAAGCAATTTTATGTAAAGTGCTACATGCTTTGTTGTCTTAGCCATGAGAAATTGAAATGCAATGCCTTCGTCCATATAATTCCTATTTACCTCTTTGTTTTACATGAATCAAATCCACTATTAAGCCTTTTTTACTTTCTCCCTTTACTAAGAATCAACATTTCTTTATACTAATATTATTAGTAAGTTTTTTGTCATGGTTAAAATATTCACACAAGGGGCTGGGGCTGGGGCTCAGCGGTAGTGCACTTGCCTAGCATGTGCGAGGCACTGGGTTTGATTCTCAACACCACGTATAAATTTAAAAAAAAATAAAATAAAGGTCTATCAACAACTAAAAAATAAAAAAAAAATTAACCCAATATTGAAGTGCTTATATGTCAATGTTCCTTGCTGTCTTGCTGGCAGAGAGTGGAACTAATGGTTGGTAGGTAGATCTCATTAGAAAATCTTGGCTCTGGGAAGAAATTCTAGCATTATTTGCACATGGGCAGAACCTTATGCAAAGACTGGATTGATGCTGTCAAGGAAGTATCAGAAGCAAGGGGGAGTCTGTAACAGATTCCCCTTACCTTAAAGCCCTTCAGAAAGAGCATGGTTCTGCCAGCACCTTATTTTGGACTTCTGGCCTCTGGAACTGTGACACAATAAATTTCTGTTGTTCAAAGCCATCCAGTTTGTGGCACTTTGTTGTGGTATCCCTAGGAAATGAATACAGCAAGGATTGCTGCTCATTCATTCTTTTATGTCCTCTAGTGACTCACGGATGTTAACTGAATTGAAGTTGCATCCATAGGTCCTAGCTATAAAATAGAATGTCATGAACCAGATCATCAAGATTTAGAACAATTCTAGCACCCAGAAGATTCCCCTCTGTTCTTTCCCCAGGCTTTTGAATCTACAATATTTAATTAACTTCTAAGTTTTTCCTTCTAACCCTACTGACAAAGAATGTTTCTGTACTAAGAATTTGGGGCGGTTCACAAGGAATGTGAAATATAAAATCTGACCCAAAGCATATACTCTTTGTGCTGTCTGCAGGGACCAGGGCTTGCAAACTGACTGCCTATAGGTGAAATCTGCTCTATGAACATGATTTTTGTGCACTGCAAAACGTCTTTTAAAAGTTGAACCTAGGGCTCAGTTAGAGTGTTTGCCTAGCATGTGTGAGGCACTGGGTTTGATCCTCAGCACCACATGTAAATAAATAAATAGAACAAAGGTATTGTGTCCATCTACAACATATATATATATGTGTTGTGTGTATGTATATATCTCCAAAACTAAAACTAAGGCATTTCACATGACAACCCAAATTTAGAGAGGAGAAGACATTTATATCTTTAAAGTACAGAAAATTTTACGTATCCTCTCTTGGAAAAAAAATTCCCGTGGCAATAAGCCCCCCTGATGTTAGTGAGGCAAGGACTGCTATTTCTCCACCACTGAGCAGTGGTCACATCTGTGCCTCCTGCTAACCTCATGCATGCACATTACCTGCTTGGTCTTTGGGCCAGCTGTGGCCAGACTGCATGGTAAATGTGAGATTTTTTTTGCAAAATATTTTTTTTCCTTCTAGAAGGAAAATTATTTTCAGTACTCTTAAAATATTTTTAAAGGAAAGTAGAAAAATGGAATTGCATTTTAAGTTAATACATTATTTCTTTATAATGATTTATTTTCTGAAATAAATATGCATAGTAAATATAGATAAATAATGATTTTTATTCTTTATAATAATTTATTTTCTGAAAATGGCTATTTTTCATCATATACCATTCCAAGTAGTTTTATGCAGACACATGTACACAAACAGACATACACAGAAATGATGTCTAACACCTGGGTTCTGGCTACTGTTTAATTTTTAGTACAGCCATATGCCAAAAGGTACTTATCTGTGATGTGACCACAACTCAACTTTGGTGTTATCTTTTCTGCTTAATGAATTCTATTAGATTTCAAACTGAAGAGTGAATTAACTCATCTTTTGTCACCCTGCATATTGCAAAGGTGAAGTCGAGTCACCTTATCAGATCGATGTTAGACGTGTGCTTGGTGTTGAACATTATCTCCAGACAGAAATGCAAATCCTTTATGAATGACATTTGAAAGTAAGAGCCATTGTCTTTCATAAAACTCTAGGTACTTCTGAGTCTTATAAAAGTTTCTCATTCAAATGCAGTATAAAAGAGAAAAGCTATTTTAATGGGAAAACTACATGAAATGAAGATTTTGAATGAAGAGTGTTTGGGCTTTGCTTTTTTCCCCTTAATAACTTCTCTACTTCCTCTTTTTACACAAACTCAACAATTTTTGTCACAATCTATAAGATTGTGATATCATGAATTCCCATTTTCCCTATAACATAAGCACCCATGAGACAGGGATGGTGCTGACTTATCATACAGGCTTGTGAGAAGAATTTCTTTCTAATACATCAGATTATTTTTAAGCAACTTCAGAATCATCAGAGATGTTTAATTTTCAAATTGATGAATAGACATGAAAAGCATAGAGACAATGGAATAACATAAAAGAAAGAAAAATTATTTAATAACATAATCTTTGGGGATTTAGTTAGCTGTAGTTAAAGTTGTCATTTTCACACACACACACACACACGTACACATAAAAACACGTGTGCACACACCACAGTGGCTTTATTTTTAAGTCCATGTGAAATGTTCTTTTTTCTTCGTCCTGACAAAGCTTAGCTAAATTAGTTTACAAACACAATCACTGATTTTCAAACTCTTCAGTTACTAGAAGTTAAAATAATATTTGTTTAGGAAAATGGAATCAGTCATGGTGTTAAATGCAATTTTGATCCTATTCAATGTCGAGGTTTAGGAGGAAGGAATGTCCAAACTTAGAGTTCACTAGGGTGACTAGTGAAATGCGGGTATGGCTGACAGGGACCCTACAGGTGGATTCACTCATTATGGTACAGCCAACCTGTTCAGTGTTTACGCCTGAAATTATGCCAGACATCCCAGCCGCATCTATCTGGCCTTCCTTTTCCTTTCCCTTCTCGTATGGATTGCACAGTGAGAACATCCTTCAGCCCTTTCCAGATGACTTCCCAATTCTCAGCTCTTCACTGCAATATTCCTCCAACACGTTCTCTAAATTAGTTTCCCCCTTCTGCCCTCTGGAACTCACTCCTGTTGGTCTTTCATCCTGCTGCATCCAATTCAACAATGCTCAAATTCTGGGATGAAAGCACAATGAACACTTTTTGGTTCAATTCTCTTACAGAATTCCTTTCTTTGACTTTCGCCTACTCGTGTTCCTCCTGTCCCACTGGCTGCTTCTCAAGTTTCCCTGGCTGGATCCTCCTCGGGTTCTGGATCTCCAGACACGGTTCAGGCTGCACAGTGTGAGTCAGACCCTTCAAGGCCCTGCCCTACATCCCCAGGTCCATGTGTGCTTCCCTGGCTCAGGGCTTTCTCCAGCTCCCTGGGAGCCCTGACACACCAGGGACTGACCATCCTTCAACTGATAAAGTCAGGAATTGGTAGATAAATACTCCTCTCTTGACAGGACACTTCTGAAGTTGTTCTAGGTGCTTCCTCAGAACCCCACCAGGCCTCCACTCCTCCACTCCACTCCACCCCTTTGCATACCCACTGGCTTGTCTCCTTGCCTGTTTCACTTTCCTTCTCCTCTCCCGTGCTTTCTGGGATCTCACCTTTCAGTTAAATTGAATTCATTCAAGTCTCTCCTTAGGATTATTCTCAGGAGAACTCAAACTAAGGCAGAACTTTAATCAACATTTACTCCTTGGATGATCCAGAAATTCTGGTCCTGATTCATTAAATATTGACTTATTTCGACTATTTCCAGATATATACACCCTGCCAGGTTCTCCTTATGAATCTGAGACTAGCCGACTTTTTACCTGAACAGCCAACAGACGGCTCAAGCATGAACTAAACTCTTTGCTTCTTCCAAAGAGGCTTCCTTTTATCTTTCCCATCTCAATAAATAGCACCCCATGTTTCGAGTTGCTCAGGTGAAACCTGGGAATCCCCGCTGCCTCCTGTGCCTTTTTCTCACACTGCACATCCCACCGCTCAAATTATTAATTTATTAATTTCACAATTAATAAACTGTTTATGTTTTAACATCCTTCATCACTGCTGCTCTGGTCCTACCTCCATCGATTCTCACCGGCATTATGAATTACTATTAATTACAACTAATTATAATAGCCTCTAACTCCTCACTTGGCCTCCATACTTGGCCTCCTGCAGTCTATTTGTGACACAGCAGCTAGGATGACCCTGCTGAAGTCAAGTGAACTGTGTCCCTCCTCAGCCAAAAGCTCCACAGAAGTCCCCCATCACACACTTACACGGAAGCTTCAACCCTTACAGGGGTCAAAGAGAGCTTCCATGACCTGAGCTCTCTCAAGCTTCTGACCACATCTCCTACCATCTTTCTGCAGGCTGCTACAGACACACTGACCCTTCTCGTACCTTGGATACAGCAAGCACATTCATATTTCGCATCCAGTGAACGTGTAGTTCACTACACCCTGAAACCTCAGTGTTAGCCAGGAGTGGGTGCATGTGTGTGTTAGGTCTAGATAAAATGTGTTTCTCCCTTGAGCTCATAGGTTTCAATTTTTACAAAAATATTTGCCAATATATTCACTTGAATCAGATTGTCCTGGCTGATGACAAATACAGAGCTCCATCAAGTTATGTATGCAATATTCTCTGTGGTAATCTATTTGTATTTGTAATACTGTGGCACAGAAGAAACAAAAATAAGAACACAAAAAATAATGTAAGTTCTTCAACTCCTGAGATATAATTGATTAGACTTTAGATTACTGGATATAGCAGAGGTCCCTTTGGAGTCTTTATTCATTGAATTAAAGGACTCTATAGATATCCCCAAAACTATGTAACAATTTAATTTAGCATTTGTGTTCACTGAGAAACTAGGCATATACTAACATCAGGGCATAACCATTTGTAGCACAGACTACTCGAAGTTGTACAGAAGAGAATGTTTCCTAATTAGAAAAAACATACAAAAATTCAAGTAAGTACTTAAAACCGGCCATTTGGATCAATGCCCTGAAATAAGTGACACTATTTTATTTTTTCAATGAACCTTTATTAAATCCATTCTCAGAGGTGATTTTCTTGATTATGTTCTTAAAGACTGCACAATAAGAAAAGGATCAGGAAAAAAACAACAACAATCTCATCAAAAAGTGAAAAAGTATGTAAAGATTTGAACGATGTTAAGAAGGAAGCTGTCTAGCTGTTGGATGTGGGCTGAGTATCAGGAGGCTAGCAGAGACCAGAATGCAAGCAGAGATTGGAAGATGAAGTAGGAGGAAGAGGATTAAGTATTCTGATTTTTGCACCACCTTGGAGCTCAGTTGGTATAAATAAATATGAACCTTCCATGGTTATTATTATCACCATTACTGCTCTTGTCCAGGAAATTATAGCTTATTTGGTACTTTATTCCTCATATTAATGATGTGAAGTTTCAGGACAACCCACTAAGAAAATAAAAATGAAAATAATAAATCAGCCTGCGGTTCTTAAAAGCCTAATGAAGTCCAAACACTTCCCTGTGGACGATGACTCAGTGACACAGAATTGGCAGTTGTGCCTCATTAGATCATTGGTTTTCATTGGACTTTTTCCACTCTTAAGAAGGCATCTGCAGAACTGTCCTTTCTCTCATAGTCTTGGATTCATCTAAGGAGACCTGGATTTGAGTCATCATATGGAAAAACACACTAGAAGGATCCCTCAATTGCTTACCCTTTTCCAATGGATGTTAAATTAGGGCCACTTTTATTTAAGATGCGGACGAGGCCCATTTACAAAGCTCTTTTGTTTTAAGGAAAATCCCCTACCAGAGGTGTGAGGAATACACAACCATATTTATCATTTCAGCTTGGCCATACCCCAAGTACAGTGAAGAAAATGTTAATCTTCAGTAGATGCTATTGAGTAAAAGTTATCTACTTTTCCTGGTGAGTTGTTAGGAAACAAAAACTCTGAAAATAGGTTGCCAAGGATTCTAATCTGGGAATATCTTCAAATGGCAGACACCTTGTCTGTACTAGATGGTGAGTGGTGGTCTCATCTAGTAAGGCAGAGAGAGCCCCTCAAATGTACTAAGTTTCAGTGAGGTAGATGTGCAAATCACAACTAAACTAAACAAACAGGTGTCACAACACAAAGAAATAAGAGAAGTCAGGAGAGCTGCTCTCAAGAGGAAATGTTTAAGCTGATTCCAAAGACAAGGAACCAGTCATGAAGCACAGGATGAGAAGAACCTTCCCGCTTGACTGATGGTAAAGCTAGTGCAAAGGTCCAGAAGTGGGAAAAATCTCAGCATTTTTGAGAAGGCTAAAGAATACCTGTGCAGTTGTAGTGTAGATAGCAAGAAAGGGAGTGTTAAAAGATGAAGCATTATCTCTGTGTTTGGCAAATAATTCAGCATTTATTGATACTTTAGTGTATTTGTCAGAAATGGAACCAATAAGATGATAGATAGATAGATAGATAGATAGATAATTGATTTATTCTAGGAATTAGCTCACACAAAGTGGAGATTCAGAAGTCCCACAACATACTGTCTGAAATGTGGAGAACCAGGGAAGCTGGTGGTATATCTCTCAGTCTAAGGCCGAGGGCCCAAGAATCTAAAGGAACTTTTGGCCCAAGTCCCAGATTCCAAAGGCCAGAGAATCTGGAGTTCTGATGTCCAAGAGCAGGAAAAGATTAGTGTCCCAATTCTAGAAGGGGGGAGCAAATTCAATTTCCTTCTTCTCACCTGCATTGCATAAGGGTGGATCTGCCTTATTCAATCCACTGATTCAAGTGCCAATCTCTTCTGGAAGCATCCCCATAGACACACCCAGACATAATGCTTTGCCACCTATCTGGGTATCCCTAACCCAGTCTAATGGACACCTAAAATTAACTATCACAAGTAGGGAATGGTAATGCGGAGAAATTAAACAATACCCCCCAAATTAGAAAACAAATAAGCCCCCTTCCCCAGTCTCCTAGATCAGTTGTCTAATTGTGACATGCTTTCTATAAAGCTATATTTAGCTATGTCTTTTTAGATTATATGGACAAGTCTGACATTATTTAAATTTGAAATCCACCCAGGTGTGGGCCTGTCAGCAGAGTAAAGCTTCCTAATGGTCATTTTTTGGAATTGCCAATGGATATCTTTTGGGGCAAGTTACCTGGGAAGGCTGCTCACCTTATGGAGCAGGAGGGAAGTTTCTATGCCTCTATAGGACTGAAGATTTTGTGGTCTGTGATTTTGTATTTTTGTACTCATCAAGCATGTCATGTGATAATTTGGGGAAACTAAAAGACATTCATGGGCAAGCCTTCATTGTTATCCAGGGATAGTATTTTTCTGCTTGAGCATGAGTATATGAATATATCCATAAATACAATCACACAGAAAAAACACACACCAGTATTTTTTTTGAGTTACAAATATATGTGTTAGAAATGACAATATTACATTTAAAAAAATTCAAAATTCAAAAATAGGACGTTGAATTCCATATTTATTCCTTATCATCAAAGATCCATTTCTGTTAGTGGAAGATAGAAGAATACTGTAGGTATTCTCTGTAGGAGTTAAGAGTAGACCAGTCACTTTATAGATATTAATTTATTAAATCTTCTCAGTAGTCCTGTGCTGTGGTATTTAGAACATCTAGTTTAAAGTTGAAAATGGTATGGTTCCATGGGGCTGAATCACGTGCTCCTGATCACAGAGCTACGCATCACCAGTACCAGGAGGAATGGAATCCAAGTCTCCTGCACCTCAACCTCACCCTGCTGCTTTCCCCAAGAGGTCTAAAAAAACATCTCCCCTCTTAGGGGACTCATCCAACTGATGGTGCAAATTTACACTCTCATATTTCAAAGCATTATCTCTTCTCTGGCTCATGCCTTATGAATTACAAATAAGTCTGTTTTCAGACTCAAGGAGGAAATCATTTTGAGTCTTTTATCTAAACTTTCACCCACGCCTTAAAATTAATTGCCCAGGACATGCCAACTTTCTCCTTTCATCAGCTGGAAGATGTAAGAAGGTCTCTTACTCAACGCTTTTTTAGTGGAAAGAGGGAAAAAAAATGACAAGCTAATTCTCCTTTCAGCCAAATCATTTGAAGGACGTGTACCAATATGTGGCTTTGATTCCTATATCAGAAATACAATGCTCTTCATTATATTTTCATGATGACAAGCACTGAAAAAATAATAACTTTCATCTTCCCTGCTGTGAATCTGTAACTATATTTTGTGCAGCATGTTTAAGAGAGAAACACGTGTAAGAAGAAAAAGAGTCGAAGAGTTTTTTTTTTTTTTTGCAATTTATCAATGTATGAAGTCTTGCATCTCAAATTTTACCAGCAATTACAAGAAAGGCTTCTTGTTATGAATTGTTAGAAATATGTGTGGGCATGACCAAACTTGTGTGTGTGTATGTTTGTGTTTGGCTATAGGCCACCACTTGAACTTTAAGATCACAGATTTCCTGAGTTAAGTTGAAAACAAGCCTGAGGACCAGAAAGAATGGATATATTTATTTATTATCCTCAGCTTATAATTAAGACGTACATGAGATTGGTCATATCAGAATATGGATGTTTTTGAAGTGAGCATCATTACAAGACTTGGCAGTGTGAGTCTCAATCAATTGGAATATAATTTAAAAACAGATGTTCTATGTGGTACTTTGCTCTCATCCAGTCACATGTTTCAGAAAGAAACGCCCCTTTAGCTCACCTCTCGTCCATGCTCCACCAGCAGGGGCGATGCTGGGCCCTTTGCAGCATCTGTGTTCTCATGGAAAAGATGAGCTGCAGGATGAGGGTACCATGGAGGGCAGCAAGAGAGGAAAGCCTACCCACGTTTCTCCAGGCCCAAATGAATGTTTGTCATTGATCACTGGCCTCCAAGAAGAAGTGGTCCAGGAAAGGACCTTGCAAATGGAAGGGGGGAAAAGTAAAAGGGACAACTTCCACTAAATGCAAACCCAAATTCAGGCTATTCAATATTTAAATACAATGAAACGGACCTCTCCAATGAATGTAACTCAAAACCAAAGGCCAGGTGTTCTGCTAGTTTTAAAAACACAGTTGGAGGAGACTGAATAAGCTTTGATGTCATTGTGGAGAGAAGCCAGGTATAATACCGTCTGTGGCTGGATATGAAAACCAATACCTAGCTGTCTACCCCAGAGTAAAACAAAGTATAATGGTGTCTTTGGGTCTCCTGACTTGTTGGGAAGAAGGAAACCCATGTGTAGTGCCTAGTGCCTGTAGTCTTACGGCAATAATGGATAAAGAAAATTATAGACATTTAGGTTGGAAAAAGGCATCTCCCCACCATCTCTAATTCCTTTACAATATCCCCAAATTGGTGAGAATTTGGTGTTTCCTTAGGGAGCTGAGAGATCACGCTCAGCCTTCAAGAGGCAGAACTTTCTTTGTTGTTCACTTGCAATCACTAGAATGTTCTTCATTCATCTGAGTAAAAATACAACCCATGCATTGTTTCTAGTATTGATATCTGGAATCAGAAATTAAAATTTTACATATTTCTCTATAGGCTGCTTTATATTTGAATAGACCTATCATCTTTTCTTTAGTTTTTCCTTCTCCAAGCTAGACCATCTCACTCGATAGAATTGAGCACTCTGTTGTAATGAAGTCAAAGGACACAAAAGGCCAAAGCTGCTCAGGACAGTATTTTTCCTTCATGTCTCCTAGGGAACATTTTTAGAGGTAACCACACTGAATCTGGACCCTGTGTCTGAAAAGCGTAGGTTCTTCAGAAATTCAAGTAGTTTCAGCTCCCCAAGACTAGTTAGTGTTAGGGCCACAAAACAGGGGACCCAAGACCTCATCCCAGGACTCCTAAGAAAATAACAGACAACTGCCCTGGGGTGATGGAAGTATTCGATAGATGAAAAGAATACTCTGATCTTTTATAGCCTTTTTTTAGAAGGAAGTCTAGGGACTATAAGAACTTCTAAAAACAGCCTATATCTTTCATCAATAACACACACACACACACACACACACACACACACACACACACACACATATATATATATATATATATATATATATATATCATGCATATATATTAAGAATATATAAGCAAAAGAGATGGACAGAGGAGAATTCCTTGCCAAAATAGGCATATAACTATTAAACAAAAACTTTAAACAAGGTACTTCAGAAACTGTATGATTCATCCATCAATGAATCTATTATCTATCTATTGATCAGTTCTTCTATGTATTCACATGTGTACACAGTGTGTGCGTCTCTGTTTCTTGCTAGGACTATTTAGGCCTTGGGATACCTTTCTTGGAGGTAATAAACAAAAAACTGTTAGTTATATAATCTTGCCAAGTTATTGAGTTTTGGGGACTGGCTCGTTTCACATGGTATTATCCAGGGGATTTCAGGGTTTGCATTTAACACCGAACATAACTGCCAAATCTAGAAACTATAATTCTACTCACTAAGCCTATTCACTAAAGCCTTCAGGCAAGTTTCCAATACTCAATATTTGCATAATTAATTTTTTAAATGATGTGTGCCTCTTTATTCCAGTTTGCATTCATTTTGTTAATTTCAATTTGGTTTTCTGGCCCATGAGGAATATTTTGAATTTTAATTTTAATACATGTGGTATTAACTGCATCAAGCTTTAAATTCTCTAAAAGTTAAACATGCATCTCCATTCAAATCATCCATAACAAGGGAAGGGCGGCATCCTAGATCACTTCATCAGAGCTCTTTCCCAGATTGGCACAGATTCACAATTTCTTTCTTTTTTGTGTTCAGGTTACAGTTAGCCTCTATGATAACCTAGAGAACTAGTGAGAAAGTTGACTTGTTTCTGAGTCACCTGAATATCTACTTGGAGGTTCTTAAGTTTTCACACACTTAGATTTGGATTTTTCCTCAATAGTCAATTGATTTTCAATAATAGTACCAACACAACCCAATGGAAAAGAATAGTGTTATCAAGAAATGGTGCTGAGACAACTTCACATCCATATTCAAAAGAATGAGTTGGAACCAGAGTCTCATCCCACATAAAAAAATTCAACAAAAATGGATCAGATACCTAAGTATAAGAGCTAAGTCTATAAAACTCTTAGAAGAAAATAAGTATGAATCTTTGTAACTATGGATTATAGAATAAATTCTTATACCAAAAGCATAAGTGACAAAAAAAAATTTATACCAGCATGAGAAGTTATACTCTGTTTATTTATTTCTTTATTTTTTAGACTTTAGACTGTCCCATTTTTATTTATTTATATTTTGTCCTCATTTTTATGTAATTTTTAAATTTATATATGACAGCAGGATGCATTATAATTCTTATTACATATATAGAGCACAATTTTTCATATTATACTCCATTTATGTATGATGAGTCAAAATGCATTCTACTGTTATGTATAACTACTTAGAAAAAATTAAAAATTATTTTAAATTTTATTGGACTACATTAAAATTCAAAACTTATGCTGCATAAATATTCAATATATACAAAGAATGCAAAAAATTTAACACCAAAAAATAACCCAATCAATAAATGGGCAAAGGAACTAAACAGATACTTCTCCAATTGTCAACAAACAAATTAAAAAAAAAATGTTCAACATCTCTAGCAATTAGAGAAATGCAAATTAAAACTACACTGAGAAATCGTCTCACTCCAGTCAGAATGGAAATTACCAAAAATACAAACAACTATAAATGTTGGCAAGGATGTGGGGAAAAGGTACACTCATACATTGTTGGTTGAACTGCAAATTAAGGCAACCACTTTGGAAAGCAGTATGGGGATTCCTTAAAAAGACTAGAAATAGAACTTCCATATGACTCAGCTATCCAGCTCCTTGGCATATATTCAAAGGATATAAAATCAACATGCTATAGCGATGCAGCTTCATCAATGTTTATAGTAGCATAATTCACAATATCTAAGCCATGGAGGCAAACTAGGTGCCCTTCACCAGATGAATGAATAAAGAAAATGTGGTATATAGAAACAATGGATATTACTCAGCCATAAAGAATGATTTTATGGCATTTGCTGATAAATAGATGGAACTGGAGACTATCCTGCAAAGTGAAATAAGCCAGTCCCAAAACCTCAAAGGTAGAATGCTTTCTCTAATATACGGAAGCTAATACAAAATAATGGGGAGGAGATTAAAAAAAAGAATAGAAGAAAGATCAATGGAGTAGACAAAGGGGCATGAAAGGAAGGGAGGAGTAATGGGAAAGACAGCGGAATGGATGTGACCTAACTTTCTTGTGTACATCTATGAGTATACCACAGTGAATCTCACCTTCAGGTACATCCACAAGATACTAATTAAAAAACAAACAAACAAACAACAACTATAAGTAAATAGCAGAAAGACCAGTAGAATAGAGGGAAGGAAAAGGGGAAGGGAAGAGGAAAGGAGAAGGGGAAGTAGTAGGGACTAAATCTGAACAAATTATATTCCATTATATTTATATTTTCCATATATTTTTATATTATATTCCATTATATGTTTTTATATTATGTCAAAATGAATCCTATTGTCATGTATAACTAAAAAGAACCAATAAAAACCCTTTTATGTTGCAAAGATACTATCAAGTGAAAAGACAACCCCCAGAATGCAGAAAATTTTTGAAAATCACATTGCAAATAATAATAATAATAATAATAATAATAATAATAATAATGAAGTGCTGCCACATGGTCCTCCTTGGATGAACTTTGAAAATATTATCCCAAGTTAAAGAAGCCAGTCACAAAAGACCACACATAGCATGGTTCCTTCTATTCAAAATGTTCAGAATGGGCAAATCTACAGAGATAAAGTAGATGAGTGGTTTCCTGGGTATAAGGAAGGTTGGATAGGAAATGACTAACAAAGGGGTACTGGGTTTCTTTTGTGGATAATAAAATGTTCTAAAATTGATAGACCATGTTACATTAACCCGATTTTCCCTGTTAGGTTTGGTAGTCAAAGGAGTTGTGCAGACTTAACACTTTATTTTTTCCATTAATAGGATTCTAGTATAATAAAAGTATCTTAAGGATGACATTTTTCTGCTTGGAAATAAATCCCATTCTAGATAATACTTTCATGAGTACTGAAAAAGAGCTGCAGACCCCACTTCATCAGAAAACAATTTTTTATGGCTTCCCTTGTTAACTGGAATACGCGTGGCCTGCAAAAAGCTGGCATGAGACTTGGACAGATGTAGGTGTAAGACTTGAATCTCTAATGGCTGTCACATTTAGCTTCTGAAGTCACTTAGTAGGTGACATCAGTAGTAATGAACAACATTAAAACAGAACATAAATTTGCCTATAATGAGGTCATATAACGCTGACTGTTCTCAGAACTGCAGTCCCAGAAACCAGCTTCAAGAGAAAGAGTACCAGGGATGTTTCTCTTCTCTCGGCTTTTCTCTCTCTTTTTCATTCCTTGATTTTGCTATGTGGATCAATTGTAAACAAAGGAAGCAAACAAAGCAAAACAACAATAACAACAACAACAAAAAAGCCCCAGGTAGACAATGATAACTCTGCCTTAGGGAAAAGAGAGCTTTGTAGGGTGGGGAGGGGCTAAACTGGCTTACAAGAGCCACTAATGCTCATCTTTTAACATTTGTGAGTTCAGTGAAGTCATTTGGTAGGTTGAATGGTGGTGGGAGGATTTATACCACAAAAATTGGCAAATACCAGAAATTTGGCCTTAATATCCACTGGAACTCCAGCTGTTAAACTTTTCCTTGGCAGGTCTCTCAGAATTGGCCAACCAAGGTCAGGTAGAGCAACAGATGATGTATTGTCTCTGAATGTAAACAGCAGGAAAGTCCTGCCCAAAGATACCATGATGAGAACTGACTTAGGAAACTCTCACATCTGTGATGAGAACACTGACTTAGAGTCAGGGTTAAAAGGAGACAGGCCATCACTTTTGTAAACAATAATGAGATCCAATTTACATTCAAAGTGTACATTTTGGTAAAGTGGTTTGTTTGGGGATGTAATTGTAATAACCATTGCATTTGTTAAATATACTCGATTCCTTGATTTCTCAGGAACAACTTTGCATTCTCACTAAACTCTGGAATCCAGAATGTAGGTGTAAGACTTGACTCTCTAATGGCTGTCACATTTAGCTTCTGAAGTCACTTAGTAGGTGACATCAGTAGTAATGAATGACATTAAAACAGAACAGAAATTTGCCTATAAATTTTAGCTTTTTTCTTTCGCTACACAGTGGCAGGCAGGACAATATCTAGCTAATACAATAGCTTTCCTTTTAAATCTTAGGTAAACAAATGATGCAATGTTTGGATTAATAGAAATGATTGAAATAGACATATAAAGTAAATATACTTCAAACAGATTCTTGGGAAGACTGAAAATGGAATTAGGTCGAGGGCACATGCTTAGGCCTATGTATACTGTGGCCAAGAATTCTAATGGAAAAACCAACATCAGTAGAATTGGATTTTGTTCTTCCAAGTGCAAAGTCAGAAACAGCAGGATCTGCTCTCTGTGGACAAACAGCATCCAGAGGCTTCTCATGGAAAGGCAGCGTCTGTTTTAAGAAGTCGTTTGAAGAAAAAGTATATAAACATGTGGGAACAGCATGGTACATACACTCCCTGGCTTAAAGAGTTGCCAGAGGAAGTAGGGAATCAAGCCCCTAAGACAGAAGCCATTCACTTGACTTGGCCAACAGAGCACCACCAATTCCAGCCTCTCTGATGTTTAACACATCAACAAAATGGAAGGAAATACAGTGATGGCTGGAATCAATCTTGCCTGTTTCCTGCCACGAGATCAAAGGTTACATTGCTGTACCTTTGCATATGAAAATGTTCAATTGGAGGGGAAAAAAATTGGAGGGTGGGGGTGATTTGAAAGTTCAGTGGAATCTTCCATGCAAATTTCTATTCTTATAATGTACCAGTAAGAAAGTTTATCAGGTACAATATTGTATCAGTTCTCCTAAGCTAGGGGTTCTCAATCTTAAGGTCCTTGGATAGAATTCAGTCTGTGAACTTGGATTGTAAAAACAGAAATCTTTATATTCACTAATCTCAAACTGAAATCATCATTTTCTTCAATTCTGAATTAAGTCAACAAACCACAGTGACTGTTACTATGATTCATCAGTGATAGAAATCACAGATGTTTTTATGTCAATTGCAGTAGTTACAGATATCTTCAAATACCATTTACCCTCGTCACTAATTTGAAATTATGATAGTTGCTAAACTTGCCACTATGACTTATTATATAATTGTTAATAAAGACGCACATATACTACTGCATCAAAAATTGAATATTTTAATATTTTGAAAATTATATTTCAACATAACTGGCTTCCTTTGGGAATCTATAAAATCCTGGGCATTTTATTTTAAGACTTTAAAAACATTATTGTGGGAAGAGATCCACACATGGGTTCCACTAGATGACTAAGGACCTCAATGGTGCAGGAGTGACAGAGGTGAAGAGCTCTGGGCAATCGGTCTTCCCTGAAGACTGTGCTTTCCTGGATGTTGGAAAGGAGGGAGGGCAAGTCCTGCCACACCCAGTTCAGTTGTAATCTTGTTTAAAGATGAAAGATAAAAGTGATCTATACAATATGTCCACCCTGAAAAGAGAGAAAAACAGTGTGAATTCCCAAATAGGCGTGTGGAGGGATATAGAAAGATCATTTCCAAGCGTGAAACCTCTCCTTTAGGACAGATGCTATGACCCTGGGTCACAGAGTGTGTGCAGGGATGCAGACAAGGAGCATGAATCATGCCAGGCCACAGCTGCACACAGGAAGTCAGAGCATCTCCATGGTGTGTTGACTCTGCTATTACTGTACCTTCTTGTGTGATCTTGGACAAGGGACACAACCTCGGATGAGTTAGCTTTCCCATTTTCCTGGCCACACATTCCGTTCGGCTGGCTGTGCAGAAGTCCCAAGACAAACAGCTGGCTGAAAGAGAGACAGCAATTTTTCAAAGGAAAGACAAAGCCAAGGTTTTGCTGCCAGGCTTTGGGTGTGGGCTCCACTCCTAGCTTCAGCTCCTACCTGTTGTCCTACATCCATCCCTGGTTTCACTCTTAGCTCAATTTTCCATTCGCTGCCCACTGTCAGCAGCAATGGGAGAATCTCCTTCAAAAAGCCATCCTGTGTGTGCCACTAAAGGAAGGGACGCTTGTCTTTGCTGTCCTCAGGCTTCTTCCTGTACCACTCTTTTTCTCAGTGGGATGAAACCCGCCATGAGACCACCCATTAACACTGGCATGCAGCTGTGCTCCTAAACCCAAAAGGCCTAAGCACCTCCTTAGAAAGAAAAATTCCCATTCACTCCGCAGGAAACGGATAACTTACAATTGTTAATTTGTAATTATGAGGCACAATTGGTAACTTGTCATCTACCAGTGCAAAAGAGTTTTGATTTTATAACTAATAAAAAATTACTGTAGAAGTGAAAAGCCAAAATTATATGAAGAGTATTTGCTAGAATTCCAGTGGGTCTGTGGTGTTTCAGAAGCAACTGCAAACCTGTTCCAACACCACTTTAAGTCTTTGTCTTTTGATGATTAATTGAATTTTGGCAAAGGTTAAAGTTGCAAGCAAATAAGATGAAGGTGGGTGATGGGATTTCAGGGCAGGAATAAAGCATGACAAACCAGAATCCTTACAGACAAGTCTGGAATTACATAACATTGTTAACTACCAAGCATTTCTATTACTAAAGCTGGTTTTGATGAACTTTCTGAATGAAGCAACTCAAGGTAACTTTTAAAATAAAGTTACCATATTGAATTAAAAGAGAGAGACTTCCTTAACTACTGCAAGGTCATGACAATGACAATATCTGTTGCCTCAAGGAAAGAGAAAATCTAGGTTATTTATCAGGTTTCCTGTAATGCCAATCTGACACTTAAATTATTGTTAAATAATTAATTAAGTTAAATTTGGAATCTTTGAGAATGACCTCTGAAATTATTAACCAAATAACAATCCTTCTATGCATTGACCACTTTCAAAAACTTGGCTTGGAGATTTATCCTGGAAGAATCCGGGTCATTCTATTTTCCAGTGTGTGTTTCAGCAGGGCTAAAGTGATATTTCTGTAAACCTACTCCCCAAACATTTACATTTCTTTTCCATTTTCAGATATAAAGCCCTTTTTTTCATCAAGCTAATTTTTATTAATTGAATTTCCACCTGCAGGCAATCACAAGAAAAAAAAAATGTAGGTATGAACACAGGTGGTAAAGCCCTTTGAATCACAGCAAAGCAAAGAAAGAAAGGCCTGTATCAGAAAAACAAGGGTTATTAAGACTTCGTGCCTGCCCTAATGACTTCTGAATGTGTTCGCACCTGGCTGTGTGGGACCCACACTGACTTACTGACTGTGTACCCAGCTATACTTCTTAAACCCTGTGCCCACTCCTCTTTTATGTTGAAAGTAAACCTTTCTGCATCAGGTAACTAAAAGTATCAGGCAGGCAGCCAAGTCAAAGGGATGGTTTATCCCAGGCATCAGCAGATGGACATCAAGCAATTGGAAAAAGGCCACTGCCCATGTAGCCACCCTGCCTGGCTTTAAGAGTCTGAATTATACCTCCTAGTCACAGGCCAAAGCGAAGAACAACATGACTCTTCTGTCCTGCGGAAAGTAGGCATCGCCTCTGCTCTTCTGCCAACCCACCGCAGAGCCGAGACTTCCAGGTGGTTAGTTGGCAGTGCCTGGACCACTCTGAAGGTGGCAAGGCACGGATAACAGTGGCCCCACATAAAGGAGATGTCAGGTCCTCTTGGCAGGCCATCGTGCTCTCCCTGTGGAGAATCCACTGTCCCCTTGGTATCGGGTTAAATTGTCATCAGTTTGGGCATCAGTGGATCCAAGGTTACATTCCTTGGGCTATTTACCTTATTTCACTTCTGAAATCCAGTTATTTTGAATTAAAAGGAAACATGTTTGTGTTCTACACAAATTTAGTTTCTGGAAACGTTTGAGATTGCATAAACTCCTCCCCAAATATAACAACTTATATTCATACATTTTTTTCTTCAATCACCTGAAGAGTAGAACTTTTTTTTTCTAACTCTAATTCTTTATTTAGAAATAGTGCGTTTAATGGGCACTTTAATCTACCTGTTTTGCATTCATTTAGATTCATTGCTCTCAACACATCAAAACAGAATCTGGTGAGAGTCTTAAAATCAAGGAAACATTTGCATGTTTAACATTGTTTTTAGGCTTGAATTAAGTCATGCCAAAGGTAAACTAATTCACCTATTAAGGCTTTATTTACTTCAGAAGGAAGTGAAATCTCGTATTTGCTCATCTTGGTTCAGAAACTATTTATTCTCTTCAAGCAAAGAACTCTCATGCCCATCAATAAGTGTGCTTCCAAACACATAAGCACATTATGAACTGATCCCAGAGAAAAGAGAAGTCTTGGAAAATGATTCAAGTTCAATTACACAGGGAATTATTTTCCTTGAACAAGAACATATAACAAATCTACAGAAGTGGCTTTCCTTCCTTTCAAGACAAACTGAACAAACATTACCTCTGAGGGTTTAGTTACAATGTACAGAATATTGGAGTTGCTGTGATAAACTGAATTTCCTAATTGTTTAACAGTTCCATATCAGAATTTCAGTTTGCTTTGCTGAAAACCTTTCTGAAACACATTTTTCTACTTTCATAAGAAGGGATTTTTTAAAATTCTTAATTTTGAAAAAATCAAGAGGTGTTTCTCTGGGAACTCCCTCCAAATCTTCACAGAACAATTAAATTAAGTAATTTGAATTTAATTCTTCATTGTGCATATTTTCAAACACACAAATATATACTACATTGAAGTACATAAGTACAAATGCATATAAACCTATAGATTGTAAAAAACATAAATTTTGTCTATATAAAACTACAATAAATATGAATAACACAGAAATCTTCATTTACCTCACTGAGATTTAACAGTTAACAACATTCAGCCATTGAATCTCATTGTGTCCAGCATCTCCAATTTATCCTCCAGTATTTAAAGAAAATCTCAGCCATCATCTTAGCCTATTAATCGGTATGTATGTATCTATCACTATTAAGAACTTCCTTTTCTAAAGCATAATCAAAATACCAACATATGCTAAAAAGTAAGGATTCCTTAAAGTCATCTAAGTGTATATTTTTAATTACAAAATTGTCTTTTTATTGACATTTGCATCAGGTATCTAAGGCAAGGTCACACATTGCATTTCACCTATATGTCATTAAGTATCTTATCTTTTGTTTTATTTTGTTTTGTTTTTGGTACCAGGGATTGAACTCAGGGGTACTCGACCACTAAGCCACATCCTCAGTCCTATTTTGTATCTTATTTATTTTTGTGGTGCTGGGGATTGAATCCAGGGCCTGTGAATTCGAAGCAAGCACTATACAAATGTGGTATATATACCCAATGGAATATTACTCAGCATTAAAAGGGAATAAAATTATGGCATTTGCAGGTAAATGGATGGAATTGGAGAATATAATCCTAAATGAAGTAAGCTAATCCCAAAAAAACAAATGCTGAATGTTTTGTCTGATATAAGAATGCTGATTCATAATGGGGATGGGGGGGCAGCATGGGAGGAATAGACGAACTTTAGATAGGGCAGAGGGGTGGGGAGGGGAAGGGGGGGCACAAGAGTAAGAAAGACGGTAGAATGAATGGTGTGACTCTACTTTGTGTACAACCAGAAACATGAAAAATTGTGCTGTATTTGTGTAATATGAATTGAATTGCATTCTGCTATCATATATAACAAATGAGAATAAATTTTTAAAAATCAATCAATAAAAAGAATCTTATCTGTAGTACTTTCTCTCTTTTTTTTTTACTTTGACCATGCTGTTAAAAGGTAAACTGAGGATAAAATTTTTAAAGAATGTATTTGAATAAACAGCAATTCATGAATCGAATAGCTCCAAACTAGGTGGAATGAGGACTCCCCTGAAGGGACCCCAGGGGAAAGCTTTTACAGGGCAAACAGAGAAGCAAAGCAAAGCAAATACTGATTTTAGTTACAGTTATACAGTTGCCTTATTTGATCTATCTTGCTGGAAAGTCCTCAGTTATATGTTATTTGGTGGCTTCTGATTGATTAACATTAAGTTTCATTTTTCTTTAAATTTAAGTATTTACAAAAAATAACTCAAGGTACTTTTCACTTGTGCTTGCAAATTGATCAAGGTGAAGGTCACTTCTAAGACCTAATTGGCTTTATCTGCCAGGGTATTCCTCAGTCCTGGTTTCCATTTAA
The DNA here is from genome assembly GCF_001458135.2 of Marmota marmota marmota. Taxonomy (NCBI): domain Eukaryota; kingdom Metazoa; phylum Chordata; class Mammalia; order Rodentia; family Sciuridae; genus Marmota; species Marmota marmota. Next base: position 33,250,896 of record NW_026000005.1, on the reverse strand, counting down.
ATTTATTTTAATAATACTATTTATTTATTTTAAAAAGGGAAGGAGGAGGGATTGTAGGTCCTACAGGATTTTCCCACATTCTCTACGTTCCTATCTATGTTCTCATGAAGTCGTTTAATATGTTTCCATATCCCCATTTCCAGTAACTGGAAATTGCTTCTAGTGACTTAACTAGATGCGCATTCAATTTTGTAGGTTGTGCTGTTTACTTCCTGCTGTATCACATCAGAAGGAACGGCATGTCTGAGCATCCTTTTAATGATGTTAACAATATCAATAGCTTCAGGAGTTAACTCCACTCATCTTGTATTCCTTCAACTTTTTACCTAATCCTTTTGAGAACTCTGGATAATCATCATTGCCTCAATTCATTATTTCCTTAGGACCTGAAAAAGTTGTGATTGTCTGAATTTCTTATTTATTCTGCCTTTATTGGGTGAAATCTAAAAAAAGAATTTTTCCTTATCAACTATTTGATTATCCTGAAATTCAGTGGGTACAAGAAAGAAGAATTGCTGATTTTTCCCCTTTTTATCGATAGCCATTTTCAGAAAGAATTAGTATTCTTTCTTCTTTAGCTCTCTTTTCTATTTCAATGACCCCAAGTTTACACTTTTTAAATGGAAAAAGTATAAAAAATAGAGCAAGAAGCCATAAATAATTGCTCCATAAATACAAATCTTACATCTGAAAGCAGTGGTGATTTTCCAGCAGAGAATGATCCTCAATCCAAGTCTTAGAAATATCACTAAATTATGCTACTCACGGGAGTTTTCTCATACATACATAAGGGTCTGCAAAAATAAATTAATACTTTATCAAAGCTACTCTTTACAGAAAAATCTCTTTCAGAAGTGAAAATGATCACTGGTTGTCCACTTACCTTTATTGAATCTGGCCATCTATTAAGAGTATTCACAAGCAATATCACTGCAGTTAAATTTAAAATTTTGTTTGCCTGCTTAAAATTAGTTCAGTAGTTCTGTACTAGAAAAACTGCTTCAGTTTGCCCCCAAACCTTTACACTTTATCCAGAGGATAAAGATTTATTTATTCTTTAAAAATCAATACATCAAGGTAGGAGACTCATTTTGTTTCATCTTTTTCTGCTGAAAAGATTAGTCAGTTCTGAGAATTTGAAGTTAACATGTCTTTGCAATGGCTGTGTAGTATGATTAATGTTTTCAAGAGCAGAGTATTCAGAAAAGTGGAGACTCAGGAGGGAAAGTGGATTTTTTTCCCAAAAAGTGTTATATAAAATAAGTTTAGCATAATCATTCTCAATAATATTGTTAGTTTGTTAGAACGTCCACAGCTAGGGTTTTTTTTAATTAAAAAAGAAACTCATTGAAAGCACAAAAGGTCCTTAGATGACCATTTTTAGAGGATTTCTTTCTTTAATTTTCAAATTTGCTTTTGGATTAGCTGTCCTATAAACTAGGCACATTATCCACACCAAAAAGAAGCGATCTTGACAATCTTGTATGTAACTGATAGGCAAGAGGGAATATTTTCAGGCAGCAGTCATAATTTTTCCTTGACTGCTAACATCTGCTTGCTAAAGCCCGCACACATCCCCAGAGGGCTGGGGTTTGTAAACATTGCTTGATGATGACATACTGAATATTATGAAAATGCGTGTCTCACTCCACACCCAAAACCCTCTAAAGAACATTTCATATTTTCAGACTGTGGTCAGCAGGCTTTGGGGGGAATTATTTGTAGTTTCTTAGCTGAAAGTTAAATAGATTCTTTATTAAAAGTAAATTCCTGAGTTATGCTGGCAGGAAACAAGATACAAGGTCAATTTCGAAGTAAAATGTTATAGAAATAGTTGCTTCTTACATCTCCCGATAAGAATTGCTGCAAATTATAGAGCAGATTATTTGTTGAAATAGGCATATAAATAGCCAGAAAGGTATTTCTTTGGCTTTTGCAGACATCAAGACACAAAACCAAAAAAATAAAAATAAATAAATAAAGACACCAAACCACTTTTAGGAATCAAAAATAAAATTCACACTTTGGGCAATTCTCAGTACTTAAGTAACACTCTTTTTAGTAACATAGAATCTAGAATTTGATAATGAAAAAAAAACTTGTAATACTTCTATGAGAGTGAAATTTAAATGCAGAATGAATATCTGAAATAAAAAATTATTAGGTTTACAGTATCAGTACTTTTTACTGACTAAAGTCAATAGGTCTACGACAAGCAGGGGATGCATGATAGGAGAAGAAATTTTACTGCACCCTCAAACAGACTTTCTCTATAATCCAGTACTTATAAAAGCCATTGGTATTCATGAAAATATACTATGTACATATGGAGCTTCTTAAATGTGAAATTGTATGCTCCCAAATCAAGTGAAAATACTGGAAATGAAGAAATAATGAAGAGGAAAAATGAGATTTTCATAAGAACCAGAGGCATATATGCATCCCTGTGCTGTCTGCCTCTTGTTACTTTGAATATGGTCACTAAGGAAGAAGGATGTCGTGAAAGACTTTGGAAAACTTATTCAACATTTGGACATAAATCATAAGATGCAACTACTGAAGGATGATAATAAAAAGAAATTTATGGTATATTTAAATGAAAATGATAATGAATTTCTCTGGTCCTCACACATTTTCTGATCAACAGTTTTCTGCTTTAATTATAATTAAACTCGTTAAGTGATATAAATTAATTAATGGGTATTTATTGAATTACCTTAAATCATCATAATTTCTCCAAAAGATAATTGTTTTTATTTTTGCCCATCCAAAATTAAATTTATCAAAACTAATTGCACAGTCGTTTTAAAGGAAAAAAAAAATCTCTTCCTGTTATTCTTTGTTGTTGTTTGTTTTTGCAGTATCTGGGGAATGAACTCCCAGCCCTTTTTAAATATTATTTTCTATTTTGAGATGGGGGTCTCAGTGGCCAGCCTGAAATATATCATATACATAAAAATATATATAAATATATCATATATAAATATCACACACACACACACACACACACACACACACACACCCTTGTGCAAAGTACTTGTGGAAGTCTTTGCTAAAGTCTAAAACATGACACTAGGATATCAACTCCATATGAGCAAGGGCATTATTGTGTTCTGTGAAATATCACCAGCATCAAAAAATAGTACTCAAGAAATGCAAAGCAGTCCTTTTGTGCACATAAGTAATAGAGAACAAAGTGGTCTTCTTTTTTTTTCCCCATACATGATTTAATTAATCTTTTTAATTGGAAAAATAGCTTTTATTGACTAGAAGAAATTTGAATGAAGTTTAAGGGATTCAGGAATGACATTGGTTAAGTAGTACTTAATTAAACTACTGAGTATACTTTGGCAGGTAGTGTGTGAAATGAGACTAGATATTCTATCACGTCTGCAGATCAGGGCTAGCTTCCTGGGCAGGTAGCCTGTGCGAAGTACACGGCCTCCGCTTAGAAGGAAGCTTGCTTGGCTCAATGCTGTGTTCCATGGTGTTGAATTCCTTCTTTGGGAGAAAAGGGGGTCCTAAATTTTTGCTTGTACTAGACCCTGAAAATAATGGAGCTAGTCCTGCTGCAGACAGATTCTATAATGGTTAAGTCAGCAAAAGAAGCATGCTATAGAGATGACCATTAGCCGAACACAAAGAAAATAGATTAGGAAGGTTAACTGTGAGCCTGCACTCTTGGAGATTTTCAACAAAGAGCACATAATATCAGCCTGCCTTGTTTAGATTTTCATTATATCCCCATCAAAAAACATTTTAGTTGCCCAAATCATAATTGAATTCTAAAGTTCTAGTGCTTTCTTAGGAAGGGCAAGTTTTTAATAAACACTTTGTTTATTTAAAAGAAAAAAAAAAGAAGGGCAAGCTTTATTTTTACAGTTCTTAAGAATAATTCACCCACTCTTAAAATATCCTAATTTTTCTTGGAAGTCACTCTTCATAATACAGAAATCATATGGCTCAAGAGAACTGTAAAGTCAGCTTCTTTAAGAAAATGAAAGTCACATCCTGGGGATTTACAGGTCCCTAAGGTGAGGGCTGTAGAGGGACTGTAATGTAGTGTGGACGTTTCAGACACATTGCCAGCCAAGCACTGGTGTCCTACTTCCTGCACACTAGGTGATTCACAGAAAATGTCCTGGAGTCCATTAAGACATGCCATTTGCTGGGAGTGGGGTTCTTTATAGTTCAGGTTTTACCTAGGAAGGCATATTACCCGTTCTCATACTTAATCTTAGAGACATTTACAATGCAATAGGTTGGAGTTGAACATACATCTTTACCCTCCTGTCCCAAGGAGGAAGGTTGGACAAGTTTATTTTGCTTTGTAGCAAAAGAGCCCATAGTATATTTGAACTCATTCCTTGGGTCATGAGTACAGTTCAAGGAGATTATAAGTCATGTTTAATATCATTGTTCACATAATATGTTTGAACACCCAAAACCATCCCAGAAAGAAGAAAAAGCATTAGACTAGTCCCAAAATGTAATAGTATTAGTTCAATTAAAACTAGATCCTATATATTTGTAAAAAGTAGATTTTAGAAGCAATTTCATCAAATCCATAAACTTTGCCTTGGGTTTGGTTCTGGACATGACTTCCCGGAAATAAACATTGCCCATATACTCTAGTTGGACAACTTTATTTTCATTCTTTCCTTGATTATACACTTACAATAGATCTTTATTGCTAATTACAACTCCTGAAAATTGAGGGACACATATGTGTGCAAATCCTTCCTGGGGACTTTCTATCTATCTATCTATCTATCTATCTATCTATCTATCTATCTATCTATATGGCATTTCATTTAATTCTTATTACATTCTGTAAAACCTGGTCAGTTCAAGCTCCTATCCCCTACCTCAGACTGGCTTCTGTAATTGGACTTTATCCATGCTACATCCTTATTCTTGTTTGCACTACTCTGCTGTGTATTATCCAACTCTTTTCAACAAATCTCAGGGAGTCACGCCTTCAGGAGCCAGATTTCAACTTCTCTGCCTTTATCCCAGTGTCACCCTGTATAGAAGGCCTTCTTTCCTCTCTCTTCCCTATTCCAACCCCTAGTTTAAGTCTCTCTTCTTTCATGAATATGATTCACATTCATTTACTATAAGTTTCCTGTATGGAACTTCTGTAGGAGAAAAAGTGAGCACACTACAGGCAGATGAATAGCATGACTCAAGAAAACAGGTAGAGAAAAGTTTAATAGTTAAGGAGGAATGAAAACTTGATATGGTTGGGTTATAAAGAATACGGTGAAAAGTGGAGGAAAAGCAGACCAAAGAACTGCTAGGACCAGATCATTGAGCCAGTAAATAAATAATTCCAATGGTACGATATGGTAACCATGGAAAGACTTTATAATAGAGGAGGGGCCCCACTGAATTTGTGCTTTAGACGGATCGCTCTATCTAAATAAGTAGAGATGGATGGTGAATGGAGAAAAGGCAAAATTGATGGGAAGACAAAGGAAAAAGTATCACAAATGGGTATCAGCCAAGCCAGAGGCTAGTGGGGAGACAGCAGGGAGACCTGGTGGGTATGGAGGAAGAATATTCCAGGCAGAAAGAACAGTACGTGCAAATGCTTTGTGGCAGAAACACATTGGGCATTCTAGAAGATTCCTAAGGAATCCATTTTGACTGCACCATTGGAAATGAAGGAAAGAATGCAGGAGATGATGACAGAGAGATATGATCTCCAGAGTCAAAGTATGTAGACCACGTAAACCTCCATAAGGATATTTGATTTTACTCTTAACGTGTTTGAGGAAGTCATTGGAGGTTTGGGGGCAATAGATTGAGGTGTTCAAACCTAAGACTTTCAGCATCACTTTTGCCACTATGCAGAGAATTGGCTAAAGGCAGGGGTAAGTCGGGAGATCAATTAAGGTTAATAGAGCATTCCAGGGGGTGCACGATCGTTGGTGGCTTAGACAAGGTTGTAGTAGGGGAAGTCACAGAAGGGTCTAGAAGACAGAATTTGGTGGTGTGTTAGATATGGAATGTGAGAGAAAAAGGATGACTTTACGAGTGAACAGTTATCACTGACAGTGGTCAGTTATCACTGACAGTGGTCAGACCATGATGCAAATGCAAAAGGTGGTGTAAAGGCAAGACTTAAGGTGTAGCTTCCATGAATAGTTGCTTATAAGTGCTGGATGAAAGAGTGAGTGAGGAAGCGAGGAGTGAAAGCTGATTCTCACCTCTGTCTTAATTGTAAGAATGTGCCTAGTACCAGTCAAGGAATGAATAAAAGCCCCAAACCTTTCTTCATCAGGGGGCCCCAGAACCTTCTTTCCTCTGCTTCACGTTTCCTGGAGAGCATATACCCGCTGGTCCTTGAAGTAGCAGCCAAACCCCAGTGTCCCCACCACCTTGTGTAGAATCGGTGCTGACTTACTCCACTGTGCCAAGTTCTAACACTTGACTTTGAAATACTAGATCCTTCTGGAGAGGCTTACATTTTTACCAGAATAAGCTGTGTTGTCAAACTATTTTTGTCTTCATTTTCTTAAAATAGATGGGTACAAATGTATTAAAATAAGGTTTGGTCATGTTTTAGCTTTATATTCAGTCCCACACATGGACTTCAGTGGAAAGTGGTTTTTTAAAAGTCACAGAAAGAGGCTTTTGTTACAAGTTTAAATTGGCCTTTTTTCATCACCAGCAGATCAGAGCTCTGTGTTGCAGCCAGTATCCAGCTGTGCAGGTTTTCAACAGCTGGAATTATAAGCATCATTCTATGAAAATGAGCTCATTACAATTTAGTTTGTGCTGACGCTCAATAAATCCATGAAGTGCTTCCTTAGGATGGAAAAGAATTTCATAAAGCATTTTTAAAAGTAACTTTAATTTTGGCAATATTAAATTCTAAAGGTCTTTTTGCAATCCACCTTTTATTTTGAAGCTAAGTCTCAAAGCAGAGCAAATTCTACATACTAATATACCCATGTGTATATGCTAAAAAAATAGCCAGCAATATTTGGTGTATTAAATATGTAACATTAAAATGAAAATTTAAACCAATATTATAATTAAAATTTAAACCAATATTATATTATAAAAGAAAGAAATAACAAAGCTATATAATAATAATCACAATGGCTATATTTTTAATCATAGTAGTTAGTTATAGTTTAAGCTTGTCAGACACTATGCTATCAAATGCTTCATTCTTCAAACCATGCATCTTAAATCACACAGAGAAATGAAAAAGTAGTACAGTTAGTTACAGTTTTTGTTTGTTTGCTGGTTGTTGTTTTTTTTTTAACTTTCACTCTGGTATTTATATTTCTGTGATGAGATCAAATCTCACCCTTGGGTTGATTTCATATACTTCAGAGAAAGTGTTCTTAGCATTAAAATTACAGTAAAGTAACTTATGATATAAAGCGACTTGGAAGGGCGGGGAGAAACCCTGGTTGAAAAATACATAGGAAACAGGAAAAAGAATTAAGAATCAATCTTGGTGTAAATTTAAGTAGATCTTAGTATTTCTAGTTGGATATTTGTGTCAGTTTTAGAAATATGAGGGAATAAAAGAGTGGAGTCAATTTACTAAGCCTTACAGTTTAAAACTCTCCATTTCTCAGTCAAAATATTTTCAATGTGCCTCTTTTATATCCCTTTGATGTGAATTCCAAAAAGATTTAATGGAGATGCATCTGACCCATAATTAAAACAATAATGACTGTGAAACTCAACCTCTAAAGTATTTTTAGTGTGAATTTCCCTCTGTGAACAAACACCATAGAAAATCACAAATAACGTAGTTTGATTTTGATTGACTGAGATTGTTCTAATCAGCTCAGACTCCAATGTGTTTGACCAATGTCCAAACCTTCCATTCATTATTAAATCACAGAACGCCTCTTTAGCAGATCTAGTCACTTGAGGATATAACCTTGAAACGAATACCACTTTTGTAAATGCCACTTAAGAGGATCCTCTAAAATCCACAGTGAGGTGCCACACTGGCCTTCTTGTTAGATTTTTTTTTCCCTCAAAGCTGATTTCTTTAGAGGGAGGGGGAGAGTGTTGTCTGGCATCAAAACCAAAGAGATTCCTGGGGTTTTAATCCCAAACTCTACCTCTTACCACATTCAACCTGTAAATTTCCTCTGTGTAAGATTTCACAGCTCAGAAAAAATGTCTTTACTCATATGTGCCTTGAAGAGGATAAAGTTCTGCTGTGCAGAGACAGCACCTTAGACATGAGAAGGAAGGGGATTCTTTACACAGTTTTGACCACTCTGGCTCACTGGCCAGCTACATCCCTAAAAAAAAAAAAAAAAAAGACATTATTAATATTATGATTTAATTCCAGTTTACATATTGCAGACATACCATCTATTCCTGGGACATTTTATTCTGATTTCAGTACCTGACTGCTATGTGATTCAAAGAAAGAGCCTTATTATTACCTTATTTTATTCTTGGTTTATTAAAACATCTGCCCTGCTTTTTGTGAGATGAGGTAAAATTTAGACCTCCTTAGAGAAAGCAGAATGTAACAATGCAGAGATACAAGGGCAATACTCACCATTGTTATGCTGCCTCTGACGGTACCTTCCAGATGTTTTAGGGGAGGTAGGAGAAATTCCCAGACACTGAAAGCTCTTACAGTGCAGCTGTACTAGTTTAGATTATGATAACACAGCAGAAAAATTTCCTGCTAATCACCACCTGCTGAGATTATGGGCTTGATAATCAAACAATATATTTCATTTGGCCTGTATGCAGCCATTCAAAGAAAAAATATTACAGAAAAATCCATTAATCTCAGGTTTAAAGGAAATCTTTCTGTTTGCAATGTGAAACACATTCACTTTCCAAAATAGGGCATGATCTTCTTGGAATACTTGGCATCTTAAATCAGTTTCAAAAGATTTTCAGAGACATAAAATTCTCAGCTAATGGTTTGCAGTTCTCATCTGTATTCCTTGAACTTGTTTTATAACCTGGTAGGAGACCCCTTAATGTGTGAAATGTAGAAGATATATGGGAGAAGCCTACAAATCCATTCCAATAACAAAATCCATTCTTTTCATTAATGAATAGTAGCTATTAATTAAACACATATTTATTGCCAGAAATAGAAAAAGCTCTTGGACTTGGAAGGGATTTAAGGGGGATGGGATATGACATGATTATAGATATATTTTTAAAGCTCATTTAGTAGAGGAAACTGCTGGGGGAGAAAGAAATTAATGAGAAATAGAAAAATCAGTGAGGCAGTCATTGTGGAAGTCTCAATGAAAGATGCTCATGGCTTACTTAGGCTGGATACATAAAAATTCCATCTCAAAACATTTAGGAAAGCTTGATTTTTCTTTGAGATAAATTAGAGCTTGGGGAAACTTGAAGAAACATGGAAAACTTGAAGGTCAATAAAGAAACAGAAAGACCATCCTGCAGTCACCACTCTGGGAAGTTGAAGGATTAGGGAGAATGACGCCTATTTTTTCAGTTTTTGCTGAAGCTGGCACTGTGGTTACCACCCTACCAAGAGAAGAGGAACTTGCTATCTTGACAAAAATTGCAACCAACATTTTTGATTAAAGAACGCTGCCTTTATTTTGATTGAACAAGTTTTCATTTTATTTCAGTCTTGTCTTTGATCTGACTTCTGTCGGAACCTTTCCTTCACAAGAGGCTTTGAATATTACAGGAGGCAACATCTGTAATTTAAAACAAAGTGGTCTGATTTGGGCTAGCAATTACTTCAGAGTGGGTTTCAATAAGAGGACTAAACCTATGGTAAATGTTCCATGACTACCATGCCTTTCTTTCCTGGCCTTTCCCTAATGCCATCCCTAATCCAAGTTTAAGTCAAAGCCATAGAAACCAAAATTATTCATAGATATTAAATAAATCCACGATAATGCAAGCTCTGTGAGGGATTTTTACCTTGTTTTCTTTTTCTTTCATACAGAAACTAGAACAATAGTCACGGAAGAATGAGGAAATAAATGTCAATTCAAAAATATTGACATAATTTCAAATAGTTCACCTTTTATTCAACATCTAGTGCTTACTAGATGGAACTGTCTTCTTCTTACCCTGGTATTCCAACCCTCCTCAGCATAGTCATGACATATTTCATATATTCTAGCCAAACTATATTATTCCTGACTCTTTCTCCACAAAATAATTTTGATTTTTTTGTTTGCCTACATTTTCTTATTTTGTTTCCTTACTAAAGAATTGTGCTTTTCATTTCCCATCTCTCACTGCTTGCTCGTGCCTCTAAGTAAGTTTTGCTTCCCTTCAGTACCATCTCAAAAACAAGCTCTTCCAGGAAGACTTTCCAGCAAGCTTCTCACTCTTCCTCCCACAAACCTAAGGCACACTGTCATTTATTGAAACTACCTTTTATGAAAATTATTTATGTGTCCATTCTGTCCTGTTATGTAATTCATTATTTGCTAAGGAAAACAAAACCACTCTAGATACATCAAATAAAGGGAATTGAATAGAGGGGATTTATTATATAACTTATGAGAAAGCAGACAAAACCAGAATGTTTAATGAGGCAAAGGAGAGATTAGCAATAGCAGAAATGTGATGTCACAGTTGGGGCTGGTTGCCAGAATCCAGAACCATCCAGCCCGATCCATTGCTGGGGCCAACAGGAAGCCTCTGGGATCATGGGTGGACAGCTGTCTAGCAGAAGCTGTAGCAGTAGAGGAGACACAGTTGCAACCAAAATTTGCACCCAATCACGTCCAGCTCTTTCCCCCTGGATTAGGTCTCCAGTGCCTTTCATTAGCCAAACTCACCAGAAACCAGTTGACAAAAGAGTCTAGGAAATGTAGCAACCTGCAATAAAGAGAAAAACAGGGAAGGTGAGGAAAGAATATGAAGAAAACAGGTAGCTAACCAGTGCACTCCCTTTGCTGGGGAGAAAACCCATTTGACAACAGAGACATCTTTCTAATACCCTTCAACACCTAACACAATATCTTACACAAAATTTTACATGTGTTATTTTATCCATTTCCCAAATGGAAATTATCATTTTGTACAAAGATTAACATAATTTATACATAAGTGCTATTTAACCAGGAATCATTTCTTCATATCCACTAATCATAAAAACAATTTTTAAAGAACTTGAGACCTAGTCTTCATAAGCAAAATGTTATTATTAATTTGGCATTTCAGCTCCACTAAGTTCTGTCTTACTCTTTTTTTTCCTGAGACTCTCCTAGTATTTTGACTCACCAAAACTGAGGTTCTGAATCTTTTTGGGGTGGTCTTAAAAATCTGTGAACATCTGATAAAACTGCCAAGTCTCTTGGTAATTATCAAGAATACAAATAATAATAAACATATGTGAGGATATGGTGGGAAATGTTCACTGGTATATTGTTGGTGAGACTGCAAATTAGTATAACAAGTATATAAAACAGTATGGAGATTCCTTTAAAAACCAGGAATGGGAACACCATATGACTCAACTATCCCACTCTTCAGTATTTATTCAAAAGAACTAAAATTAGCATACTATAGCAATATAACTACTTCAATGTTTACAACAGCACAATTAGCAATAGCTGAATTATGGAATCAGTCCAGTTGTCTGTCGCTAGATGAAAGGATCAAGAAAATGTGCTATATATACACAGTGGAGTTTTGCTCAGCTGTAAAGAAGAATGAAGTAATGGCATTTGCTAATAAATGGATGGAGATGGAGAACATCACACCAAGTGAAGCCGAATTCAGAAAATTGAGGGCTGAATGTTTTCTCTCATATGTGGAAGCTAGAGCAAAAGAAGGCAGGGGTGGTCAGATATTATAAATATAGGTGGAAGATCAGTGGAGTGGAAGGTGGAGAAAGAGAGGGAGGAGGGATGAGAAGGAGGAGGAAATATGAAATAAAATTAACAAAATCATGTTATATGCATATATAAATGAACCAAAGGGAATTTCACCTTTATGTATATGTAGAAAGTACTATTAAAGGAGTGAAAGGAAGATCAGTAGAGCTGAGGAAGGAGAATAGGTAGAAGGGGAGGAAAGCAAGGGGAGGGAGAAATAAGGATTGAAATCAAATCCAATATATGTATGATTTGTCAAAATGAACCCAATTACTATGTATAACTATTATGCTCTAATAAAAAAATAAAATGAAAAAAACCCTACCAATTCTCTATCAATTGTGTGTGAGTGAGATGTCCTCCCACATATATACAGTGTTGCATACAGTTTGAGTGCATAACCAAAAGCCTGCCCCTTAGTCTCCTACATCACAGGTAGTTGGAAGTCTTGACATTCAAATTTAATCAAATAAGACTTATAAAATATCATACTGAACACACATGCCAGTTATCTCATTGCAGTAGCCTTTAGGTAAAGCCCAAAATGTCTATGAAGAACAACTGCCTAAAACAGTGGTTCTCAATTGGGGGTGAATGTGCCTTTCAAGAGATGTTTGACAAAGGTTTGACAAAGATGTTTGATGTCTGGAGATCATTTTTATTGTCACAAGTGGAGTGTGGGCATGCTACCGGCACAGAGTAGGTAAAAGCCATGGACATTGTTAAATATCCTACAGTGAACCAAATAGCTCCCATGACAAAAAAATTACCCAGCTTAATAGGTCAACTGTGCTGACACTGAGAAACTCAGTTCTAGAGAATGAGCAATCATATTCTTCCAGATTTCACTGGACTCAGAGAGTTCACATTAATTTACAATTCAAGGTACACCTTTCACTCCTCTGAGAATCTGTAGTACTCCAAAAAAAAAAAATAAAATAAACTCATGTTGCTGACATATTTTATTAATCAGATTGTACCTGTATCTTTCATGACAACATTGTCACTGTAACTGTGATTCATCTATAGCATGTGAAATGGTGAAACACCAATTTCCATTATGCTTAAAGAAGCCACTCTCTAGTCCAGGAAACCTGAATTTCATGGAAAAAATATGCCAAATACTATAAAAAGTATAACAAAATTCTCAATAATGCAAAAGAATAAGAAAATGAACAACAAGTACACTCAGAGAGCTTAGGTACAAGTCTACATTATCCTTTTTCCCAGACAGGTATGTGTCAAAATCCCTAAACTAAATATTCCCTGACCTCAGCTACACTCCTGTAATTCCACTTGCATTTGAGTAAGTTTCCAAGGCAACTTCAGGTGGGGTCCTTCAGTGGACCAGAATCAAGACACCTGTTCTATTTTGGAACAAGGGTTATACTGCAGGACTAGGCTGAAGCCAGGACAGTAGTTTTCCATGCTGGAAGTACATCCAATGCTTAGACTCTACCATCAACCTCCTGAAACAAAATCTCTTAAGAGTGGGGCTTGTGCATTAGATGGAAAACTACAATTCTGCCGAGTATATCCTACCATGGGGGATCCTTTCTAGAAAAGAGCCTGGACTTCTCCCCCAGGAAGACCAAGAGACAAGACGCTCTCCACACTCTTAATTCGATTTCTTGTACTTTAGTTATATGTCTTGAAGACCTCAGAAACTCTAGAGCTGACCAGGGACACATTCCAAGAGCTATTGAGGAATGTAAGGGCACATTCCATGGGGGAGCTAAATGCGCTTTCTGTAAATACTCAATGGAAGTTAATATATGCCATCAACATCTCCCCCACCAGGCTTTAAACCTGGCATTGTAGTTCACTTTTGTTCTCCTTTGTCTCAAAGATTCTTTCATTGGCCAAGGATAGCCTTGTCTTTCTTTACAACATCTCTCAAATGTACTCTCTATTCCTACTACCCCAGGCTCAGGAGCTCATTGTTTGAAACGTTGCAAAAGTATGTATCTCTTGCGGCTAGCCTAACTCTGCCAGATCTATGGTCTACAAATGCTGCTGCTGTCATTGTCCGTACACATGACTATGAGTCATGCTCTCACTTGCTCAGATCTCCTAAATGAACTCCCCATGAATTGTGGTGTGAAGCCCACATCCTTAACCTACTGAAAACTCTGATATCAGACCTCAACATGTCTTTTATAACTATTTGTTGCTATTTCTCTTCTGACACCATGCATTTCTGTCTGTTTCTTACAATTTTCTGACTCTGTATATTTACTAATATTTTCTCCATGTTAAATGCCCAACTTCAAATATGCTTAATTTTTCAAATGTCCCCTCTTCCATGAAGCCATAATTGAAAACCTTCTCTCCTCTGGACCATCTACTGCACTTTGTTTTCTTTTTTTTCAATATTTATTTTTTAGTTGTAGTTGGACACAATATATTTGATTTTATCTTTATGTGGTGCTGAGTATAGAACCCAGGACCTCCCACGTGCTAAGGCAAGCGCTCTACCGCTGAGCCACAGCCCCAGCCCTGGCCCCGTCTACTTTTTATGTCTTACTGAGACTACTACTCACATTCTTCCCTCTGTTATAATTACCCTCACAGCCCCTTCATGGCAGATTCATCTTGGTATCTCCCACAGAGCCTACTCAGCATGGTGCTTTGTACAGAGATGGTCCTTATATTTTGGTAGAATGAATGCTGCAAGCAAAATCCTGCTGTAAGTTTGGTGTTCAGCATCTACAATATTTTCACACTTATTTATTGAAGTAATTATTTTCAGTTGTTGCTATCTGGAAGAATACAATTTTATGATAATGATAACTCAAGTTGAAAATTACCATGAAGAATGCAGAATGATATGTAAACTGATGAACATTTCTTCTACATTACTCACTAGGATGGTTCGTTTTAAGGGTTAACTTGGCTAGGCAAAAGTTTAAACAATCAAGTATAATTTGATTGATTAGTCAATGAAACATGAAGCTAGGGTTCTTTGTGAAGATATTTTATATATGTCATCAGCATGTATAATAGGTTACTTTAAGAGATTATCCTGTATAATATACTTAGACATGATTGAAACAATTGAAGAGTCTTAAGAGCAGAACTAAACCTTCCTTGAAGAAGAAATTACACTTGTGGACTTCAGTATTGGCTTATGTCACAGAGTTCCCACTTGCCCTTCCTGACAGCTTACCCTTTGGATTTTGGACTTGCCTGATCATTCCTAAGAATTGTGTAAACAGATTCTTTGCACCAAATACCCCCCTTCTCCCTCCTCCCCACACCTCGTCTTCACAACTGTGTAAGCCAATTGTTTGCCACAAATCTCTTTCTTTCTCTCAATACATGTATAATAGTGCCTTGTTTAATTATAGGGAAACATTCTGAGAAATGCATTGGTAGGCAACCTGTTGCTGTGTGAACATCATGGCAGAGTAGACTTGCACAACCTAAATGGTATAGCCCACCACACACCTGGTCTATTGGTGTGTGTATCTGTTTACCTATGGTACAGCCTGTTGCTCCCAGGGCCATGATGAACAAAACAACACGAGATTAAACCAAGAACAGGAGAAAATTATGCAGATAAGAATCTGGTAGGCCCTAGATACATGAGGCCGCTGCCTACATAGCATGGCACGCTGTTTTACAATAAATGTTTTCTTAAAAGCAAGAACACACTCTAAAATAACAATAAAAAAGTTAAATAGATAAACCAGTAACATATAGTCATTTATTCTTACCATCAAGATTATGTACCATATGCACATTGTTGTATGTACTATTCTTTTAGACAACTGGCAGTGTTTACACAATCATCTACATGAATGTGTGAGTAACACATGGCACTATGACGCTGTCATGGTTATAAAATCACTCAGTGACAGGGGGTTTTCATTTCCATTATAATCTTATGGGATCACTGCTGTTGGCTGAAATGTGTTATGTGGCTCATTACTGCAAATATAAATATATATAAATATATTTTACATATTTACAAAAAAATTTTGATATATATATATATATGGTTTTGTTTCTGTGACATATCAGTCAAGAACTCTGCCTGATAAAACTAGTACAAAAATTTCCACCTAAAAATTGAATATATATATACATGTTTTATATAAACATATTTATGTGTTTGTATGTACACATCTATGCTATATATAAAATGTATATGTATATACATAGTGCAAATTACAATAACAGCAGAATACCTTTTTTGCCTAAAAATATGAAAGTTCTAAAAATTATGATAATTGTCAACGTTTTTGAGAGTACTAGAGATAAATCCTATATAACTGCTAATGTAAATTGATACAGCCTTTCTGAGGAGCAATTTGGCCTTTAAAATGTCTCAAGCGCTTTCATGTAAGAATCTCTTACACACGCAATGATTTGTGTACAGGTATCTGCAGTTCAGTGGTATCTACGATGAAGAAAAGTTGCAAGTCACTTAAATGTCAAGTAATGAGAACATAGCTTTCCCCTTATATTGCTATGCAGACTGTTCTGCAAATATTAATATTGTCTAGAAGAAAATTTAGAGACATGAGAAAATCCTCAAAATATAATGCTCAGTGAATGGATTATAAAATTACATATTCTATCAATTAGGGTTCGGCTAGAAAAGCAGGTGTGTGTGTGTGTGTGTGTGTGTGTGTTTAGAAAAAAAGAGAGATTTAAATTTATTATAAGGAATTGGCTTATGTGGTTGTAAATCTGAGATCCAGAGGGCCAGCTGCTGGGAAAGGATGATTACAGGGATTTTAGTTGCTGTGTCTCTCTTGATGCCTTAGCCCTACTTTTCAGGCTTTCCAGTTGATTAAGTCAGGCTGCCCAGATAATTCAGGGTAATCTCCTGTACTTAAAATTAATTTGAGGTTTTAATTTACATTTGCCACGCCCCTTCACAGCATCAGCTCACAGTGATTGCTTGCATGAGTGGAGACCATGGCCTAGACAGGTTGACACTTCCAAGGAGCCGTCAGGTCTATACATTAGATGGAAAGGCATCCTCAATCATCTCATACACAAGATCCCAAAACCTAGTGAGCCTCTGGCAGAGGACAGACCTGATGGGGGAGTTTTCAGTTGGCTCCTAGAAACGGTGCCCTGGGGGAGAAGTGGGGCTCAGAATCAGGGTGATTTCCCTGGAAAGAGACCCTGCACGGTTCATCTCTTGCTGTCTCAAAATACATGAAAGCTCCCACTTGATTTGGTCTTCATGTGCTTAACTACTGACATATTCACAAATTTTAATTTGGTACACTGATATTATCCTGTGTGTTGGGATTTTGATAAGTAAAAGGAAAACAGCTTTTCTCTAGTGTAAACAAAATGGTTTTTTTCCTCATAACAATTTACTCTCATACAAGCCAACTTTAATTCTCCAGTGAATTTAGATTATAAAATGTCAGAGCCAGGAAAAATTTTAGGCCAATTCCTTTTGACATATGAGGAAGCTAGGGGCCTATGAAGTAAAGTGACTTGAGGTCAAAGCAATGGGTGAGGACAAGGCAGGACTGCCACTTGGACCCCCTTTTATTCCAGGACTATGTAATTTCTGACACTCTGCCTTCTTATTCAGGATTTTGTTGTATCAGAAAAATGATCATCCTTCAATAAAGTATAAAAGAAATAAGAAAAAATTTTTGTTGAACTTCTCTTTTAAGTTTCATTTATTCTTTAATTAGGTCCCTTCAATTGGTTTCATTATATTCAAATCTGTGCTGTTAAAACTAGCCACCAACTCAACCGAATTTACTTAAAATGTATCTGCTGTGACTGTAAATCACATTTAAAATATTAAATTTGAATTAATTTAATTTTAAATTTAAAAACTGATCCTTGACTTAGTTATTTAAAACTTTAAGTTTTGAACAACATGTCTGTATGAATCACTTTTTCATCTGTTAATTTCATGAAATCTAAATAAGGATTGAATTTCTCTAATGAAAATGAGATAGACTGTGAGTATAAAATAAATAGGATTTCAACGTTTAGTACAGAAAAAAAAGCATACATCATTTTATATTGATTACATGTTGAAATGAGAACATTTTGTATATTCTGGGTTAAAGAAAATAGCTATTAATATAATTTTCACCTTTTCTTTTTACTTTTCTTGTTGCAACTACCAGAGAATTTGAAATAATATGCATCACATTTTCATAGGATTGTGCAGATATAAAATCTCATTTTTTAAAAATTTGTAACAAATTTTCTCTAAATATTTTGTATTTGGAATTACATGGAGGTACATACGAACAAACTTTTGCTTCTATTTACCCTGGGTCCTTCTTTATTAGTTTCTGTACAAGAAACATATTAATTAGGATTTAATGCCTGCAATTTGGGATATTGGGATATTTTACTCCTGGTGAAACAGACACTTGTAGTTAACTTTAGAGATTTTAAGGTTAAAAAAAAAGTAGTTGAGGGTAATCACTGATATTCAGGGATCTACATAGATTCCCTTTTATCATAGCAAATTGGTATAAACTCCAGAGGTGTGTTTTAAATAACCTGTGAGCCTCAGATGTTGCTTCATTAATGAAGACTCAGGGAGTGCTGAGACCCAAGGACTTGACTAGCATCTAAGTAACACCATCTTTTTCTTTCAGCCTAGTAACTAGCAAACTGCGGGCATTGAACTGATTAGATTCTGTAGCATAATTTCACTTGGGGATCATAGCTGAAAATGTTTGTGTCCTTGGTTCATCATATCTTAGACTTATGGCATGTTCCTCTCAATTAGCAGTCAAATATTTCCCACTGGGCTTTGTTCCCTTTCTGGGAAAGAGTAGGCTCTTGACATGCCCTTCCATGGGTATATCATGAACCTCAGTTTTATGTGCTCGCAAGGATACCTGGGCTGACTTCTGTTTTCTGGAACTCATACTTTCTTCAGATATCTGTTACAGACTGAATTGTGTTCTCCCAAAATCCATATATTGAGTTCCTAAATCCCAGAACAGCAGAATGTGACTGTGTTTGAAGATAGGGGCTTCTGAAAGTTAAAATGAGATCTCTTGGGTGGATCCTAACTTAACTATGACTGTGTCCTTAAGAGAGGAGGTTACACACATGTGGGTGTGTATACATAAAAAAGACCATGTAAGGACCCAGCAAGAAGACATCTATCTGCAAGCCAAGGAGGTGTCTCAGAAGAAATCAACCTTGTCAACCTTTATCTTGCTGTTGTACTCCCAAGTACAGTTTGGTGCTTTACTTCTGGTGAAATAGACACTCATAACAGAAAAAAACAGACATTTGTAACAGACAGGATGTTCAAAACTTACAGTTTTAAATAACCAAGTTAAGGATCAGCTTTTAAATTTAAAACTAAATTAATTCAAATTAAATTTTTTAAATGTGGATTTTAGTCACAGCAAATATATTCTAAGTAAATTCTCTTGAATTAGTGGCTAGTTTTAACAGCACAGATTTAAATATAATTAAACAGACACTTGTTTACTTGGTTTCTCCCAATTACCCTAAGGACTATGCTGTGCTCCTCAGAGTTCTCCAAAGTGAAGTTCGAATGTGCCACATAGTCTGTTTTTAACAATAGCCTCTGGAACTCTGAGAAGATAAATTTCCATTGTTTAAGTCAAACAGTCTGTGATGTTTTGTTATGGCAGCTCTAGCAAACCTAATACAACATTTATCTCAATTGCCCTTGATAAAGCATTCCTTCCCTGGTGGACCACCAAATACCCTTCATGTTGGATGTCACTTTAATTTGTCCTTCAAAGGACCCGTTTCTCCCAATTACCCTAAGGCATTTTTCTCAGAGTTCTCCAAAGTGAAATTCGTATGTGCCACATGGTCTATTTTTTAACAATAGACCATTTCATGTATCCCCTCCAAATTTGATGAAAATCTCCCTAGCCAATTTCTTTTTTCTTTTTTCTTTTTTTTTTTTTTTTTGCAATGCTTCAATAAACAAGCCAGAAGCAAGTTATATAGATTATGTTTAGGTTCTAGCAATCAGCCTCAGGGCTGCTATAGGTAGGATATATGTGTACCTCTAAAATTCCTATATTAATATATTAATATTAATAATCTGGAATATGACGGTATTTGGATGTAAGGACTTTAGGAGGTGGTTAGATCATATCATGAGGACAGGAGTAGGATTAGTGACCTTATAAAAGAGACCTCAGTGAGCTCCCTTGCTTTTCCTACTATATGAGAATACAGCAAGAAATGGTCATCTGTGAACTAGGAAGCTGACCCTTGCCAGACTAAATCTTCAGGAGTCTTGATCTTAGACTTCTGAGACTCCAACCTGTGAGAAATAGGTTTCTGTTGTTTATAAGCCACCCAGACTCTGAGAATTTGTTACAGTAGTTAAACAGACAAACACAAGGCATCTGGGGAAAAGTGGAGAAGGGACCGGGGCAAGGCACATGCAGGATTAGCGAGCCAGGTTGTCAAGATCTGTCTGCACACTTACTTGTTTGGTGGCCTTGGGGAAGCCTGTTAACCCTCCTGAGTTTGTTTCCTCGTCTTTAAATTAGACTTAATAGTTCCTTCCTCAAAGGGTTACTTTGAGAATTAAATGAGACAACACATGCAAGGTTCATAGCAAATAATACTTCATACTAAATGTTAATCCTCTTGCTCCCGAGGCAATGAAGTTTTCTTTAAAAATATGACTACAGATCCTTTTTAAAAAACAACAACAACCAAAGTGTTTTATAGTTGAAGAAGGGGGAGGAAGAACATCTGTTTATGGTGTCCTTTGGTGAAAGAACATTCATTTATATTCCAGGGCAATGGTGTAGCCCTAATTCTCCAGGCACGCAAGAGCTGTTAGCAGGAAGGCTTCATCATTTAGCCTTTCTGGCAGGGAGGGTTTGCTGGCGAGGGCTCCCAGTAAGGGCCTCAGAGCAACCATTCCTGAATTCTGATTGCCCTTTCCAGCATGACTGAGCTCAGGAAGAATATTTATGGCTTTCCTTTCTTCCTGATGCAAAATAGTAATGACAACACTTGCTAAGGAGAAAATTTATGTTCTAGAAATTATTCAAAGGAGGTTCTAAATATATATAGAATATTTGTATTTATACATTTACACCTACACACACTCACATCTATCTATCAGGAAGTACCCAGTGCCATAGGAAATCTTCCTCTTTCATGGCTTAGGGCAGATCAATAGAGACATGGCCACTGGCTGTCTGCAAGCTATTCATGGCCCTGAAATGGAAAGGAGATGAGCAGAGAAATTAGATCTAGTCCTTGTCCTCAAATCTCAACACCCCTCTTCAAATGGAATTTGAAACAGGTGGGGTAGTGTGTAAAACAGCTACTTGGGAGGCTGAGGCAGGAGCATTGCTTGAGCCCAGTTGAGTCCAAGGTGCACGGTAAGCAGGACGTGGAACAGAACATCAGCTCGCCCTTCTGTTTGCTAGTTAACTGCTGTGGCCCAGATCGTTTCTCTTGTCTTCGTTTGACTGCTCCTGGGAACCCCTGCGGACCAGGAGGATGGTTCCCCTGCAAAGTGCTCTCTCCTCACTCTGCACTGAGCTCTGTGCTGGTGGCACAAAGCCCGAGTGTGAGACCCTCCATGCTGTGCTGTGCTGCTAAGCCGAAGGGGTCTGTTTTTAATCCACACACTCTTCACAAAAGGAAATAAATTAATTGATCCAGATGTTTTCCACAGTAACATGTCAGCAAGGTGATATTCTATCACCATAAGTAACAGGAACATCAAATTCATTTATGTATTTTTCCCGTCAACTTTTCCAAGACTCAGAGAAAACATGTGACTCCTGACAGCACAAGGCAATTTAAATATAATCCTGTTAAATGTCAATATTTTACATTTCCTCCCTAAAGGCATTAGACTAGAAATAAAATATTTTTATAAGAAACATTTATTAAAGGTATAATTAGGTTCAGGGTGATATAGAGACACATAAAAGGATTACTGCACTTGAATTGATGAGAATTACTTGGGACACTTTATTCATCAGTTCAAGCTGCCATAACAAAATACCAAAACTGGGTGGCTTAAGCAGAGGAAAATTTATTTTTTCACAGTTCTGTAGGCTGGAAGTCTGAGATCAAGGTGTTGACAAGTCAGGTTTCTTTTGAGGCCTCTCTCCTTGGTTTGCAGGTGGCCACTCGCTCACTGTGACCTGACACCATCATGTCTCAGTCTGTGTGAGTGTACCAACCTCCTCTTCTTATAAGGACACCAGTCCCATTGGATTATGGCCACCTCCATATGACCTCATTTAACTGTAAATAACTCTTAAAAGACCCTTTCTCCAAATAAGGGCACATTCAAAGCATTGAGAGTTAGGACTTTAACACGTATATTTGGAGTAGGGAAGTTTAACCCATAATAGACACCACTGGGAAGATGTTTGGACTCACTTGATCAGGGTGACATTCTTTTTTTCTGGGGGGAAGGGGGTGCCAGAGATTGAATTCAGGGGCACTCAACCACTGAGCCACATTCCTAGCCCATTTTTATATTTTGTTTAGAGACAGGGTCTCACTGAGTTGCTTAGCACCTCGTTGTTGCTGAGGCTGGCTTTGAACTCATGATCCTCCTGCCTCAGACTCCCAAGCTGCTGGGATTACAGGTGTCCCCCACCACACCCAGCCAGGGTGACATTCTTGACCTGACATTCTGTGTCATCTTCACCCATTGTTTGGGAACCATTCAGGTTGGTCATAGGGAGTCCAGTGTGGTGATGATGTCATTCTGGTTATAAAGATAGAACCACCAACGGCTGGCAGTTCTTACCCCTTCTGCATTATCTTGTAACCTTAGGTCAGAATAGACATATCAGAAGCCAGTAAGGACTCTCCATAAAGAAGGAGATCAAGTTTTTGCTCTGAAAATACTCATCAATGGCAGCAGCATTCTGTAGAATAAAGACCAAAGAAGAAAATATGAAACCGCTCCATGTATGTTCCTGATCAGTAAACAATTTAACAATATTTCAAAACACTAGATTAAAAATTAGTCATTTTTATATGCATATAAACCAGTCATCACATAGTAAGCATATTGAGTACCCAGATTTTTACTTCTGTGCCCATCCAAATATCCTGAGACCCATCCATTCTTAGAACAAGAAAGGACTTAGATACCATCCTAGACAAACTATTTATCCTACAGGCAAGGAAGCCAAATGCCCTAGAAGAGAATCTTGCTCAAGGTCATTGGGACCATACCATGGCTGAGACTGCCATTTGTACTTGACATTCTCCCTCCAGGATTTTTTTCACCGCATCATGTTGCTTCTTGCTCTGAAACGCTCTGGTCTGGATGGCTCTGTTTCTAGAAGTACTTGCCCAACTAGCAGGATGCCCTCATTGTTCTTTATATACATTGTATAAAATAGCTGCATCTATTATAAATACTAATGTGTAACATACATACTACCCTGATTGTGTCTTCTAAATATGAAAATATATACTCTAAAATATAATAGCATGTATATAATAAATATACATTACATTTGTATATATATATATATAGAGAGAGAGAGTTATGCATATGATGTCAATATTTTGTCAGGTTCTGCCTGTGTCAGGGGCAGTCACACAACACAGTATCCTCTCTTTTCTCCTCAGTGACCAAAGCCACAATGCACTGTCCCCAACTTCTTTTGTGAGATGGTCGCCCAGTATCCCCTTGTAGCCTTTAGAAAACCATGCCTGTCTCCCATGTAAAGCTCCTTCCATGTCTGTACTGCTTTGCATCTGTTCTTCATTCTCCTTTATATTTCTTTAAGTTCTGCTGACAATCCAGCCCTTGATTGCCTGGACTTGACCCCTCTGAACCCACATATATTCTCCTCATGTATCTATATTTCCCTGGGCTTCTCTGACCAGTGCTCGATCTTCTCTGTCATGAGGTCTTGCTGTAATATTCGAATCTGATTCAAGGCAATTTATATGAACCCACTATAGTGCACAGGAGGAAGCTCAGGAATTCTGGCTGAAGGTGTTTCTCCTTCATGTGCTTTAATCCCAAGTAACATTTTCTGAGAAAAAAAAATGGATAATGGTATGCCCTAGTTTTGGTTTTATATGTGCTAATGTTATTTCCTTTTTTCCGTTTGTAAAACTATCCCAGTTCACCCAACCCCATGGACCTAACCCAAAAATTACCCTCTGGTTCCTCTATCCTTTGGTTTTAATCAATAACCAAGTTCAGAAAAGGCAGCTGCTGAAAACTGTGAACATAAACTCATGAGATCATTGTAACATTCAATCACTACCAGATATCAATGTTTAATGAATCCAAGCTTTATGTGCTTAAAAATCTAGCTAGCTTCAGTCTGATATTTTACAGAGACATTATTTTCTTTTAGTCATGCCAAAAGCCAAATTTGGCCTTAATGCAGGTGATGCTATACTGAAGCCAACCTCCAGAAGATAAAACCATGGGCATGGATTTGGAGCAGACCTGTTTTCCATGAGTCCTGAAGTGGCAGTTTACCTAAATCTCTCATAAAAACCACACATACATTTGTTTTGATGATTTTTTCAGGAACTTAGTTTTTTGATCTAAAAAAGACATTCCAAGGATAAGAAATTCAAGTGGCTAATCATGTTTCACCTCCAAACTGCTAATAATGCTTTTATACTTTCCTGCCAATTATGAGAGAGAGTAACATTCTCATTTGAGTTCTGAGCAGAGCACAGAGTGAGATCACTTGCTGTCATGCTCTTTATCTAGGTGACTTTGATGGGCATTGCCCTTCTGGGAAAAATTATGGATTCTACTCTCCTGGCTTGAGGTTAAGTCAAGTGCATTAAAATTTAGACTTTTCTGTCTACACTAGAAAGTACTCCCAAGAGAACACAATGCAAAATGTACCTGATTCATCTACTAAAATACATTCCTCTGAAGAATTTTCTTAACATATAAGTCAACTTATATTTTCCCTCAAATGACTAAATCAGAGGGGATACCTTATGATTTAGAGTATGGTCTAGAGACAGACAACTGGGGCAAGTCCTGTTGCTTGTTTTTGATCTTTTTTCTCTCTGTCTCAGTTTTCTCATCTGTGAAATGGAATTAGTCTTAATACCTTCTTTGTTTGTTGGTGTGAGGATTAACTGAGCTATGAAATGTATAAGAACAGTCCTTGATACATTGTAAGCATCATTTATACACAAAATTAGTTAAGTAATATAATAATAGTCCACTTTGAGCTTTAATGAAGAATCTTACTGCTTTTTCATTTTCCTGTTGCATTAAGGCAAAATTTTTATCAACATCATGGGCTACAGATTATCTTCACCTAGACTGTAATTAATTTATAGATTAAAGTAGTTCATAACATTCTAATATTCTACATTTGACTTCTCAGTGACACAAAATATTTAACATCAGTTGCAAAACTCATATAAGAGCGACCTCATTGGGGATCAAGCTCTTGCAGAGTTGGGTGAAGGCAGAATCCAGCAAAATAAAGGCAATTAAAGACGGTGTTACTCAGTAGCTACCAACAGTCTCCAGGGGTCTATTTGCGCAGTGACCTCAAATTGTACCTCCACAGGTTCTAGGGACAGGAGACTAGCAGTCACTGCAACGGAACTTCCATGGACAGACTGTCCAGGACTAAGTCTATGGAATAAAATGCCAACCTTTTGGGAAATACATTTGGGAAAGACCCTGATTCATAAAATTAGAGAAACCACACTAGCCATATTTATTATTTTAAAGTCTATCCCAGAGGGGAATCAAATCAAAGACGACTTGTTTCTATTAAATAAGATTCTAAAATTTGTTGCTAATCCAGGGCTTCTAAAAACAGTCACAAGTTTGAAGGCTCAACTTGAACAACTTATTTTTTTTCCTTTCATTTTTTTTCCTTTTTCTTTCTTTCTTTTTGTATTTATTCACCAAGCACATGCACTCTGAACCACTTAGATAAAATTGAAAAGATGATTGAAAAAAAATTGTTCCCCTTCATCACAGAGAGTTTTAAAAATAAAGCATCATTATAATTACTTTTTCAAAGTGGATTTGGTGTTAAATGTACTGAGGGCATAAGGAGTATATTGCTGAAATTTTTATAAACAGAATATTAAGTAGATGCTGTACAGTAATCAATTTAAAGACTTAATTTTCAGGTGGAAAGAAGATAATTGGCCTCTTCAAAATATTAAATCATTTTAATAACTATTTAAATTAGAGATCTAGGCTATGAATCCAGAAAGGTAGATATCAGCATATTTAACATAATGTAGATTAAACACCCTGAAAATTAATATAAATTTCATTTTTCACTTAGAAATTTACCATCGCCTGTACATGACCCTCCTCAGATGACAACCCAGGTATTTTATTCTTTCTTTCAGAATTAGCTAGTCACTAGACTGGGAACATTTGAATATTTTTGTGTTACTATCTTTTCATCCATAAAACAATTATCTCTTTTCTCTCTTTTATATAATATGTAGTAATGGCTCCAAATTGCTTTGTACTTTTCAAACTATTTCCTAAATACATATTATCATGGAACATCAGAACAGCAGGCAAAATGGTCTGTGGGCCATTTATTCAATTCTCTCTCTGTCCTCTCATTTTGTGTACATTATTTCTAATCATTCTAGGACAGGAAGATTTATTTATTGTTCTTATTTATATTTGTATTTATATCCATCTTTTCTCTTTTAAGGATGCTGAAATATGGTACCGAAGGATGTGTGTCATCAAACTAGGAAAAGCTCAACCAAGTTAAATAAATTTTCATTATAAAGAGGGAAATTGAGAGGTATAGTAGAGAGATGGAGAAATTTACATGTCATACCTTGCACAGGACAAGAAAGTAGAAAGATGATTTTGGAACAGATGTGCACCTTGAGAATAAAATACCTGGGAGGACATAATGTAATTCTCTGTGCTTCCATTTCCTAAATATTGAGTAAAACAACTGCAGAAATTGTAGGATCAGAGTGACGTCATCCTGTGTTATATCTGGGAACTGATGATTTGGTGCCCTGGGGCAAAAAAGATAATGCATAGAGGAATAAACACATTAGTCTACACTGCCATGCCTCTCAAGCCAAGTGCTAACCCAATGTCTTACAGAAAGCACCTGGTACACACAAAAAACCGTACAATGTTCTCAGAAGGACATTCTGGTCAGGCAACAGACACTCTGGGATTGGAATCAAATTCTTTCTAGCTTCAAGGTCCATGTGTGTTTCTATTGAGTATTCCGTATGTACTGAGAGTCACTATCCTTAGGATGGACATTTAGGGTTCATTTTTCTCCTGCTGTCCAAATTCTAACAGTACCTGGCACATGGCAAGGTGATAACTTTCGGTTGGAGTAGTCTAACATGACATTTTGAATTTCTAATATGGTTACAACTGTGCTTAACCTGAATACATTTTCATCTGCAATTTTCTTTTTCTACAATTTTCATCTTGTAGACCTGATGAATATCTCTGGCTGAGTTTCACAGCCATGGTGCCTTATCAGCATATCCAAAAACAGTGGGAATTCTGGGCAGTAAGGACTTAGCAATAGATTTTGTCATCCCGGGAATCTAGTTCTTTCACAGTGCACCATTTCTTCATAAAGAAGACATTTCTAGATCAAGATATCTGAGTTTTGCTGGAGACCTCATGGATTCTAGCATCAGGTTATTTCATCAGATTCTAATTCCTTTTAAGGAAAACATTTCTGGTTTCAGCCTGTGATTGAGAGCCCTACATGTGATCTCAGCATGAACACACGGAACATGAATGCCATCCATTTCCAGCACCATGCAACGCAGCAGGACAGGAGCAACATGCTGACAGATATGCTATCCTAGGAGCCAGACAAGAAGTGGAAGCTTTCAGGATTTAAACTTTAGAGCTAGTTTTATTTACTCCTGCAGAGGTAATGAGATGCATCCTGTCATATGGATCCTTCCACGTTCACAACACATGCACCAGTTCTAATAGGACTCACCACAGGTGTAATTTCACAATTATTTGTGTGACACTATGAGGAATATCTATCTCTTCCCTCCCCTAAAACTGTCAGCTGCCCGAGTTTAATTACTGGTTGGCTGTTTTTTTTTGTTTTGTCTCCCCCCCCCCCATAACAGGATTCATGGCAAAGTACTCTATAAGTACTGTTGAATGAATGACATTAATGACTACAGTCATTCAGTGGGCAGGATCTCTTTCCTACAAGAAGCACAGAAGCAGTAGTTCTTAACTTTGCTCCAAACATGCTTTCAAACCAACAGAATCAGAACCTCTTGGAGGACTTGGTAGAAGAGTCCTGGGCTCTGAGTTGGAATTCCTAGGGATGCTGGTCCAGCAATTCACCCTCTTAACACATACTCCAAGGGACACTTTAGCACACTAAAATTTGAAAACCCATTGCTACTGAGTTCTTTTGTTTGGTGGCATAGTACACTCCAGAAGGAAGTTTTCCATTTTAAATCTGCAATTCAAAGTGCCAAAGGTTATTTAATGTCTATACATTGAAGGCAGATGACCTCAGAGAAAGACAAGATTTCATTCAGCTCCGATTGCATTGTGGACTTCTTTCATGGCCTGTTACTTCTCTTCATCTGTTTTACTTTAAGATTGCATGGATTCTTACAAAAAGCTGGATTCTGAGATTCTGCAATTCCTAGTCTTTGGGGACAGACATGCGATTCTTCCTGGCCTTCACGCAGCACCTGGGACAAACTGTTCAGAGCCCAGTGTGTATGTCTGATGGGAAAAGCACACCTCTAATTAACCATCATGTTCCCAGCTGGGACACCTTCCCTGGAATTGCTGCAAGCATGACTAACAGACCGTTCTCTCCTATTTTCCAGGCACATGGGATTCCTACAAATGGCCTACTAATTTTGTCTCCCAACTTCTCTTCCCAATTTGTTGATTTTTGTCAGATTGTGAACTAGACACTTCACAATCAGGTAACTGTAATGGGCCGAATGTTGACTCATTTCATTAGACATCTGGAGAGGGGGAAAGTGTTTCGTTTATTGAATTTGAATTATGAAAGGTGGAGGTGTTTCAAAAAAGAAAAATAACCATACTGCTTATAATTTGTGCTCCTGAAAATGCTGGTTAATAGCCAAACCAAGTCAAGCAACACCTTGTTCCCATTTGCCAGTCGTGAATTTCCAGCAGGGATTGCTTTACAGAAGGTTTTCTCGTTCACCTGTTTTGCTATATTTCAAAAGTACTTCTGTTGCTTTGAAAAGGTTGTTTTCATCCATCAGGCTCTCCCATATTTAATGATAAAACAATTTTTGTCCTTTCTTCTCAGATCTTAAATGAAGCAATCGATTCCCATTGCATGGAAGAGCTCTTTACATTTTAATGAATTCTTTATCTTAGAGTAACATGTTGTGTTTTAGATTTCAAAAGCAGTGGCAAAAAACAAAAAAATGAACCTCAAAGTCAAATCCATCCAAACTCTGTTGTACTTCAGGAAGGCTTAACCATTGCCATCCATCTCCACGTTAAAATATACAGTGTAACCTTTTGTAAAATTTATAGTTCTGAACTATGTCTCACCGTTATCTGTCAAGCCTATTTGAATTTTCTAAAAGTCTCCTTTGAGGTAACTATTATGAAGACTCTAGCAGGAGCCTTCCTTACAAGAGACACAGTCCTGATAGGAATGTCTACTTTTCCAGCCCCATGAATATTTGAAATGAGAAATCTCCTTTCTTTCTGGAAGTATTGGATGGTCTAATCACAACTAACCATTTTCTGAAAGTGTAGACAGAACCTTATTCATATTAGTTCGTTTTTGCCTCCTGAAAATCAGGTATTAAACTTGGCAAAAAAAAAATTCACTAGTTTGAAAATATTGTCCATCATGACTAGGCTAAAGGGAACTGGTTGTCATAGCTAAATTACCAAGTACCCATGGTAGTCACTGTCTAAAACCAAGGAAATGTTTGTAGTGGTGAATTAATCCCATTCAAAGAGAATGAAATGATTTGGGTCAAGGGTCCATTTCTTTTCTAGAGGGCCATTTTTTCTTTTTCCACTTCTAAAAGAAAAATTACTTAGAATTTGTGCTACCAAAATGAGACAGAAAGGCACACATGAATACCTAAATGATCTAGTACCTTTTGCTCATGGATTTAAGTTCAAAGGTAAGGAGAAGACATTAAAATGTTAAGATGGTAGCAGATTCCAGACAGCGCCTCACACTATATACATAAACCTAAAGTGAAACAACATGGTGTCACCGTCACCTGTAACCAACACAAAGAATGTGCTAACCTTTTACCCACCCCTAAACCCTTTCCCAGTTTCCCACCCAGATCTTCATCTCTGGTGGCAACTGGCTACACCAAAAGTTATCAAAATGAGAGCCCTGCACCAGTGGCATCAGTATCATGAAACTGTTAGAAATATAAAATTCAGGCCCCACTCCAGAACTCCTGAACCAGGAACCCTGGGATAAGGCCCAGCAACCTGTGTTTAAACAAGTCTGGTGACAGGTGACTCTGGTGTTCACTGGAGTTGAAACCATGGTGCCAGTAGTGCTATGTGGTGCTCTCACTTAATTCCACTCTACTTCTTTTGCATTTAGGATCTTCTCCTTCTATAGGTCTCACAGGGAGAGAAGAACACAACCCAGGCAACCAAGGGGCTCACAGGTCAACCACTTGGACCTTACGGGTAATAGAACAAACATTCTGTCATTTCTTCCTCCTTATTTTCTTGGTTTCTGCATGGTTTTTTGATGGCATATTGGTCTGTTCCTAAATTCGTAGACCCCATACATTCTATAATGTAATAACTGGCCCTGATAAGTTCCCTCCTTTAGTTCATCAGGATTCCATTACTTCTTTTCAAAACTCATAGGCTGATATTTCTGTCATGGTCTCTGACCTTTCTCCCCCCCAGCTCTCCCACTGATTTCCTTCTATATCTATTTATAGCAATACTGCCCAATTTTGGCATCACCTTATAATCACCTAGAGGAGCTTTGTAAAAAGTCCTAGTGGCTGCATTGTACCCTGAATAATTAAGGCAAAATGCCCCAGTGGGGTCCAGGGTATCAGTAGGCTGTTGCAGTCATTGCTGTTGAGAGCTCTTAAGTGATTCTTATGTTCAGAAAAGATCCAAAACCTCTGCATTATAGTATTTACATACATATCCTGATTTAGTATTTTTTCCTCAGTGAACTTGGAAATTTGATTCTGGGTCTGGTTGCCCAAATACCTGTGTATCAAATACTCTCTTTAATCATTAAAAGTATATACTTGGTCAGGCAAAAAAAAAAAAAAATGAACAGATTTTTTTTTTTCTCTCCTGGAATTTAGTATTAACAAAAATGGACAATATTCATCCTGGTGGTGGTAACTTCATGAATATATGATTTTGTAGAAAAGGTGAGTAGTCCAAATTCATTAATAGAAACAAAAGTTGAATTCTCTCAGATTTGCAACTTGTTTCTGATGCAGATTAGCCTCAAAGGAAGGTCTCAGAAGGCTGAGTGTAGCTACAGTGTAAAACACCTTCCAAAAGAGATCAAAGAAAACAAGAAGCCACCAGCTCCCTGAGCCTGGAATCTCAAACTTGACATAGAAACAACTTCTTACCTGAGGGTGGACAGGTGCTACTTTCCAGCACTTCTACCAAGGCTCCACTCACTTTTAAAAATGCATTTTAAAAATCCACAATGGTTCCTTCCTGTCACAGGTAATCAGACCCAGAGAAACTCAAATATATAAAATGAGAGACACTTCAACTTTGATCACAACCATGCAGACAGGAATAAGCAAGCAAGCAAAGCTATGTTTTCCATAGAAGAGCAAATCTAACTCCAGTGGTTTATATAAAGAACTGATACACTCAAGACAAATGAAGGAACACAAATTACTTTTATAGAATTATGAACTATGTGCTGATCAAGCATGGAGGGTACTCCCACGACTATGTAACCTATTTGTAGTATAAAGGAGAAATATTAAGAATCTCAGAGCCACTTGCCTTACCCTCAATTTCGCCTACTTCAAGAGGTGTGCAAGCCTCTCCTGGAAAAGGACAGGTGGTGAGTGTACTCTGCTTTGTGGGTCACATCATCTCTATTGATAACACAGCGCTGCTCCTGGAGCATGGAGCAAGCCACAGGCAACATGAAAAGAGACCAGTATGGCTGTGTTCTAATGCAACAGATTTTATGTTTGTTTGTTTGTTAACAAAAACGGGCAGCTGACCAGATTGAGTTACAGGTGGTAGTTTGCTTGATCCTGGTCTAGTGTATCATTTCTCTGCCTGATCATTGCTACTCATTTGTCTTGAACGTCCCTGCGTCCACCCTCCCTTGCATGTGGTATGGCCTAGAGCTCCTCAAAAGCCCTGGAGTCTCACATGCTATGCATTCTTCCAAGGTAAGCTCATCTATTTTAACTCTTTTGCTAATAAATCGAAATCATGACCCCTCCAGTCTAAATCCGTCTCTTGAGAGCCTGTTTGCAAGGAGGCTCACTCCTACAGCCAATGCTTCCCCTACTCAGATGTTCTGCAGGCAACTGGAACAACACTAAAACCAGTGTCTTCCCCCAAACCTACCCCTCCTCAGTTTGGACTTTCTGCATAAAGAATGGCATCCCCATCTGTCCTGTTATCCAAGCTGGAGACTTGGGAGTTGAAGGCAGTTCATCCCTCCCACCAGGTTAAATGTGGCAGCTACATATTATGAACAACTACAGAGCATCAAATGCAATAAACTACCTAGCCACATATAACAACGTGGGTAGATCTCAAAGTCACAGTATTGAGTGCAAACAGTAAGAACACATTCTGCAGTGTAATACTATTTGTGTAGTTTAAAACTTTTTGTAACTAAAAATAACAATAAAAAGCTCATGTACCAAAGATATACAAGCCAAGTACACTAAAGTGGGTGCTTCTAGAGACAGAGAAGGGAATTGAATATTGGGGAGAAAAGGCAAATAATAAGATCAACAAAATAAAAGAAGAAATTTGACATCCTAATGACTACAGTAAGCCAACAGGATTAACTCAATTCTCTACACTTAAAAAGAAGTGTTTTTTTTTTTTTTTTTAAGTAGCAAAGCTGTATTATGAGGCCACAAATGACATGTACCATTAAAATAGGTGTGGTAATGATCCCATTGCCATTTCTGATGTTTAACAATCTGGATAAAGTTGAGGTTTTATAATACTACAAGCTTAACTACTTAGATATTAATGATACTGTTCAGTTACATAGCAAGGGCTTCTGTTCATAGCATTAGCAATTAAATTATTTGACCACAGATGAAATTTTCTGGAATTTAGTAAAGAGGGCTGGTGTCAGCCTCCTTCATGTGGCTTCCTTTACATCTACTGCTGTAACGAGGTGTCGTGGGGTGTGGCATATCGAAATACAGCACCACATCCAACAATATATTATTCAACCAGGCATGCCATGACATCATGACATCATTGCATAGGTTTTTCTTTTTATCTATCACATAAAAATTTATAAGCAGAAACTTAAGAGGGTTAAGCTGTCAACTTCAATTTGCAAAATTATCATATGATCAAAACATAGAATTTTTTTTATTTTTGGCAACAATAATTCAAAATGAAAATACCACCAGTTATTGCTAGAGGCAGCTTACACCAACCGAGAGATAACTAAACTAGACAATTTCTAATATATGCCCTGTTGGAATTTTTGAGTTGTGTGTTAAATGATACAACTCCTAAAAACTAAGTGAGATAGTAAAGATTTCTGGTTAAAGCTGAATATCTTGGATATGAGAAAAAGTTACGACTTTTTATCAATTCAAACATGAAAAACAGGCAAAGCTTTTTACTTTAAAAGTATAGTTTTGACCTTTTAATTGGTAGCTGAACTTGTCATGTTTCCATAGCGTACAGTGG
The DNA here is from genome assembly GCF_001458135.2 of Marmota marmota marmota. Lineage (NCBI taxonomy): Eukaryota > Metazoa > Chordata > Mammalia > Rodentia > Sciuridae > Marmota > Marmota marmota. The sequence goes on along the minus strand of NW_026000005.1, from coordinate 33,217,212 downwards.
CATGATGCACAGACAGAACCCTAAATCTAAATTCCTCCCTGAGCCCTTCAAAATCACTCTAACTTTATCTCTTTGAAATCTACAAGCACATGAAACCCAACATTAGGACCATTCTTGAAAAACACTGTAAATGTTGACAAAGGCCAATTTGAGGCCTCTTTTCTCACTCTCTGCTCCAACTTCCTACTCTCAGCCTAATGTCACTCAAGATCTTCATGCTAAACTCCTTGCTTTTGCAGCTTCATTTTAGAAGAAGAAAAAAATTAACTGCCACATATTAATTAGACATATGAATGGGGTTAGTGTGATGTTTTCATACATTTTCCCAGCTTCTCGCAGGCATCCCTCTCTCCTTTCTTTTCACTCAGAATAGAGAGTGTATGTGAAAGTGCTTTATAAAGTACAAATCACTTTAAAAGGATTTTTGCTATTAAAATTGACTGTGTTTTAGTCAGCTCTTTCACTGCTGGGAAGAAAAGACCTGTCAGAACAATCAGAAGAGAAAAAGTTTATTTGGGGGCTCACAGTTTCAGAGTCTTCGTCCATGGATGGCAGACTCCATTCCTTGGGACCCAAGTTGGAGCAGAACATCATGGCGGAAGGGTATGTCAGGAAAGCAGCTGGGAACATGGCACCAGAAAGGAGAGAGAGAAGGAGAACTACTCTCTAGAGACAAAAATATATATATACCTCAAAGGCACACCCCCAATGAACCACCTCCTCCAGCCACACCCTACCTGCATATAGTCACTACTCAGTTAATTCCAATCAGCAAATTAATGCACCGATTAGGTGAAAGCTCTCATAACCCAATCATTTCACCTCTAAACTTTCTTGCATTGTCTCACACATGAGTTTTTTGGGGGACTTCTAATATCCAAACCACAACAGGTTGCAAAAAATGCTATTCAATTGAAAATGTCAAAATACTTGAGGAGGCCAGCAAATAGCTGTATTAATAATGGACACTCTGGTCTTTCATATCTAGATGTGTTGGCTAATTTATACCAAGTTATTTGTTATTGCCTTTCCCAGGAATATCTGGATTTTCATAGAAGGCAGGATGCTCTGACCCTAAGGAACTTGAAAAATGTCAATGTTGAATGGTAAAATTCCAGACCCTATGTAGGTATGAAGGACATTTTTAGCTGGGAGGGATGGAGAAGGCTGGAGATGATCCAGGAAACTTCATCTAAAGCAGCCACATGCCACAAAGTCCTGGCTACAACTCAGGTCAGCCCAGGTTCTATAAATATTGGCCTGGCATTCAAGAAAAAGTCCAAAAATAAATGGTGAGTATATAAATTCTTATTTTGATCATGATGACAAGCTTCTTTGACTGTATAACCTATACTGAACAGTTGATGTTTTGACATTTCTGTTAGATTTTATAGTATGGGGACTTTGCTGTTAGAAATAATTTTGGTGGGCATAAATAATATTGAAGTTATTAGCAAACTGAATGTATATTTTACAAATCTTCAGCTGGAATGTGCTACTGTTATTCTAGAATGTCTGATTTTTGTTATTTAATGGTGACTAAAAGTATTCACATTTTGAAATCTCATTGGAAATGGCAAGCTATGAATGATTGGCATTCATCCAAAGTTTCAAAACAATCACACACTTTGACTCACTGGGGTCTTATTTCATCCAGTCTGGATTTCAAATGATAAATTCAAGCCAATTCCTCAACCTAAAATGCTATGTCACCATATTTGGCAAGGACTGGAGTGGTTTTAACATAAGCTTCTATACCATACCAGGTCCACACATTGAAAAGTAAATGCTTCTTTTTTATGGATGGTACACATTATATAAATGAGTTAGTTTTTATGTAATCATATAATAGAGTTAGGGTACTTTTTAAAAAATGATGATGCTAAAGTCTGTATCTTTCTTTCCCCCATTTGCACCACTAATTGATGTTCTTAGCATAAATGACTCAAAATCTCCACAGGATCCTTGAGGAAAATGAGCATCTACATGCTTGTATTGAGTTAATGATAAAAACCATCTATCTCCATGTTGGATGCCCTATTAATGTCTGAGTCCTAACTCTTAGAACAGACTTATAGGCTCAGAGGGAAGCTGACCTTCCCAGGAGACATGAGGAGGCCCAGAGCTGACTCACCTTTTACACCCACAACTTGGGGATATACTACTTTAAACTTCTCTGATACCAAATCTAATACCAGAAATTTTTTAGCCAATTACTCAATGAATATTTATTGAGTCCCTTCTATGTGCCAGGGACTCAACTGGGTTCTGGGGTTACAAGAGGAACAAGACAAATATTGTCCTTTCTTCATGGAGCTTATGGTCAAGTGGCAGAGACTAAGTTTAAATAAATAATTACAAAAATATCTATTTCAATTGCAATTGCAATAGGTGTCACAAAAGTGGGAGGGGGGCATAAGATACCATTAACGTGCATAGTAGAGGAATATAGTTCGGTTAGGGGATTAGGGAGGAAATTAAATTTCAGTTGAAAGCCCTGGGGGGAAGGGTGACAAGCAGTGAGGATGATGGAAAAGATGGGGTTGGTGATGCAGACGAGGGCTGGATGTTAAGGACTGAACAGGTGACATTTAGATCTTTATCCCCGAAATTTAGAAACGCTGAAGGGCATTAAGAGGTGACATGACAAGACCTTGATTTTATGATCACTCTGGCTACTGTACAGAGAATGAACTGGAAGGAGCCAAAGATGTTGCATGGAAATCAGTGAAGGAGTCGATGTGACAGGCCAGCAGGACAAAGGTCACTGGGTCTAGAGGGTGAGAAAGAGAAGGAGTGGGTGTGAACTGTATGAAGGAGTTTCCACTCACAGGGCATAGTTGGGCATAGAGCAGGGGCAAGTGAGAAGCAGGTAGCAGAGATGACTCTGACTCCAGTTTATAAAAGAAGTCTCAGCATGGAGAACAGTTCCTTAACTTTGTTGGGGACTTGGATGGGGGGACAGGAAAAGTTAATTTTGATGTTGAATATTTGCATTTTGAAATACATCTTAGAAAAGATGAAGACCTCTGAGATAGGAAGCCTGGGATTCAAAACAATGAATTAGGATTTCACAAGAAGGTCTGGGTTAGAGAGTTGCATTTGGAGACCCTCATTTGAGCCCTTTGGACTTAACGACATAGAATTAAAATACTAATTGTTTGTTGTCTCCACTTTCCCAGTAAAACATACTCAGTGGGGGAAATTCTTCCCTAGCTATGGGTGAAAATGTGGACCAGTACTATCTTCAGATGAGAGAACCTGCCTTTTCCCTGGGTACTTTCATGGGTCTTTCCCAGAGCTCTCATTAACAACCAACCACCTCCATGTAGTCTTTTAGGTCTAGCTGAAGTATTGCATGCTGGCTTTCTCTTGTGAATTACCCACATCTGGCCATATGTGTAGCCTCAGGCTGACATGACAACATGCCATAGATGTTCTGGGATTCACAATTCTAGAAGCTTAAGTCTGGCATCATGTGCTGCATGGTTAGGTTCTGGTGAGGACTCTTCTTGGTTTGCTAGACAGCTGTCTGTTCACAGTGCCTACATATGGCAGGGAAAGATCTCCCTTTTCCTCTTCTTATGCAAGGCCATATTCCCATAGGATTAGCCATATGATTTCCTTTAACCTAATGACCTTCTAAAGACCTCCCACCCACCTCCAGATCTAGTCACATTGGGGTTAAGGCTTCCATGTACAACCTTTAAGACAGAATTGAGAACACAGCCATGGAAAACTCATCCAGTTGCTTCCCCCAGGGAACTGAAGGCTTTCTCCCTTCCTCCCAGCAGTAGAGCAGCCATCCATCCTCTGCTACATTCTAAGTGGATTCATATACCTGCCTACTGTGTCCCTCGAGTCACAAAAGAAATTCAACAAATAAGAAATTCCAAAAGTGTTTCAATTTTACAACTAATTAACAATGTACAAATCAAAAATTTTACTCATCTGATAGCAATGATTGAAAAAAAATTTAAATATCTGGTGTTGATGAGGCTATGCAGGAAAAGGTATTCTTGCAGTTGTTCAAGGGCTCAATTTTATAAAACTTTTTGGAGAGTAATTAGGCAATATCCATGATTTTTTTTTAGTTATAGATGGACAAAATAGCTTTATTTTATTTGTGTGGTCATACCGAGGATCAAACCCAGTGCCTCACACATGCTAGGCAAGCATTTTTCCATGGAGCTACCGCCCCATCCCCTTGAAATTTTTTTAATTAATATAACTTTGGCTCTATTTTTAGAATTTAACTTCTAGCAATAGTGGCACACACATGCAAAGACATAGGAAAGGTGTTTAGGGCTGCAATGTTATTTGAAATAGCAAAAAGAAAGAAAAATAAAAGGAAATCCTCTATGGCATTCAGGGTTCTGGAAGGGAACAGAATCAACTAAGGTAGTTCCTGTCAATAAACTGACTAACTTAAAAAGGTGCCAGCGTGGATGAGGGTGCTGGTGTTCTGGTGCAGAATGCTTTCTAACATTGTATTCAGTAACTTCAAATCAGTATACTGAAATCAAACAGTGGGGAAATGTCTGTAACCATGGAAATTGCAAGCCATAAGTACACGTCAGCCAACTACTGGTTGAAGGACTCATAAGGGGTGACAGGGCATGCAGACTAGCATCAGTGGGAAACCACTGTCAATTTCTAGGCAAAGGAAAGAAATATGCTAAAAGAACCAGGGTGGAGGTGTGGAAAAAGAGATGTCCGTCCACAAGGAACTGTAATTATGGACCTGCTCAGTCACTTCCAGAAAATCTGCTTGAAGAGTTAGGAAATAGAAGAAATATCATGACATCTTCCCCCACTCCAAATCTGCCCTGCTTCCCTTTGGCTAAACCCAATCAGAAGCTAAGGTTCAATCTTCTTGGTTATCGAGCACTGCAGGTGAAAAAAAAAAAAAAACAGGAAAGAATCTGTGAGGCCAGCACACAGGAGAAAAAGATCCATTACGTGGAGATTGGTCAAGAAGCAGTGAGTTATACATGTTGTGCGACACCCATTAAAATGCAGCCGTACACAGACATGAAAAAAGAATGCCGCAGATTTCTCTGAAATAACACAAAATTTCTGTAATGCCTTATTAAATGATAACGTTACAGAGAAGTATGCACTTTTAATTTCACTTTTATAAAATAAATATATATATATACATAATTTTTTTCATAGGTCAAACAAAATATCTAGGTGTGTCAATCTCTTGAAGTGAATACTAGTAGAGATCGGGGTTGATCAAAGGGAGATGGGGCCTTCACAGGTTTCTAGTGTATTTGAGTTTACGAACATTGATTACCTGTAGAACATTTTTAAACTAAGCACTGTCTGCTTTTTAGTGTCTACTTTTTATTCACCAAGAAAGCATATGATACCAGGATTGGCCATGTTTTAGTATGTGCCACCTAAAATGAGTGTTTTTTTTTTTTCCTTTCAGCTATACATCTGCTAATTCTTCACATTGTTCTGTGGAATGTGAAGACTTCAGTATTGATTGCACTACTATCTGAAAATTAGTGTGGACATGAAGAAATGACCATCGGTCAAGGAGTGGGGGGTGAACTCAGGACACGCTATAGGACTTAAATTAAGATTTTTCAGTGAAGAAGCAGCTATCCCTGGTGCTAGGCCTGCTTCTAAAGCATCTTGAACTGTAACAGTTGGTTTTAAACTCTCTAGCTCACTGCAGATTTCTATGTGTTGACCTCATTTCCACTTAGCAAAGGTAGTAAAATACAATGATAATTATTGATATCTCAGTAATCTATCTCCAGTATTTTGGGCAACTTGTTTAGAAAATTAAGCATTTTGAAAGACGATTCCCCAAACACAAAATTGTTTTACTACTTAAAACAAATGATTCCTTCATTTCTGATACCAAGTGCACATAAATTAATCCAAGTAGGGCTTTTTTTTGGCATAAAGCTTGATTTTTTTTCATAGAAAAGACCTCTATACTCTTTATGAGACATATAAACACAAAAATCAGTGTTTTCACAGCCAACAATACTTTCAAACTTGCATATATTTAGGTTTCTGGGATGGCTGAATTGTCAACATGGAAAAGAAAACATCACTAAAACATTCTCTGGACCAAAATACACACTCCACCCTCAGCCACTTCCTCACACAAGCATGTGGACACAGAGCTATTTACCTACCTTATCTGCTCAACTAGTCCTCACAGCTCATTAAGGGACTCCAGGCTTCTTTGCCCAAACCTGCCAATGAAACACCTTGTTGACTGATGCTACTCCGGGCCCTGACGTTTTAGTACCATCCTATGGTATGGAAGCATCATGAAAAAGAAATATTGTCTCCAGAGATTTGTTGCTAAAATATTACATAATGCAAAGCATTTAAGAAACACACCTACTGAAAAAGTCAGGTCAAATGAGAAATCAAAACTGTTACCAACATTAAGGAAAATTAAAGAGAAATGGAACAAGAATAGTGCTTCAAAATAGAACAAAATTTCCCCAATTAAAAAAAAATTGGTAAAATGCACATCACATAAAATCCAATCCTAACCAATTTTTTTGTGGACCATTTAGTGACATTAAATACATTTATATCGTTGTGCAATCATCCTCACCATCCATCTCTAGGACTCTTTTTATCTTGGAAAGCTGAAACTCTCTAATCACCCTTTAAAAATGAACTCCCCATTCTTTCCTCCCCCAACCCTGGCAACCACCATTACACTTTCTTTCCCTGATTCACACAAATGCTATCACGCAGTATTTGTCTCTTTTGTAACTGGCTTATTTCGCAGAGCATAATGTACTTGAGGTTCATCCATATTGGAGCGTAGGGCAGTGTCGCCTTTCTTCTTAAAGCTGAATGATACCCTGCTGTGTATTTATACCATGTGCATTTTGCTTATTCATTCATCAGTGAGTGGGTGCCTTCTACCTTTTAACCATTTTGAATAATGTTGCTATGAAATGGGTTTCAATATCTCTTCAAGACTCTGCTTTCCATTTGGGGATATAAACCTACCTAGAAGTAGAATTGCTGACGTTTATGGTCATTCTGTTCTTCAACTTTTGAAAAGCAACCATACATACTGGTTCCCACTGCATCCTTACGTCACATTCCCATCATCAGGGCACAAGGCCTTCAATGTCTCCACATCCTCCACGGTGCTTCTGTTCTTTGTTTTATTTATAGAAGTCATCTCAATGGCTGTGAAGTTATATCACATCGTGGGATTTTTTTTTTCATCGTAGTTTTGAATTGCATTTCTCTAATGATTATTGACATTAAACATCTCTTCATGTGTCCATTGGCCATTTGTGAATATTCTTTGGATAATTGTCTGTTTAAGTTCTTTGCCTATTTTTGGATCAAGTTGTTTATTTTAATTGTTGTTGAATTTTAGTTCTCTCAATATTCTGAATATCAATTCCTTAATAGATAAAGGATAAAATTTCCTTAATTAATGCTAATTAATCCTGACAATATTTGATGTACAATTCCATGCTTGTACATCAAAATAAGACAAAAGTGAGGATGATTTCCCTGATCAAGAGTCCACTAAAACTCTTGGTTCCTCACCATTTGACCCAGTTATCCCACTCCTTAGTATATATCCAAAGGAGTTAATATCAGCATAATACAGTGAGTCCTGCAGCCACATCAATGTTCATAGCAGCACAATTCACAATAGCTAAGTTGTGGAACCAGCCTAGAAGCCCATCAACAGACAAATGGATAAAGAAATGGTGATATATATATATATTACTCAGCCATAAAAAAGAATGATTTTATGACATTCACTGGTAAATGGATGGATCTGGAAACTATCATGCTAAGTGAAATAAGCCAGTCCTAAAAAAGAAAGGTCAAATGTTTTCTCTGAAATGTGGATGATAACCCACAATAAGGAGAGGGAGGGAAAAATAGAAGTTCAGTGAATTAGACAAAGGAAATGAGGGAAAGGAGGGGGATAGATCTAGGAAATTTACAGTGGACTAAATCTGACCTAACCTTCCTATGTACATATAAAAAATACACCACAGTGAATCTCACCATCGTGTACATCCACAAGACTGGGATCCTAATTAGAATAAGATATATTCCATGCTTGTATATCAAATATATCAAAATAGAATCTACTGTCATGTATAACTAAAAAGAACTAATAAAAAAATCTCAGTTCCTACTATAAAGTCAAATAGAACGTCAGTACAAACATCTCTTGAGGCCTGACATTAGTTAAGTCACACTTGCTCATTAGAGAGTGGGGAAGGAAGGACGTGGGTGAAAAACATGAGTACTCTGTGTGTGTGTATGTGTGTGTGTATGTGTGTGTGTGTGTGTGTGTGTGTGTGTGTGTGTATGTTTTAAAAACCACTCTCGGGGCTGGGATTGTGGCTCAGCGGTAGAGTGCTCATCTAGCACAGGCCGGGTTCGATCCTCAGCACCACATAAAAATAAAGGCAGTGTGTTGTGTCCATCTACACCTAAAAAATAAATATTTAAAAAAATAAATAAAAACCACTCTCATCATACTGAAAATCTATCAAATTCTCAGACTTATGGTCTTGATGTTTTTAACAGATACATGAAATGTTATTGCAATTTTCTGTATGTATACTTCCTGGCAAAATGGCATATTATCTATTCACTTATTTTTTTAATCTTCAAATTTAGGGAATTTTCTTCCTGAATCAATATATTTAATTACTCATCTTAACACAATTATTTGTCAGGAATTCTTTTTGTAAAACCAAACGGATGGGACTGACCAACATCAACTAATCAAGAAAATAAACAGCCACCCTTTTCTTTAAAATGGGGTGGCGGTATTTACAGGATTACTTGAGAGCAGTGCGGTCAATCCCCAAGAAGCCTAAGGAATGATTTTGGAGTAGATTAAATGCCTCTGCAAGACATTCTTCCAGCAAAGAAAGAGATAAGAGTCATTTCTTTGAAAGATAGGGAAGTTTGTCTAATAACATGACTTGCCAAGGAATAATTCTCACTCCAAATATTTTTCACATAGAATGGTGACTCACAGATCTGGGAGTAGGGAAAAGGAAAAAAATTTGAGAAGCTGAACAGACCTCACCTTTTTCCTATGTCTCAGCTGAACTGGTAAGCCTGACGCATTTTCCTAGCTGGGTATTTGATTCCATGAGAGCTTCTTTTGTTTTATGAGCAGAAAGAAAGAGAGAGGCAATGGATATCTTATCTCTAATGAGCAGAATGGGAATCACTATGTCTGAAAATACAGTTAACCTCCAAGAAACTTCTATAATTTTAATCAGAAACAAAATGCTTATTTACAATTGCAATGATTTTTCTTGAAACTCAAATTCCATAAAGTCATTTATCTACAAAGGGTCACAAAAATACAGATCATTTTTCTCTTTCCAATTGCTGAGCTTTAAAGGTTTTTTTTTTTTTTTTTTTCACTCTGGCTCATTTCTCTTGAGCCTTAGCCCAAAGTACTAGTCCTTAGTCAATGCTGGAAACACACTGATTCCAAGGGATATAAGAATCCTTATGTGAGTGATGCTCTAACGGGCCCTAAAAAGTAAAAAGTTTTCTCAATAAATTTAAGGTAGAAATCCGTTTCTCACTATGTTTCACTTTTCTTCCTTTCCTCCCCACAATACCCTAATAGATGTTATATTTTTATCTACTTCCATGAGCTCACATTCGTACATTGGTTTATTTCAATTCATTCCGTGCAACTCCAAGTTATCAATCACATGGGCGTGCAGAGGAGTAACATCTTGATTTTTTAAAGCAAAGTTTCTAAAGAATTTGTTTTAGGGCTGAGGTGTGGCTCAGCAGAAGAGCGCTCTCCTAGAACGTGGCAAGGCCCTGGGTTCAATCCTCAGTACCACATAAAAATAACTAAATAAAATAAAGGTATTGTGTACAACTACAACTGAAAAATAAATTTAAAAAATAAATTTGTTTTAAAATCCTGTTAAATTCTAAAAATGCAAGATTTTTAGTTATTTAAAATAATATTGATTCCCCCCCCCTTTCCCCTCACAACCTCTTATATGTAATTTTGTGTAACATTGAGGGTCTCCTACCATTTCCATATGCTTTCCCTTCTCTCTCCCCCCACTCGTCTTGGGGGGGGGGACAAGGGAGAGAATTGAACAACAGCAGATGAGGTAGAGAGGGAAGATGGGAGGGGAGGGGAGGGAGGATAGTAGGGGATAGGAAAGGTAGCAGAATACAACAGTCACTAATATGCCATTATGTAAAAATGTGAGTGTGTAACCGATGTGATTCTGCAATTTGTATTTGGGGTAAAAATGGGAGTTCATAACCCAATTGAGTCAAATGTATGAAAGAAGATATATCATGAGCTTTGTAATGTTTTGAACAACCAATAAAAAAAATAATATTGAGTAATCTATTATTTCATGATATGGAAATAGGTTTATAATTCAGTGTTAAGCAAGAAAATATTTTTCAAATACTATTCATAAAAAGTGTTTATGTAGATATAAATATAAGTGCACACAGAATTATGGATATCTGCAAAATCTTACTAAAATAATGGAACTATCTCTTTGTTGCAGAATTAATGGTGATTTTTTTTTTTTTAAGAGAAGGAGGTCTCACTAAATCCTGGACCGCCTTCAAACTTGTGGGTTCAAGTAATCCTCCTGCCTCAGTCTCTTGAGTAGCTGGGACTAACATCTGGGCCCTCATGCCCAGGTTATTGGAGATTTTTACCCTATGGACAAGGGGTGCATGTAACTTATGCAGAGTTTTACTTCTTTCAGTTTTACTTTAATTCACTTTTACATCTAGAAGTCAAGAGTTTGGTGACTAGATTTCACCTGAGAACTCTGGCACGTCTGGGACAGGATTATTAATTACCATTACACCAGGATGATGGTAAAGTTTTCTCTCAGACTCCGAGGTGTGATTGTTCCTCCTTCAGAAAGACAACCCCATTTGCTCAGCATGTAGTGAGGAAGGGATCAAAATATAACATTAAAAATATTGCAATCACAGCTTTATCCTTCCAGTTAGACTCTCTATCTCTCACCCCTCCCTGGCAAACACACTGTCAATACACAACTTTGGAAAGTCAAAACGAATTGGGGCAACATTTGTAATCAGGAACCCCAAGGAGAAATAATGTTTTAATCACCTGATCCATCCCAAGTGTTATACAGGTAGGGTCTCTGGAATGGAATTTTAAGAAATGTGCCAGAGGTCACCCAACTCAGTGGCAGAACTTGAATTCAAACCCAAGTGTGATTAATTGAAAATTCCATGCCTTTTCCCTAGTAAGTAGCCACCTTCCTAAGTATCTTCTCTGTTCCCATTTCATGTCAGACACTTTCTACATAGATCATGGAGAAAAACTTGATAGGCAATTATTGTTACACCAATTTACAAATGAGGAAATGACATTTAGAGTGTTCTAAAGACTTCTTCAAGGTCACAGTAGTGCTGCAAGTCATATTTATATTAGTGTACTTCAGAGCTGAGCTTCTCCCACCATCTTGCTGTATTAGTTCACTAGAGCTGCCATAACAAAATGCCCCAGTGTCTAAAACAACTGAAATTATTTTCTCACAGTTCTGGAGGTGGGAAATCCCTAATCAAGGTGTGGGCAGGTTTGATTCTCCTGAGGCCTCTCTCCTTGGCTTGCAGATGGCTGGCTACCTTCTCACTATGTCTCCAAGTGGTCTTTCCTCTGTGCCCACACATGCCTGGTGTCTCTTTGTGTGTCCAAATTTCCTTTTCTTATTAGGAAACCTGTCAGGTTGAATTAATGGCCACTCATGTGACTTCATTAACTACCTCCTATTTAAAGGACTTTTCTTCAATTGTGGTCATATTCTGAAGTATGGATGTGAAGGCTTGAACACATGAATGGGGGTGGGAAATGGACAATTCAGTCCATAACATCAACCTTACGATATCATAATGCACATCTTTACCTTAATGCACATCTTTACCAGTACCAAGGATTATAAGTTTCTTAATGTATGTGTGCAGAATTGCAACATACTTCTTCCACTACATACAAGTTTAGCAATATATTTATTACAGAAAGAGTAAAACAGTGGACTGAGCCACAGGCAGAGGGCTGGAATGGTTAGCGGCAGATTAGACAAGTATGTGGAAAAGGAGGTAACTGTGTCCGTCTTTCCTAAGGTTTCTCATTTCAGCTGTTAGAGAGAACAGAAGAAACACAAGGCCTATTCCTTGCTCTGCATTTTGGATAACTCAATCTATGCCCTGGAACCCTGGGTGGAGTAATGCCTTTGGGATGTTCAAGTCCCTCAGACTTACCACCTCTTCACATCCTGTGGAGAAAATATGGTTGAATGAGTCAGAGACTCAGTTGGGAACCAGCCCAGAGCTTCTGGAATCTTAAGTTCAACATGTCAAGATGAGAATTATCTCGTACAATCATTTTCATTCTGAATCAGTGTTGGATCTACAGATATGATTCACTTAAGATAAAGCCAAATCCTCCACCTACATGTTTTTTGAGCCATTGGCAAATAAAATATTGTAAAAATATACATTTTTAGGACATTCCCTTTTTATTCTTTTGGCAAATGTAAGAACAACACAAGAAGTTCAATGTAAAAGATTTTCTAATTTATCTAATATATAATTTAGATAGATAGGTAGAGGTACACACACATATACATACACACACACACAACACAATCACATGTAGATACTACAAAACATGGTACAAAGCCAGCCAGTGATCAAAGGATTCAGATGGTAAAGATCCAATTAATTAAGAAAATTGTTTTGAAGTCCAAACTATTAATACTTCTTAACTTCACAAGACATTATTTTATTCTTTTTCCCTTTTTACATTGTAAACTTGATCTAGTATGTCCATTACTGACAGTCATCTAAAACTCTGAGGAATGTCAACAAAATTATGTAGCTAACAAAGAGGTCAGCATATTTTTATTTGTTTGCCTTTTGAATTGTTTTAAGAAACAGGCTTATTGTTAGAATGTTTGTTGATACAATACAAATTAATTCAAAAGCATTTGGAAAAGATTTCAGGAAAAAAGCTCAACTTGCAGCAATGTAGCTAGATAATCCAAATAGTTGATGTCACTCTCCACATTTTACTCAAGAAAAGCTTTCTTTTGTTAAGTACATGATCTCAAGCCAACAAGTCATTGTGTTCAGCCCAGCACTAATCTAGTTCCCAACGTAGACATTGCAGCTACTTTTTTTCTTGGCAGCTGGGACATAATGGAAGTTTTTTGCTTTGGGTCATTCCCTTGGGTTATCACATTTTAGCCTTAGAATTCAAGGTCTTCTCATTCTCCTGCGTATGTATTCTGATTCCTGTTTCAGGTAAGAAGATTGAGAAAGAGCCCTGTTCATACCATAAGAACTCTAACATCCCACCTGGAAATGAGTTGGAACCACAGCCCCACCACAAAAGTCCTCAAACAGGATGATCTAACCATCCAGGGCATGGGTGCCGTGTCTACCACCCACCATAATGGTATCAACAAATTTTGAATGGGACAATGGTAGGAGAGAGTTCATCCAGGACATTTATATCAATGAATTATGCAATTAGCATTGCTACCCAAACATTTTATTGTAGTAATAAATTTTATCTTTTCCCTGAGTCAGATATTCAAACACCTAGTATCTATCTCTAGGCTTCCTTGACCTTGAAAGACTTAAGAAATAGATTACATGAGGAGAAAAGAAGTTAGGGGATTATGTAAACTTGGAAATACCTACATATCTCTTTAGAACAACAGAAAAGATAACATACAAGACATATAGATACTATACAAACAAGAAACCCATAAAGCCTATTCAGAAGTTTGTCATTTGCATCAGCAAATTCCCTTTCTGTTTCTCCTTTCTTTCTTTATTATTTATTTATTATTTCTTCATTATTCTTTCACCATTATTGAGGTTCCCAGTAACTTACTGGTTTTTAAACTCCTTTCCACCATTTTGGGAGCTCAAGGTTTATTCTTTCTCACTGAATTATTGATGAAACTTGTGGTCAGGTGTGGACAAGACGATGTGGTCACACTGGCTCTTTTTCGGGTTTTCTTTTTCCAAGCTTGCTCCAGCTTTGTATCATCTGGAAGTTTCTTCCACATCCCATACAAATCTGTGGAAGAACAACCACTTTTATGTCCAACAGTGGAAATATTACAGGCACGGATTCTCAATCTGTAGCCAACCATGCAAAGCCCAGACATAAGCTGGCAGACCTTTTATTCACCATGATTCTAGGAGCGCTGATCCCCCACCACCAGATTGCTATTTCACACGTCCTTGAAGAAGTGGAAGGCATTCCATTCCTCCAGTTTGTGAAAAGGCTTCTTTTATCCTGTCCATGTTCTGGAAAGACCAAATACTGCTCAAACCCAGGACAGGGAGGCAACAACTTCTCAACTGAATTCCGCTTATATCCCCAAATAGTCTTCCCCCACTGTTCCCTAGCAACATTTATATGGCAATTTGCGGGGGTTGCTCTTTAACTGATTCCTATCTACCCTGTGTTAAGTTCTATCACTAAACTTTAGCACTAGGTAGCTTAGAAAGATAAAACCTATTTAAAATATTTTCAGAAAATTCAATGCATGACTTTTCCCTTTTATTCCTCTGCCCTAAAATACCTGGGGCAGAAAGTCAATTCCAATTGTGTGCTCCTCATCTACCTTCTGTGCCAACAATCTTGGTCTGCTCCTTACCTCCCCAATTCTCTTCAGCAAGCAAAAATGGCCACACCTTCTTCCTCCCCAAAGAATCCACTGCCACAGGTCTCAAGCTCTGGAAATCTAGAATCATTGTTGAAACAAGGAATAAGCTGGCTGGTGGGGCATATGAGTAGAGGAAAACTTGAGTTGCAGAGAAGGTAAGCGAAGAAGATGCCACAGAATACTACTTTTGCAAGATCTGGGATCTGTGGGAATACATATAATGGGGTAACTGTGATTTTAAACTTGAATATCCACCCATTTACTATTATCTCCAGTTGGATCACTCATCCAAAATTGAGCTCTTGATACTTAAAGTCTAACAACCTTCATTCTATAGTCCTTATTTTAGGAAATAGCACCATCATTTTCTGTTCAATAACTAAAGTCAGAAATCTGGGGGATCATACTGGGAAAATTCAGAAGAGCAAAGAGAGGGCAAGAGAGAGCAAAAGCTCATCTTTTTATAAGAAACCCATTTCAGCAATAAGGAGTCTAATCTAATAGTAACAGCATGAATCCATTCATGAGATCTGTGCCCCTAGACTCAAGCACCTCCCTTTACGCCACATCTCCCAACACCACAGCAACGGATGCAAGTTCCAAAATGTCAACTTTGGGAGACACAGTCTCCCAAACAGTGATTATTATTATTATTTGTTTTTTTTGGGGGGGGGAAAGGGTTTTACAAAGTTGCGGTGTTGCCCAGTCTGGCCTCAAACTCATGATTCTCAAGTAACTGGGACAGTTACAGGAAGGTGCACACTACCATGCAGTCAGCAGTGATTGTTTTTAAACAACAATTACGTTACTCTTTATTAAAAACATTTTTTACTATTGAGTATCCATTATATTTGAGTGAATTCCAAACTTTCCCCAGATCTTACAAACTCCCCCATGGCCTAGGGCCTCCCTCTCCCCTCCTGTACCTCTCTTCCTCACCCAACTCCACTCACAAAAGCCTCTCTCTTCACTAGCTGCCTGGATTTCCACTTTTGTTCCTAATATGGCTGACTTTCCATTTTTGAGTCTCAGTTTAAAAATCACCAGTTTTACTTAATTATTTGTTTGCTGTTTGTTCTTTCATTGAAATGCAAAGGTCAAAAATGTTAGCTGTTATTACTTTTATCACGTAAAATCTCATTGCCTAGCCTGGTGCATGGTACATGGTAAGTATTCAATAGACACTTGCCAAATTAATGAATGAGTATCAAAATTATGTAATAGATTATATGTAGAACAATAGCAAAAGGTAAAAATGGTAACTAATATTAATAAGTAATGATTATTAATATTGTCTATCAATTAAAATAATTTTACTTTCAATATGCCAGAAAAATGTTTTTTTGTAAATTTTACTTGATCAAAACAGAACTTCTATGTACACATGACATACATACACTTGGTAATCATCAGTTAGCTAATCATATCTTAAAAAGAAGAAAAGCAAATTTTATTTGGGAGAGTTTAGGCAGATTGGCTTCTTCAAACATTTGCAGTTTTAGCAAAATAAAAAAAATATTTACACTCATATTGACCTGATATCTGTACAGACTAAATGCCTTAGAAGAAGTATTCATTGGTATGTAAATATTATGGCTGGTTAGCTTGGGGATTGTAATAAGAGATCACTTCATTTAATTCTTAACATCAATTCTTGCTCATACTGCTACTTTCTCATTTTTTGTTTTCCATAAATTTTAAGTTTGGTCCCAGTTATCCCAGTCACTGAAAGTAACTTTGCTGAATTGCATCCTCTTTTCTGCATACTGAAGGACCTCAGCATGAAACAAAGACTGTACTGTTTATGAATCTGTATTGGCTGATTCTAAGATAGCAGCTGCAAGCAGTTAACTGTTAGATTATTTCTTCCCTGCCCCTCCCTTTGGTCACTTAAATCCTCCTGTGCTGAACCTACAAGCAAACCAGTTGATAGAGATTTGGAACATTCTCTAGGTCTATTTTGACTAATTTGCTACAAAGATAATGCAACATTTGCCCAGGTTTACTTGAGTTGTATATCTTAACTTTTCTTTATGAAGTTTCAAAAAAAATTAGATGATGGATGATTATAAAAGGTATGGTTTTTACTCTTTCTGGGAGAAATGTCTTTTAAAGAAATCAAGCAAAAATGGCTTCTAATGTAAGGGCTTTCAAAATACAAAAATCTTGATATCATGCATATTTCTCAAAAAAAGTATGAACCCTACCCCAAAATGGGGTTTCCCATTAAAGAATATTCCACTATAACATCTGTTCACTCACGATATTGACCATTTTTGCTAGAATGTCTAGCTAGCTATCTAATTAATATAATGTTTATTGGGTATGCACATGATAAAACAGTAAAGAGTAAAGTTGGTTGAATTTAATTGAACTGGACCAAATTAAGTACTACAGATAGGCTAAATTCAGGGAATCTTAAAGACTTCATTACTCTTGAGATAACCATAACCCTCATCTGTATCCTAACTTGAATCCTAAGTAAAAATACTTTGTGAACAAAGATCCTTCCAAAAATACATCCAAAGAAATAATTGTGACTACCAAGAAGAAAATCATACGTAGTAATAATCAGAGTCCCATGTAAAGCTATATACACAATAATGAAACATGCATATAACCTTTTTCATTTCCTTCTTTTCTCTTTGGAATAAATAAAACTGACTTGACAGTGTTTAACTTCTTTTTATAAAGAGTAGAATATAGAGCTGGATGAAATGGCTCTGGGCATTCATTAATCCAGCCTACATTTTCCCTGAGAAGGAAAGAGGTTGACCAATAAAGATTCATAAACAGCGCAGTCCTTGTTTCATTCTGAGGTCCCTCAGTATCCTGAAAAGAAAATGTAATTCAGCATGGTTTCTTTCATTATCAAGTGAGTCCACCAATCAAGCAAAGGTGTTGACTTTAAAACTCCTGACCCCCAGCTCAGTGTTTTCTCAATTACACTGTGCTTTCCTTGACCAAATTTTCTGATTGAAGGAAGATATCCAGAGAGGAACTTGGAAATACGAGAGTAAAGTGAATTGCCAGATGAGTTAGTAAGACGAGTTTTCCATATGTCTTCTAGGCTTTCTCCAAGGGGGTTCTGTGTGAGAGGTAGACTCTAATGCCCAAGGCTTCCACTGTGTGTAATGGGTCATCCCCTCCACCCCCTCTCCCCCCACCCCACACACCCAGAGTGCATTTTTCCTGGTATTAGCTAACTATCATCCTTGGGAGAGTTGGGAGAAGAGTCATTCAAAGTCATTTCCTGTGCTCTGTGGTTCATATCAGGATGAGAGTGGAGAAAGATCAGATCTCTAACACAGAAACCAGATTAGCAGTAGATAGACAATGGTAGCCAGAGGTAGAAGATTTTAAAAATCAAAACAGCTTGGTGTAGAGACACCAGGTGAGAATGTGGGCTTTGTGGCATTCTGAATTGAGTGTGAATCCCAGCCATGCCTCTTAAAAGTTGTACATGAGAAAGTGATTCCACTTTTATAAGCCTGATTTTCTCCATCTGTAAATAGAAACTATATAGCCTCTCTGTGGATATCCTTATAAAGATTAAATAAGATATATATATATATTTGATCCAACAGAGACATTCCATACATATTTTAAGAAGGGAATTTGACTAAACAGAATGAATACATGATCTCTGGAGTTGGATAGATGTGGACTCCTATCCTGATACTCTTAATGGACTCCTAAGAAGGTGCCCAGGATATTGTAGAAGCTCGTTTTAAAATGTCAGCTCCTTCCCTTTCTCCTCCTGAGTCTATCCCTTTCCATCAACCTGTTAATATTCTACAATGGTTTTTATTTTAGTTAGCTTTTGCATCACTGTGGTCAAAATACCTGTCAAGAACAACTCATAGTGGAAAACATTTATTTGGGGCTCATGGTTTCAGAGGTGTCAGTTCATATACAGTCCACTCCATTATTCTGGGCCCAAGGAGAAAAGCAGCACATCACAGAGGAAGGGCCCAGTGGAGGAAAGTTGTTCAGATCATGGCAGGGTCAGGAAGCAGGGAGAGAGAAGGGAATGCAGGAAGAACAACCCTTCCAGGGCATGCCCCCAGTGACCCACCTCCTCTAGCCTTACCCCATCTGCCTACAGTTACCATCGAGTCAGTTCAATTAGGATACACTGATTTGGTTACAGGAATTACAATCCAATCATTTTACCTCTGACTATTCCTGCATTAACAGAAGCTTCTGGGGGGACATCTCATATCCAAATAACAACAGTTCTCAAACTGTAGTCTATTCAAGAATCACCTGGAGGAACTGATAAAACACATTGTTGGGCCACATCCACAGAGATTCTGGTTGCTGTGGGTCTGGAGTATGGTTCCTGATTTTACATTTCTAACAAGTTCCCACATGAACTTGCTGAAGATTTTGTGAACTACACTTTGATATTAATATAGATATAAAACAAATTACTTTTGTTTGCTGAAGGAACAAAATCCAAGGTTGATTGAGCCCCTTTTTGTTTCACATTGAAAGTCCTATTAGAACATGAACATCACGTGGAACATTTTCACTTGCTCTGACACAGATAGTGACAACATGCCCAATTTCTATTCTCAGTTCTACATTGTTTTAGTTCTCTGTTCATTGGCATACTGCTTTTGAGTGCAGAGCTCAGTTTGAAGTCAAAAAGAGCAAGAAAATTACCAGGTCAATATTTGTTGAATCAGACAATTCATCTCAAATAAAAAAGCTCCACAACCTATTTTCCAATTCTACAACGTTCTCAGATTTCTCATTACTTCATTTTACAGGTGAAAACAGGGTAATCAATTAAACAGTAAATCAAATGTTGTGATCCAAATATCGTCTAACTGACTCACAGTTTGGGATACATAAATGCAGCATGCTTACATAATGCCAATTATATGGAGGGAGGGAGTTGCTAGTTGTGTCAAGGTCAAACACTGATGTTTCACTGCTAACAGGAGGATATGTTCTATTCATTCAATTTGGTTTTACCTAAGTTTTTAAATTTTATTTC
The DNA here is from genome assembly GCF_001458135.2 of Marmota marmota marmota. Taxonomy (NCBI): domain Eukaryota; kingdom Metazoa; phylum Chordata; class Mammalia; order Rodentia; family Sciuridae; genus Marmota; species Marmota marmota. The sequence continues at coordinate 33,197,484 of NW_026000005.1, read as the reverse complement.
TGTTACGGATTAAATAATTTCCGTCTCTCCAGAATTTATCTGTCAAAGCCCTTACCTTCACTATGGCTTTATTTGAAGATGGGCCTCAAAGAAAGTAAAACTACGGTTAAATGAGATCATATGGGTGGGGTCCTGATCTGATAGCATTAGTGTCCTTATATGAAGATGACAGAGAGCTCACTTGCTCCATCTGTGTACCAGAACAAAGGCCAAGAGAGGCTTCAACAATAAGGCAGCTGTCTGAAAACCAGGACAAAAGCCCTCATCAGAATCCAACCATGTTGTAGACTTCTGGCCTCTAGAAAGGTCAGAAAATAATTTTTCCTTATTTAAGCAGCCCATTCTATGCTACATTTCTGTGGCAGCCAAAGCAGACTAATACAATGCCTGCATGCTCTTGGCCAACAGTGTTTTTAAAAAACTGAATTGGCTATTGTGTTAGCTAACTTCCACTCGCTCTCCACCATCCTCCCTCATCCATTTATTCTAATTTGAGTATTTAATCTGTTTCCTATTTTAATGAAACCAATGATGTGATTGTCAACATTTTAAAAGTTGACAGATTTTGCATGAAAATAAATCTAGATTTTTGGATTCTCATGAGAAAGTGGAAGATCTGGCAACATCAATGGCAACAATAAGTTGGCGCTTCTCTTTCAGACTGGGCGTTAGCTCCCAAGTTGGCCATGGCTTCCTCTTGGCATGCTTACACTCAATTACTTTACCAGGCTGGCTTCTGTCAACACCTAAGAATACCATCCCTATTCCTTCTGGGATGAGATGAAAAGCCCAGATGTTGGGGCTCGGGGTGTAGCCCAGTGGAGAGTACTTACCTAGCACGTATGAGGCTGTGGATTTGATCCCCAGCACCACTGGAAAAATAAAAGCTCAGAAATCTGTTTTCCTGAATGCTACAGGTGCCATGTAACAGCTCCTAGCAACCTTTCTGGAGCATTGTCCCTGGGGAATTGAAGTCACTTTGCTTGATAGTTCTTAAAAATTTGCCTCTTTCCTAAGGCAATATCAACATAATACATTATATTATATCTCCATCCAAGAAGGAGCAATTCCTTATCATGACCAGGACAGATGGGTCTCTAGGGATGGGTTTGCCTTTACTGCCCTCAAGGCCTCAGCCAGCCCCACCGTCTGATTTTTCAAGTTAGTATCTTGCATAACATTACCATGGATCAAAGAATACACACTACAGCAAAAGGGGTACAACAGTGGGCACCAACCATGGAGTCTATTGCCATACAATTATGTGGTCACAGTATCTAGACAGTACTTCTAGAACAACACAGTTCAGTGATCTCTAAAGGATATAGCTGTGGCACCAGCTTGAATATGATGTTTTTATGAGGGTGAAGAACTATTATTTAGGACACAGCATCAAATTTTAACCAATGACTATTTTATTGGTTATTCTTCCCTCAAAGCTAGACTAGATAGACCTAGTATCCAGAGGGTAGAAATAGAAATGACCCCATTTACCATTCCTCCCAGTGATCAACTTGAAAAATTTTAGCCTCTGATTCCTAGAGGGCAATTGCATTCACCAGGGGAGCAAAAGAAGAGTCATACTAAACCTAAAGCTTTGGCTACCATGGGGTCACTTCTTGTGCCAAAAGATCAGTAAGCAAATAAAGGAGCTGCCACACCGACAGCGAAATTGACCCCCATTATTGCGAGGAGGCAGGAAAGCTGATATACAAAACAGGAAAGAAAAAATATGGGCAGCACTTTGGTGGCCCCTGCGGCCATCTGTTGGTACTCTCAGGCATCATTTTACTATGGCCTCCAACTATGACCACAAACTGATAAGGTATGGTAGTGTGGGCTCAAGACCCACAGAAAGGAGGCTCTAGGTCTTCTGTAGGCATCTTTTGTACAAGAATCCTCATCTCAGGCTTTCCCAGGTTGTCCTAAAGTAATCTTCTACTCCAAATGATCATCTCTCTCCCTGATGTTATATTAAATCTTCACTTCTATCAGGGAAGCCACCTAGGCCAGCAGGCTGGGGGCAAAAGCAATCAAGAATGGGTGGTAAAAGAAGGAGATAATTACTATCTATTTTAATCTCAGAACCAGTGTAGCAGTAGGGACTGTAACCTGTTCCACAAACCCACCTCTTGCAAGTTTTTTCAAAGTTTAAAAGTGTTGCGAAGCTGTGGTAAATTGGAATAAGAGCATACAGGATGGATGGCAGCAAGTTCTGCTAATGCCCCATTCAGATGCCCGGGGATCTTTTTAACAGGATTTTACAATACTACTACTAATGGGTCACTCCTGAAGACTTCTCCAAGATTTGCTCTTGGATGATAGGAGTAGCCTCCTGAGATGTGCCTGGGAGTTACTTCCCATACCCTGGACATTCCAGAGCCAACAAATGGTATGGTGGATAACAAACCCTGCTACCTTCATCCATGGAACACAGACCGTGGAGTGCAATTAACTCTTTCGGCTGCCTTTCAACATCAGGATGAGACTAGATCTGAAATCACACTTAGCTTTCCTCCTTTTCTCATCCTCTCTCCTCACTCCCTCATGGATTATCTCCCAAGAGCATGACCTTAATAAATCACTTGCACAAGGATCCTCATCTCCAGCAATTTTCTAGGTTGTCCTAAGACAACTTCTTTCCCTAAATAATTGTCCCTCTCTCTGATATTGTATTAAACTTCCCAGCATTCAGCTAACACTTTAGGTAGGATTATGCCAATTTGCTAAGAGTATGAACTTGTAGCACCTAGAGAAAGACCATCCACTTTGTGCCACCCAGTATTGTGCCCAGGAGTCCTGAGGCACCTGTGTAATTTGAAGGCTTGGAGTCCTAAAAAGCTGTAACAACAATGCTGCACCTTATGCCACAAAATAAAGAAAATGGTTAAGCTGATTATCCCAGAGCCTGAATGTGTTCTCAATAAATACCAAAGAACCGAGGCAGCTGTGCTATAAATTCAATTGCTCAAATCAGTTAAGTTCTCCACTTCATATTGCGTATGTAGACCTGAAATAAGAATCTTTTGAGATTTATGGTAGCATTCCTTTTATAATTTTTTTTTCAGTGTTAGGACCTAAACACCTGAAGAATATGAGTTTATTACCAAACAAGAATTTTTCAAGCAGTAATTACCAGTTAGTGTGATGCCTCCCCAGACCAACTTACAAATAACTTTCATATTAGGATTTTTTTTCTCCTGCCTTTTTTCATACCTTAGTCATCTCCCAAGCCTGAATTATTTCAGGGAACAAGAGAAAACTCTAGAACACAGGGAGAAAACTTCTTAAGCATGCCTTGTTCTCTTCCTGCCTGGAGCTGTTGATACATTTGGAAATGACACTTTGTGCCCTGACCAATGGCTTTGTACAAATACAAAGCACACACTAGGGAAGACAGTGGTGTTTATGTTGATGGAAAAAGAGAAAAAAAAATTTAATCTGGAAGCAAAATTTTATTTCATTGGTAATAAAAGTAATAGGTGTTGGTGTTTTTCTCCATAATGATGCCTGAACTACTTTTTTTTTTTTAATATCAGGCTGATATTTATTTTCTTTTAAGATTTCCTCTGGAAATATGCAAGCATTCCAAAAGTGTCCCTACTTTTTCTTAAAATCGTAATGCATTACTTGGAAAACAAAGATGGTTAATGTTTCATATTCACTGTTTTGAAAGACTTTGTAAATGTCATTTAAAAACTATAAAATCTCTGTAAAGTTTAGTTGTAAGCATTAAGTATGATTTCTCCATGATTTTGTTAAATAGTAGGGGTTTTACTCTGCTAAATCATCATACTCTTCAGTTTTATAAGTTCTATTTTATGTTGTTGTCCTTAAAAGTATTGTGAACTCAATTTGGTTGTTGCGTAATGTGATTTTTCAAACAGCTTTTCACCATGTGATTTTACTTAGCCTCAGAACAATTTTTTTAACAATTTTTTTCTCTTTCCTCCCCTAATCCCCTTTCCTTCTCTTCTTCTTTCCTCTTCCCTCTCTTTCTCTTTCCTTCCTGAGCAGTTCTTGGAATTCAATTGGTCTTGGGGAGTAGTCAGCCATCATGGCCCAGAGCAGAATGCTGAAGCCCAGGATGCTGAGGCCCCCACATGTGCAGCTACGCACAGTGGGCAATGGAGCCTGAATGGGATTGGGGGCACCTGTGCAAGCAGGGAGCCCCCCATGGGATCCTAGAGCTGAAGAGTGTGAGCAGAGCATTCTCATGGGGAGTGATGGCGCTGACGAGGGTATTGAAGTCTGAGCTGAGTCAGAAGGATGTCCATGCAGGGGTTTGCCCAATGTGGGTGTCGAGTGAGAAGAGTGTCTACACAATTCAGAAGGTGGGAATGACTGACCACTGTGGTGAAGCCTGAGCAAGGTGAAAATGGTGTTCACGTAGAGGGAGTAGCAATATGGGGGTTCTGCACCAGTTGCTTGATCCTGGAGTCAGAGCTGATGTAACAGGGGTATCCGGTTACACAGTGTTGAGATCCAAACAGGTAGATAGAGAGCACCCTCATAGGCATGTGAGGGTATGGAGGTGAGACAGGGGATGCTTCAAGCAGGGTGTTGAAATCCAGGTGGGTTGAGGAGGTTATTTACATGGGGTAGGGGCAGCAGGCTAGTCATATACAGGGAAATTGAGAAAATCAATAAAAGTAATAAAAATACTAAAAATAATTGTAGCCAGTTTTCTCACTCTCAGAGAAAGAGGTTGGAAATGTGGAAAGAGGAAAACATGAGACTGAATCCTGTGTTATCATAATGGAATTGGAGGTATCAGTGTAAGTTCATGGTTTTCAAGATAGATAGGGGGAGAGAGAGAGGAGAGAGATGCCAGTGTAAGCACATGGTTTTCTAGACAGATTGGTAAACAGATTATATAGATATAAACAGAAGTAAATGTATGCCTGTGCAGACGCCGCTAGCTTTATCCAGGGAGTGGGAATGATGTAAGGGTCTACTAGCACCTATATCTTGACTTTTAACTTCTTTTCCCACTAAAAGAAAATAAAGCTAGTTTGAAAAGCACTTATTTTAGGGCTGAACCAGTGAAAATACAAGATAAACTTGAATTTTTTTTTTAAATGCCAGAAAGTAAAAAAGTACTCAGAGAAGGACAGGAGCATGTCCAAAGGACACAGAAGCCAGCTTAAAGGAGTGCCTACTGACCAAATCTAGAATGATTTAGTAGCAGCACAAACAATGATACTAATGTATTATAACCTGTTGAATAAAAGGGGAAAACAGGAGTTCATACTAATGCAACTGTGGAAGTTAATAAATGGAGAGTTGCATAAGGAACAGGATATTCTCACAGTTTCAAAGCACCTCCCAACAAAATATGTGTTAGTTACAAAGGGGAAAGCAATAATTTACAGTAGAAAAGCCTGGCAGACACTACCTTAAATAAGGGAGTAAAATGAATAGCATCAGAAATGAGATGCATAGAAGATAGAGTACGGTAAGAATACAGCATCCCTCCAATGATATTAGTGTCAAAGAAGCATGACATGAAAGCCCAATCATAAGAAAGCATCAGATAACATCTGTGATGAGAAAAATTCTGCAAAATAATTGACCTGAAATCATTAACATCATCTAGGTCATACAGTTAAGAAAAGACCAAGGAACTGCTGTGGGTGCAACTACCTGCAGCATGTGATTCATACTTGGATTTTCTTTACAGAACATTGTTGAAACAATTGGCCAAATTTCATCGGAGTCTGAGAATCAAAGCATAATAATAAAGCAGTATTGGTTTCCTAACTTTGATGGCTTCCTTGCAAGTATGTAAGAATGCTCTTGTTCATAGGAAATATACTAGGAGGTGTTAGAGGTGACAGAGCATCCTGCCACCAACTTATGTACCACCAACTGGTACAGGGAGGGAAAAACCAGTTTCTTGCACTGCGCTTATAATTTTTGTATGAATTCAAGCTTGATTCAAAGTTGGAAAAAAATTTAGAATTTATTTCTCATGAATTTTAATACAAAAGAGAAATTCATTTTATTATAACTAGAACATTAGATTGCAAAAACAACATTTTTATCGGGACATCTTTTGATAACCGCATCCCACCTCTCTCACTTCTCCATGGCCACTGCCTGGGTCTAAGCCTGGGTCCTCCCCCTGCACATTTTCAGTGGCCTTTTGCTATTGCCCTGAGCCTGTCTCATCGCACCTGTGCTCACCTGTGATCCCTCTCCACACAGCCACTCGAGGCATCTCTGGAAAACATTATCCAGATCTCACATTCTCTAATACAAACTTCCCTGGCCTCCTGTAACTTGGAATACAATCTTAACTGATTCCTGCAGCCTTTACCTCTCTCTCTGGAGGTCAGGACAGCCTCCCTGCTCTGCCTCCCATCACCATTGCTGCCACTTGCTCTTGTGGCCTGAGGGTGCTATTCTTTACCTGGCTTGATTATATGATTCCTTTCTTTTCCTATACTGAGATCTCTGTGCGAAAGCCACTACAGAGAAGCTCATTTCCTAATCAGAAGTAGCTCTTTCTGCCCCTGTTATTAGTCTGTATCTTAGTACCTTAAATTTTCTCCATAGAACTTATCAGTCTGTATCTTATTATCTTAGTTAAATTTTCTCCAGAGTTCTTATGAGTTACGGAAATTCTCCTTTTTACTCATTTGTTTCCTATTTTCCCTGAGTAGGCAGAGACCTTGTTTTCCAGCTCATTGCTATACTTCAATATCAAGAACTAAACTCATTTCTCATTGTAAATGAATGGGTGAGTGACGAAAGTATAGGTTATAAACACAAGCTCTGTTGGAGAGAGTTTTGAACCATGAAAACATTTTTCAGTTCATGTAATAAAGCTAAGTTTTCAAAAGAAGGAAACAAATAGCTGAACACCATAAAAAGTCAGAAAAAATAATTCAAATAACTTTTGAACGCCATATTCTCATAATATACTCTTAGTGGAAGGAATTCTTACACATTATTAATGAGATATAGTCTAAAAGCAAAAAATCTTGAACAAGGTAAATTTTATTGCTAATGGTGTTGGTGCAGTAATTCAAACTAGTTTGTGTACAATACACATAAGGCAATTAGTAAATATATTTAAACTGCTAAAAATCAAGGATCTCATTGTGGAAAATGGAACTTGTAAATATGGAATGGGACTGGGCGAGGATAAGCCCTACAATATCACTATGAGCTTATAATTTAAAACAATAAACATAATATACACACACATACACAAATAAGATAGTATTTCTTTTTAAAAAAAATTGTAGATGGACACAATGTCTTCACTTATTTTTATATGGTACTGAGGATCAAACCCAGTGCCTCATATGTGCAAGGCACGCACTCTACTACTGAGCTACAGCCCCAGTCCATAAGATAGTATTTCTATTTATGTTCATATGTATTCTAGGTTTTCTAAAAATGCCTAAAACAAATGACAGCCCTAATTGAGCACTAAAAACCAGTTAAGGTAGCAAATTTCATATTACATGTTATTTGCCACTATAAAAAATAAAATTTTAAAAAGAAAACAACATCCCTTTATTAATAAATATACTGGTGCCCAAAGCTTGGTTTTTAAATGTCAATCTTCGGTAAAAGAAATCAACTGGGCATAGTGGCACACACCTGTAATCCCGGCGGCTCAAGAGGCTGAGGATCACAAGTACAAGGCTGGCCTCATCAAGTTTAGCGAGGTCTTAAACAATTTAACAAGATCCTATCTCAAAATAAAAAATAAAATAAAAAGGGCTGGGGATGTGGCTCAGTGATTAAGTGCCCCTGGATTCAAAACTCCTTGGAGAAATGACTGATTCTAGGTCCAGAGCAAGAAATGTAAAAAATAACTATTAAGAAGAAAAAAAAGCCAGTGCTCAAACACTCATGAAAATGTTTCAAATGAACATAGGAGCTGGCTTGGTGCTATTTCAGCAAAAGAAGAAAAAAGGGGAAAGTTTCCTACAACAAAGACCTATGGTTAACCAGATAAGAACAAGCAAGTTGGTGCCCTTTCTAAGGGGAAGTAATAGGAAGTACCTCCCATCTATGCAGTTTTGTTTTGTTTTGTTTGAGATTAAACCCAGGGCTACTTAACCACTAAGCCATATCCCCAGCTCTTTCTTTAATTTTTTATTTTGAAACAGAGTCTCACTAAGTTGCTCAGAGGCTCGCTAAGTTGCTGAAGGCTTTGAACTTGCGATCCTCCTGCTCGGCCTACAGAGTCACTGGGATTATAGGTGTGTACCACAGTGCCTGGCTTGCAGTATTCTTGATGAATGTTTAACATAATTTGAATCATAAGGAAACAATCAGACAACTCTAGGTTGTATGAGATCCTACAAGAACACTGAACTAATTTCTTCAAAAATATCAGTGTCTCAAAAGGAAAACATATGGGTAATTTTTCTATTATAAGAACTAAAGCAATATAAAGACCAAATAAATATCTAACCTCCCACAGAAGAACATAAGTATGCTTTATTTGAGGGGGCTGGGGATATAGTTGGTAGAGTGCTTGCCTAGCATGCATAAGGTCCTGGATTCAATAACCGGTCCCACACACACACAAAAAAGTATGCTTTATTTGTTTGAAACTTACTTTCAAATTGTTATTTTTGTGTGTGTATATGTGTATATAAGTGACACATGACTTCATATATATGTATATATAAAGTACATATATTCGACTTGATATGTGTGTATGTATATGTGTGTGTGTGTGTGTGTGTGTATATATATATATATATATATATATATATATATATATATATATATGACACATATATATATGTCTTAACAATGGAGATACTTTCTGAGAAATGTGTCATTGGATGCTTTAGTAGTTATTTAAACATCATGGTGTACTTACACAGACTAGACAGCTACCAGGTCACTAGGCATGTAATTTTGTGGGACCACCAGTTTTATGTGTGGTTTGTTATTGACAGAAATATGTGGTGCATGATCATACAAACATACAGGAAAGAGAGTGAATGTGACAAAATATTAACATTCCATGAAATGAGGTCATGCATAAATGGATGCTCATTGTACTATTCTTTCAACTTTTTATGGACTCGAAGTTTTTCAAAATAAATAGTTGGAGCAAAGAAAGGAAGTACCAATAAAAGACTACAGACTCTGGAGTTCAAATCCAGACCCTAAGTACCGGCTGTGACTCAAACATTCCTGAGTCTGTTTGTTCCTCTGGGAAAAGAGGCTAAGATGCCAAGAATATACGCTGAACAAAGCACGGCTCTTCCAATGGAGCCTCAGTTGAAGACTCATTCTCGCTTGTGTTGGGGCATTTCAGGAGTCAGTGGTATCTGGAAGGAGGAGCCCCTGAAAGCCTCTGTCACTCATTAACAGTTTTACACAATTAGTTTAACAGATTGATTAGTTTAACAGATGAGTCACTCAACTGGACTTTGAGAAAAACAGAACAGAGCAAAGACAGATCAAATTCTGGAGTGTAGGACGTTTACCCCAAAGAAAGGCAATTTGGGAAGCCAAGCCCAAAGGTGGGGCTCTTACCAGCAAAGAGGCGACCCAGCTGGGTGGGAGGGACTGAGGAAAACTCAGATGAATGTACGGGAAGGAGGAAAGACAGGCCTCTTACTTGCTTTATCTAGAGCTGGTCTTGTGTATTTCAGTAGAGTGTAGATTAGCAGGAATCTGTCACCTGTTTTTGTTTTCTAAGCATCTGATGGAAGATTAATTCAAAAAAGAGTAAAAATATGAGATTTTCCTTCTCCCACTCTCAACATCTCCCTAGTCTTTTGAGTGAAAGGTGGAATTGCCTAAAACCAAACCTTTTGCCATTTGCCAGATTCAAGGAACTGACTCATGTTGGTCAAAGGCTGACAGAGATGACTGCAGAGTTTAAATCACCTGGACCTGATACAAAGTGATCAAAGTTGTGGAAATAGAAGGCAGTTTTCATGGAAAGAGCTACAAAATCTGCTCCAGTCAGAAATTCATGTGGCTGAATCACATCAATGAGCAGCCTCTGGAGGTTTTATTCTTTGACTTAAAAAAATATTCAGTGTTTCTGATTTTTCAAAGTCTGCTTTCTGGTGGAATTCTTCAATTTAATATTATACCCCGGAATCAGCACGAACAGAGCACTTTGTCATTTACTACAAAACATGAGCACATAATGTCTGAGAGTAACTTAAAAAGGAAGGGACTTGCTATTTTCCTGAAGGCTGCTCCCCATCTTCAAACTCTACAAAAGGGCACTAGACTGATAGAGTAGTGGAATTGCACAACTGATCCAAGACAGCAAAATATATTGGGCTATGATTTATATTTCACTTCATTATTTCTGCAGGTCAAAGTGAGCAATGATAGAGGTAATAGGAAATAAAAGGCAAAATAAAAATAAAGCTGAAATCCGTTGTTGTCTTACACTGGATTTTGATAAAGTACATATTCGATCATAGGCAAGACTTTGAAAATGCATCATGGGAAGGGCGTAGGGTTGGAAAACATGTATCTTTGGATCAGACAGAACTAAATAGAAATTCTGGCTTCAGCACTACTGGCTACATGGCAAGTTACTTGAAATCTTCTAAACCTACATTTTCTTCTGTCATAAATGGGGTGACACTCTCTCATTCTAGGACTAAAGTTAATATGTTAATCAGCAGGAAGAGTTGATATGTGGGTAATAAGTGGTCACTGTGATAACAAGGAGAGCTACCCCAGTCTTGCTCTTCTGACCTTATCTTCCAGGGTCAGCCCCTGAACACTCCTACTTCGTAATGAGGTGAGCAGCACCCTGCCTCAGATTTCCACAGAATATTTCCACAGAATATTCCTAAGAATATTCGCTCTCTCTCTCTTTCTGTCCTTTATAGAACATGAGTGTATCAGTGGCACGTAGGAATTCAAGACCTAATAATTTTGACAGATGCCGGCAAGCTTAAAATATTAACAAATATATTTTATTTTTACAACAGAGTTTGAAAAAGAGGAAAACTATTTGCTGCTATTCTTTTCTACATGTACCCTCTCAGACTTCATTGAAAAAATTGTTTCAGATGTCAGAAATTAAAACAAAACAAAACAAAAAAAAGTTTCCACACATCTATTCCCATCAGGCCCCTGGATGCCACTCTCCCTCAATTCAAAACGGAATGTTTGCTGACTCAGCACAAGTCCAAGGGGGAACCTTGGACTGGACCTTGCTCTCTTCCCATCCCTTTATCCTTGTGTCGACTTCCTGCCTCCCTCAGACTGTGACTGGCAGACCGTGGCTGTATATTGACCCTGGTTCTTCTGAAATTTTTGAGAAATGCTTTTATCACTTCCTTTTCTTCTATTTCAATTTCCTCTTTTTATTCTTTCAAAACCTTTGCTTGTGAAATTGCCTCTCCACCACATTGTAGCCGCCCCGACTTTCTAAAACAGAATACCCATTCTTCTTGGCTCATCTGTTATCCAAAGCCGGGTTCAACCCTCTGTTGCTACATTTTCAGTCTACTGGAGGATGTCTTCATGAAACTTGCTAATTTTGACTCCTCAGATCCACTTTATTTTTCCATCACTCAATGCAGATGAGTTTAAATTGGGAGAGGGTCTTCTGGTGAACCTGCCACAAGTACAAAATATTTATTCCAACCACAAAAGTTTGCATAATTTTATATCTAGCTTTAAATACTTAATCTCATCTGTTGTTGCAGAAATCTGAAATTTCCCAAAGTTCTTATGAGTTAAAGGTACTGTAAGATTTATTTCAATTAGGTTATTGTACATATTTGCTTAACATCATGAATGCAATCCAGTATCCTTATTTAGGAAGATGTTGTCTGTGGATGAGACAGGAGACAGGAAACAAATTGACATATTAATTTTTCAGGCAGTAAACAAAGACTTCTTGTCTGAGCTCTTTACCAAAAACACAAATAACCTTAAACCCTCAAATCCATGTTAATAAATCTAGCATTACATTCCTTCCAGCACATACAGTATCTGTCTTTCCCTATTCCTTGGAAACAAATATTAATTGCTTCTGTGAATCTCACCAAGTTATGGGATTTCTCATAGTTTTAATTGTCACACCATCAAGAGATATGCCCATTCCAGGGAGGGTGATTCCCCACTGTTCTGGAACAACTCCATCTAGAATGGAAAAAGAAAAAGGTAAACCAATCCTTCTGAATTTCAAGGGAGGGCAAAGCTATCATCCTCCCCAAGTGCAAAAGAAACAAGGAAGTAATAAATTGCTTTTATGCAGTATATGAAATAGATTGTAAAACACAAATAAGTTGATGATTTTGTTTAAATAATAAATAGCAATATCCAAACATTCACCACAGTCACTTTTTTATGAGGGTTCTACTCAGAATTTTAAAATGATCATCATGCACATCTGCTCCACATCTGTGGTTTCTCTGTCTACAGCTTTATGGCAGTGGCAACAGTGAAATCACACAGTCCCTCTCCACTGTTAAGGCAAATCTAAGAGGCCTCCCTACTGAGCATAATTTTAGGGAAGAAAATGGAAGAAAAGGGGTGTTTAGGCCTGGCATGGGGGCCAGCAGCAACCTATAGAAGACAAAATTGAGAATTCAGAGAGAAAGTGCCCAACATTTCCAACGATTGAGGGATCCTAGGAAAAAGAGGAACAGAAATACTCCAGGATAAATAAATTGATATGTTATTATGTTAAGATTCCAGATTTGAGGGCACGATCCATCTATAAATTCTCTCTCATTGATCTGTCCCCCAACCCAGGGTTAATTTTTGTTATTACTATTTTTTTTCACTTTACTCTCCAGAATGTGAGATGATAATTGATTTTGTGTGTATTCAGAGTGAACAGTGAGATAAACAATAATCAGGCCACAAAATTGGATTTAGACCCAATCTGTAGGATTTGACAAAAATGTCCAGCTGCTATTTCTCCATGACTATGAAATCTGCATTACATATTTAGCAAGAGAGAACTAAATGTGTATTCACGAATTAATGTAAAATAGGCCTCGTGCAGTAGGCAAAATAAATAATGTCCACACCTAAATGCCCCAAAACTAAAGGCAATTGTTCGCTGAAGATGGAACTGAAAGCACTAAGGTTGGGGAGGTTTTCCAGGTGCTCCCCATGTGATCTCAGTTTCATAAGTGAAAGAGGGCAATAGAAGAAGGACGGTCCAAAGTGATGGGACGTGAGAAAGACTCCACTGACAATTGCAGGTCTTGAAAATAGAAGGGGATGCCCCAAACCAAAGAATGCAAGCCACCCCTAAAAATCAGGCATGGCAAGAAAACAGATTCTCTCTGGAGCCTCTTGAAGGAACACAGCCCTGTAACACATCGTTTTTAGCCCAGTGAGATTCAACTGAGATTGCTGACCCCCAGATATTAAGTTTGTCATTTTAAGCCACTGAGTGAGTGTCACTGGCTACAGCGGCCATAGAAAACAATCATACCCAGAATTCTCAAACAAAAAGTTGATCAGTTTACAAGTGTGGGTAAGTTGACTAATAAACATCCTTATTAGTTTTAGATACTAACAATAATATTTCTGATTCCCAAAGGAAATTTTTTTTTAAAGAGAGAGCGAGAGAGTGAGGGGGGAGAGAGAGAGAGAGAGACAGAGAGAGAAGTTTAATATTTATTTTTTAGTTATCGGCGGACACAACATCTTTGTTTTGTATGTGGTGCTGAGGATCGAACCCGGGCCGCATGCATGCCAGGCGAGCGTGCTACCACTTGAGCCACATCCCCAGCCCCCAAAGGAAATTTAAGTACATTTAAACTTGACTAGAGATTTTTTTATTTGAGGGAGAGTAGATGAAACAGAAATGTAAAATATTGATAATTGTTGAATGGTGAGTGATAAGTGTTCATTATGCTACCTCAGCCCCCTTTCTGAATGTTTAAAAATGTTTATAATGAGGTTTAAAACATTTTTACTCCCCAAAATTAAAAAAAAAAAATCTAAAGAGATCCTCTAAGTAAGCCGTCACTATGGTAAACAGACACTGTATTTCTTCCCCTAGAATGAAATGTAAAGGACAAAAATTGAAATCTTCCCTCTTAGCCTTCATCTGGAAGCCTTTGGTATTGGTATATTTCCACTAGAAATTATTAATACCACATTTCCAGAACAGACGATGTGCTTTCTGCTAAAAAGTTTAAAAAGCAAAGCTTTCACTGCCTACTCACAGAGAATCTCTTAATGTTAAGAGTAGATCTGGTGAAACCAGAATAGCAATGCTTTTATATGATAAAATCTAGGGAATCCATATAGCACTGCATCATGAAAAACATGTAATACTATTTTGGGTGAGTACAGTATTTACTTTTTCCAGCACAGTGTGAAAACTGATAATCTATCTCATCATGTGATGCATTCTCTAAGAGTTCAAAAAGCAGATAAACAGTGAGACTATGTTTTTATGATGCCAGCAGCACAAAAAAAATAATAATAAAATAAAACATAAATTTGCCAAAGAATCAGATGAGCTTTGTTTCTTCACTGAGGTAACCAAATGACTATAGGACTAGCCACTATAAATAGATATTTTGTTTTATCTTACTACTGAATTGAGCAGCTTACTTTGTGAGTTGGGGAAATAAGGAAATCTAAGCCATGTTGGCTTGCACAGAGATTTTTTACATAAAAGCATATCTATTTGAGAATCCACTCGAAGAATTAACTGAGTCATTTGGAATTTAAAAATGAACAAAAAGAGGAAAAGGTCTGGGATTCTTTTTTACCAATATAATTCTGAGATTCTTAGTGCCTACATAATTTTAGTATCAGTTGTGTATTTTACACACACTTACATACATAAATACACTTGATTTTGCCTGTCCTCTTTCCAATTAGCAGCAAATTTTTTCTAAGAAAGTACAGCACCACAACATAGAGTTTGCAAGTAAAGTCCCTTTCAAAATCCCATCCTCTGTCTTGATTTCACTTCTTCCATGGAAAGTCATTCATAGATTCTATGAATCTTGGGCAATTATCTCTACTTAAAATAAGTTAATAAGTTAATGCTGTAAATAAATTTCTATTCTTACAAATTTATAAATCCTGATGCTACCTTAAGAACTTAGACATAAATATTATCCTCCAATGCCCAGAAAATGTGACACCCCCAAATCATCCACTATCTAAATAACTGCAGAAAACTTTTTTACCAAGTCAACGGTTACCAGTTTGTTTTTTTAACACTGCCACTACCACAAACAAAAAGCTTTCCCTTGTATTTGATGGATGCAGTGTGAGAACTCAGCCTCTCATTCTCTTTGGTGGAGAAGGAAAACAGCTGGTAACCATCACGAATATTATATACCTTCAAAAACTAAAAAACTGTTATTAGGTTACCTTTCTTCTCTTCTCCAAGATAAGCATTTCCAATTTCTTTAACTCTTTCTTAGAAGTTTGATTTTTTCCAACCCTCTCATCAACATTTATAATCTCTTCTGAATTCTCTCCAGATTTTAGCATTCTCTTAAGATGTGGAGCCCCAAACTGGAAAGTATGTTCTTATAAAATTCTGACCAGGGCTGAGTAAGACCAAGTACCAGCTAGTTATCCTGCTATCTATTTAAAGCTAAGTGATCATGGAGGACCTCCCACCATAGACCATAGACGTTGGATATATTTTGGTGCTAAAATAAAAAGGAGAAAGCATGATTGATTTTGCCTTGAGCTCTTGGGTTCAGAAACACCACACGTAGAAGAGATCTTAAGACAGGTCTGAAGCCAAATAACAGGCAACATCTAGTCTCAACCACAGATAAAGAAAAGCTTTGCTGACTCTGAATCATTATCTTTGGAACCTCTTGTCTTGCAAGGCTAAATGTTGACTATCTGCTGATTGAATCATTACCTTTGAAACCTCTTCTTCTTGCCTTGTTAAATGTCAGTTATCAAACCCCAAGGTGTGTGTGTTTGTATGTGTGTGTACACGTGAAAGACTCTTTAGATACTTCCTATTCACATATCTTTTGCCAATCTTAAAATACAAATTATTTCTTTATGAAAAACGTATGGTTTTACTGGTTTTGTTTCATAAAAGGAACCAAATTGTCCAACCATAACTAGAGAAATTTTCAATATTTTAAAGCAGGAAACCTATTTGATTTCTTTTTAAAATTGTCTACCATTCCTCTAAGTCCCACCTCGTTCTTTTTGTTGTTGTTATTGTAGTTGGACACAATACCTTTATTTTTATTTATTTATTTATTATTTAATGTGGTGCTGAGGATCGAACCCAGTGCCTTGCACTTGCTAGGTGAGCACTCTACCGCTGAGCCACAACCCCAACCCGGTCTCACCTCCTTTTAATTCTTCTCCGCTCATTCACTTGTTCTTCCCTTTTCCTTCCTTCAGTCCCTGTTAAGTTTCTTTCTTTCTCATTCACTGGACCTAATATCTATATACATCAACCATGAACATGGCAGAAAAACACTTTGTAAAAATGTAGGAATGGAGTTGGTAGAGAAGAGATTTAATTCATGGTAGAAATCATACTAGTTCACATTTGAAGACATCAAATAGAAACAATGATATGAGGTATATGTAACTTGCAAATTGTGAGGCAATAGAGAGAAAAGGAAACAAAGTTACTGAATGATCAAAAAGATGTCACAGTTCCTCAGACTCCAAGTTCAACTGTTCAAAATTTGAGATTCTTTTCCTTCCAAGACAAGCTGTAAGATGTTTTTCATCAAAAATAAAGTTTGGAATAAAGCAGTCCATTTAAAAAAAAATTTTTTTTCTCCATAGCCTGGGGGAGAAAATTCGAGACTCTCCACTTCAAAAAGAAGCTGTATTTATTAGTGTGGCTACACGGAGAATAAAGCCCAAGAGTCAGAGGAATAGATGGAGTCATCCCAACTCTGACAAGCCACCAGCAGGCTGGCACATTCACAGCCAACCTGCTTGGCACACTGGTGTTTGAAAATATTATGACTTGAGCGTAGGAAGTCTGCAGGCAGCATGTTTGTGGTGTTATCAGACAAAAATCTCTGTGTACCTGGACTCAGTGTTCGCGTCTTCAAACCCCAGGCTTTGCATGGAGTTATGTCAACATATGACTCAGAAGAGGCAGAAAAGGAAAAACAGGCACAAAGAAGGTAAAACTGGGAGAAAGAGCAAATAAAAACACAAGCCAAAGTAAGCCAGGTTCTGAGGAGAACTGAGAATATTTTTTTTTTCACCAATGACATGAAAAAAAAATTAAGATCTACCTTTTCTAATGACTAGAATTTTCTTCTCATCTCAGGGGAATAAGGAAATAAAGTGACAGTGTATAATATTCTAAAGGAGAATTAACATTATCCTTTAATCCAAACTATTTCAAGAAAGTGCCAATCATTTATAGTATATACTTTCAGCTCTAACGGGGATTGGTGTTGGTTTTCCTGAATCATTTATAAACATAGCTCATGTGCTTTTATTAGAAAATAACCTTGCATGGCAGATCAGAGCCTTTTTGAGGAGTAAATGATTGAACACTGGTCTCCCATATAACTTGAACCTCCCTGAGAAGCACTACCCTCAAGTTGTAGGCACTGATGCTGGCCTGGACATCATCTGGTTCGTTTTAACACCACTTCCTTGCTTAAAAGAAACGTATCTGTATTACAAAAATACTTTCATGAGATAGGAACCTTTCATTTCTCTTACTACATGGTGAGAATTATCACCACCAGGAAATGCTGGCAGGAACAAAAAGCATTTTTTGAACAAAAAGCATCTTAACTTCCTTTACAACATGCAGTAGCAATTATATTTAGCAAAAGTGCAATTATTTCCATTTACTTTGAAGTGACAGTTATCAATAAAGACTATGGACCTGCTGGGCAGGGACTGAATCTCAAGTGACTTTTTTGTGTTGTGTATGATTTATTGTTTTGTATGCATAGAATAAAGCTATTGGCATAACTATAGGGTGAGCAATTCCCTGAGTCTCCTAGAAAAAGAACAGAGTGGTCAAAATACCTAGAGAATTTGATCTATTTTACCAGACAATTTAGAAAATTCAATGTTCTCTGCCTTAATATAATATGGAATGGTCGATCTAACAATCCAAAACATATGTAATAAAATTCTATATCCTCATTTTCCTGAATCTGCAGACACAACCAACCATGTAAGTAGGAGGTATGAAAGACAAGACGTGGATGGAGAGATGACAAATTCCACTCACCAAGGCAAAATGACGGAAGCATTTAGACATCAGTGTAAAATTCTAATTGGAAATCAATGAGACATTTGAAATTATTTTCCCATCTTACTTTTAAAAATGAATATTTAACACAGGTTTCTAAATACTTCACATATGTTTCTAGTGACATTTTGTACTCAGGGGGAAAAAAAAGAGTAATGAAATGTGAATGATTGCGAAATGCTAACAACCCAAGGAATGGTATGTACTAGCTATCTGTTTCCTCAGCCTGAAAAACTGAGAAGGTCAAAAATGTGACTTTTCTAATTTAAACTAGAGTATTATAGAATAAATTGAGTTGTTACCCCAATGTCTTCTTTAGCACTTTTGTTGTAGACAAGTTTTCCTTAAACAACATGAGGATGAAGGATGCTCATGAACTAATATAAGAACAGCAATCTACAAATGTAGAAAGATTGTGCTTGGGTTAGCTCAAGGAGGACGAGAAGCAGTTCTTGTAGGGTAGTAACATCACAGCTATAGCTGCTCTGTATACCTTCTCTACCAATTTCACACTCAGATGCTGGCAAAACCAACGCTCTTACAATCCATATTTACCCAGGCTCTATATCTACACTGTGAGTAATGGGCTGGCTATGGCTGTTAGCCTTTCTGAGATGTCCCATCTGCAAGCTTCATTGTTTTGAGCCGCAATTGCCTTGTAGTAGACTTTCACATGATTTTTTTTTCTTTTTTAATGCAATACTTCTGAAGACTTGAAACTGGAAGATTAGGGGCAATTGTATGCAAAAAAAGAAAGTTAACCAGCAAGTCATGTAGGTCTATCCTTGAGTGCTATAAAATAATGAGCAAAATAATATTGCCTCTACTTTGAAATCAGAGAAGATACTGTGTCTAAAGTAACTTTTCTAGAGCAAATAAGAATACCTGTCAGTGTACAAGCTCTCTGGAATGTAAATAGACAAAGACTTTCACTATGTAGCAATAAAAATAAAGCATAGTTCCTGGCTCATTGTAAATTTTCAATCAATGTTTTTTTGATAGGTGGTAGGCAGATGGATCGATAGAAGGAAGAATGGAAAGATGGATAGAAAGAAAGATGGATGAAAGGAAAGGATGAGTGAATGGGTGGGTAAGTGAATGGACAGATGGATGAAAAGATTGCTATCATCTTGAAAGTTTGAGGGAATATTTTCAATACTATCCAGTATAAATGCTAGCCTTTAGACCTTGAAGGGAGATATTGAAGGAAATGGCCACTATATTTCTCCAACATCCTCTCCACTCTTCTTCCCTTAAGTAAGAAGAGGGCTGGTGTGGGTGGTCAAGGATAGGATAATTAGGAGCAATCAAGCTGTAGATGGTACTGACAGAAAAGGGCTCGAGTTTAGGAATTCGAGTCTCAACATTTTCACCTTTCCATATATTTCTACCAAAAACAGGATTTAAAGTTAGATTACTCTACATTCTTGCTCATTAAATAATATTTAATGATTTTAAAAATAATCCATAAGCTTAATATTATTTAGAGGTTTGAAATCCTCAGCTAAATCAAAGGACTATTCAGATTGCATGGATTTCTTTTTATTGTGTTTCTAGTGTAATCTTGCAACAGCTCCTCTAACCTAAATCAAATTTAACCTTTTGAATGTCCAAAAAAAAAAAAATACACTTTAGATGATAGTGTAAATTCATGTCATAGAAATTGAAGTAGTACATTCTTTTAAAACTCTCAGGGCTTCTAGTTATACATTTCCCCCTTGTAATCCATAGTTACTAGAGAAAAACTAGAAAACACAAAAGAAATACAAAGAAAGAGGAATTATTGGAAATCATTTGCTCAATTTCCTCTCCTAGAGATGAAGATAACAATATTATCTTCAGGGTTGCCAGTATTCAAGAGCCTTTACTTCCTAGTGGGAATATAGTTCCTAGTATTTTGCAGTTAGGTGAGGTCATGAGACCGAGTTCTGGCCAATGCTGAATAGAATAGATGGAACAGATGCATCTCAATTTTAAACCATGCCTCTGAAACCAATGCGTCCTGCATTTGGCATTGAATGAATAAAATAACTGTCTCCAAGATATGAAGGATCTTAGGCTCCCATATATCTGCATGGAGAAGAGCTATCTTCCAAACAGCACTGGACTGTGACAGGAACAAGAAGTATACTTTTAACATTAAGCCACAGAGGCTAAAGGGTTATTTATTACAACCAGTACTCAACTGTAACTAAGGGATAATTATTAAAATTTCAGAATATTTCTTTCTAGCCTTTTTCTATGTATGAATTCAATATGTGGTAATAATGTACAAAGTATGTCTTTGTAACATAAAATCATAAAGATTTTCTTTTTATTATAAAACTTTCATAAATATAAATTTTAATGACTACATAATATTCTACTGTATAGATATATTATAATTTATATAATTAAAACTATTTTAGATTATTAAGTTCTAATTTTCACTATAGCTATATGATAAGCATGTTTATGTATAAATCTGTATATTATCTATGCTTCTTTAGTTTCTTTAAGTAGATTTTCAAAAAGAGAATTACTGGGTGAATATAAACATAAATATATTCAGTGTTCCCATCATTAAGTGACATGGAAGTACTTATATCTTCACCAGTACCAACAATTACCATGATGAGTGATTTTAACTAAAATTTCTGTTCCTAACATAGAAATATCATGCCTTTGACAGCATGGTTAACTCGCCATGAGGACAGTTAGCTCTACTCTGTCTGCTGGGTTCTATAATTTATCTACTCAAGAAATGGAGCCCCAGACTCACTGTGTTGGCAAATTCCAGAATGTGAAGGGCAGACTCTTCAAGATAGGAAACCACTTTAATAGTGTAAGCTGTTGGAAATCTATTAGATTGAGGGCAAAGGGCTGGGAGGTAACATTAGAATAGGGTCCTGAGGCATAAATTGGAAGCTTGCCATTCAGACAGAAGGACAAAGGACATTACAGATGGAGCACTATTTATGCAAATACACGTAGACATAAATGAGAGGCCACTTGTGAGAAAAAGACAAGCCCATCTGTATTTTCAAAGCATGGGATGATGGTACAGAAGCTAAGACAGAAAAGACACGGTAGCCTGTGAAGCATCAGACAAGCCAGGATGAGGAGGTGAAATTTATTTGTAACTAATAAAGGAGAAATGTGTTCATAACTGAACTGATTTTTAAGAAATGGAAATGACTTTATACCACATTCAATTCCTTTACAGGTATTATCATTTTTTATTCACTTTATACTTGATTCCATCAGATTTGATTCCAGTTACAGCAATAATGTAAGCTGCTATCCACATGTAAAAAATGTCATGCTAAACTTGAGGTATGCACTAAGTCTCTTAGGTGAGAGCTGAGACTTGAATCTCGGTCTTTCTAACTTCAAAGGCTATGACTTTCAAATTTTATTATACACGTATATGAATATGCCACAATGAATGCTGAATGATTAATATGCACAATAAAAAAAGCAAAGCCTGTGATTGTCTCATTGTGTTGTTTCTTCCTATGTTGTGAAAATATGGAAGATATATTGGAAAAGACAAGACAGACGCAAACAGACAGCTTAGGAGGTTATTACCAAGTTCAAGGAAAATAAAATGAAATCACCAATAAATTACCTCTAGGGTAAGGTGGTATTGCAAAAGCCAAGACAATAATAGATATTCAAGAAACAGGAACTGGATTTAACACTGCAGATCATTGGTGGATTCCTCAAGAGACTTCTAATAGGTAAAATACAGAGCAGGAATTGAGAGGTGGGTGCCAGATTGTCGTGGCTTGCAGAGAACTGATAATATAAATATGATCTAAAAATATGGTCTGTGAAATGTCCTCCAAGCCCTTCCATGTCCCTGCTATGACCAGTAATTGTCATTCTTCAAGGTAACAATGATCACACAATTGATGCTGCTAGAAGCTACCTTGTGAACTATAGACACATTTTCTCTTGTAAAAATATCTTAAGGGGAATTAACTGCCTCAAATCTTAGAAATTCATTACCAAGATATTCAGAACCATAAAAAAGATCTTAGCTTCCACAAAATGGTAACAGAATGTCCAAGACATCACAAAAAAAATTGCCCTAAGAATTATGTCTGTTAAGAACACAAGAAGATAAGTCATAGACGAGGAGAACATATTTGCAAAATAAATCTGATAGATTGGTATCCAAAATATACAAAGAACCCTTAAAACTCAACCATAAGAAAATAAACACCCAATTATGAAAGTAAAAGATAGGTTGGTATCATCAAAGAAGATAACAGGTGGTAAATAAGCACATGAAAAGATGCTTCACATCATAAATAGGAAGTTATAAATTAAAGCAGCAATGTGGTACCATTGAACACCTATTAGAATGGCTAAAATCTAAAATGCTGACACCCAATGCTGGTTAGAATGTGGAGCAACAGGAAACTCATTCATTGCTGATGGGAATCCAAAATACAGCCATCACCTTAGAAGACAATACAGCAGTTCCTTACAAAACTAAAACTACTCTACTTATACTGCATACACTACTTAGTGTATGATTCTCTGTATGTATTTTCACGTGAGCTGAAAACTCACATCTACGTCAAAACATACAGATATATGCTTATAGCAGTTCTATTCAGCATTGCCAAACCTGGAAGCAACCATGGTGTACTTCAATAGGTAAATCAGTAAACAAATGTGGTACAGCCACACAATGAAACACCACTCAGTGATAAAAAGAAGGGAAACATCTGAACTGGAAAACACATGGAGGAATCATAAATGTATATTTCTAAGTGGAAGACACCAGTCTGAAAAGGTCACATATTGTGTGAATCTAACCATATGACATTTTGGAAAAGGAAAACTTATGCAGACAGTAGATCAGTGTTTATCAGAGTTTAAGTGGAATGTAGAGCAGAGGGGAAATTTGGGGCAGAGCAATTATTCTGTATGACACTTTAATGTAGATACATGTTATATATTTGTCAAAAGTACAACACAAAAAGTAGACCCTAATGTAAACTATGGACTTTGGTGAATAGCAATATTGACACATCTGGTATAACAAATGCATCATGCTAATGCAGGATTTTAACAATAGGGGAAACTGGAGAGTGAGGAAGTATATAGGAATTTCCTGTACCATTGAGCTCTAAAAAAAAATATGCCTGTGTCTTTCTACATTCAGTCACTGTAACAATTTACTCTAAGTCAGAAGTGAATGTTTTGCTTTAAGGAAAATAGACAGCCAATATTTGAGCCAGGTGCAGTGAGTGACATGTGCCCTTAAGCCCATCTACTCAGGAGGCTAAGGCAGGAGGATCACAAGTTTGGGCCAGCCTCAGCAATGTAGCAACACCCTGAATATATAAGAATATAAAACAGGCTGGGGATGTAGCTTATTGGTAAAGTACCGCTGGGTGGAATTCCTAGTACCACACACAAATACACAAAAAGATATTTGAGCTTCTACTCAACTAAGGTACAATTGAATAAATTGTGCATATGAAGGACTATGATAATTATATTGTTATTAATGCTTTATGTTAAACTCTGCAAAGATTATAAAAGGCCTTAAAAGAAAGCTCTTGATAAATCCTGTGTGTTATGATAATACATAATACATAATCCTCCTTAATGAAGGTAAGGTCTTTGCAAAGATTGACTGTGTCTATGATTATTAATACCTGATAATTACTAACATGATTGTAGATGCCCACACAATCATGAATGATCCAGAAATAGTTTCATTCATATCACTTAGAATTTGTTACCCTTAAAATTCTGGAATTTTCTAACATTCTAGTGCTTTCTTTCCATGATCTTGCAAGAATTCCACAAGTATCAGTCTGGGTTCAGTCAAAAACACAAATTACTCTAGATGTTTTCAACAGAAAGGCTTTAAAATAGGACATTTGTTAAACCAAAAGTTCCAAAGCTAAAGCCCAATTCAAGTGAAACCATGTCAAACTGCAGAATGAGAATAGGAGCCAGAGGAGATGTGCCCCATGTTGCCCGGAGTAGAGGAGGAGGAGTACTATGCTCTATCTTCTCCCTCCTGTCCTCCAAGATCTCATCTGTGCCTCCTTTTAACCAAACTTACACAAAAGACAGAGTGCCAGGGAACCTGGGAAATGTAGCTCTCCAATACAGAGAAGGGACTAGACTGAGAGTGCAACAGAAATGACTGACAGAAGGTACTGAAACTTCAGCCATATGTTAATCATGGCATCAATAAAAGAGCTGAATTCACAGAAAAACTCAGAAATATGGGGAGAAGAAAAATTGTCTTCTCAAAGTTTCCCATTACTGCTGATATAGTAAAATACTAATAATGTCTTTTCAAGGGAGGAAGAAAATGCTGACAGTCTCACAAAAGAAGAACATAGTGGGCATCCAAATGATGAGGGAAGTTCTGGAATGAAAACTTCTACTGGCACCTTCTTGGGTTACTCTAGCCTTGCTATCAGCATTTCTCCAACTTGAGCTAAATATGTATAGTGCCGAACATGATTGAAAGCTAAGCAAAACTAAACTTTCCTAGGGCTTCACACTTTCTACTGTTCTTTCTCAAAAGCCTGATGTTTTTAGGTCACTTTATATTTTATTGGAACAAATGGTCTAAGGAGCTGGTTTCAGCATAACGTTGCTTACTTGGATGTTGTATGGTCATGCACTTCCCAGTCGGAATGAGTTGCTTATGTTGACAATAAACCACAATTTTTGACTATTTATTCTTAAGTTTTTTGGCGAAGGAGCTATGTGTAGTAAGAAAAATAAATAGCAGCTGGTTCTGAGATAATAAGTGCTTCAAAAGTGTCACCTACCGCATGTGTTCCTTCTGAAGTCAGGAGTCTCCTAACACATTCTTAATTTTCACCAATACAATAAGAGCCTTATTTGAAACTCTTCTTGAAAGTTTTTATAATTAATTGTCACTATGCAGCACTGGACCAAATACTTAGTGGTCATGATGTATTCTGCTTGCCTAAGGTATAATTAAAATAATAGTATTTAATGTTGATGTTCAGAGTAGACTATTATAGGAGATCCCTGGAGAGATTTAGCCACTTTCAGAGAAAAAGTGTTTGTGTTAGAAAATGTGCTTGAAGCATGTCTTCTGCCTGAACAAGTTGGATGATTAACTGCCCAGAACCGTAAATATTTCAAAATGGCGGATAAGGGGAAATCCTTCAGCAATTTAAGATGCTCTACAATTCATTTGCAAAATAGTAGTAATAGCTAACAGGTAGGAGCACTTTGCCCCTGCACATGTTAACTTTGTTTTTTACAACAACTCTGCCATTTTCATATTAGAGATAAGGAAAGTGGGGCAAAGAAAGACTAAATACCCTGTCCTAGGATCCAGCAACCAGTGCAGAGACAGAATTTGAGCCCAGGAAGTATGGCATACCACTAAATACTTTACTCTTCACCTTTTTCTTCTAGAAAATGGCTATTACATTGTCTTAGCAACCTTGTCATGACACTTTCAGAGTATTTGCATGAAAGCTCCAACTCAAAGATTTGTGTATTAAACTGCAATTGACTCAAATGCTCTCACAATATCATCATTGCTGCATATATTCCTCCTGCTATTCTAAAATTGTTTATGCAGTAGTCCATAAGGATGTCTCAGGATCACATCAAAGGAAAAACCATGTTATTGACAAAAAAATCCTTAAAACATCTGGAAAAACACCAAATATAAATCCTTCAACCATGCCAGCTAGTTATACCAAGTAGATTGCAGCAAACAATTTAACAGTATAATTTAAACGTTTTGTTGACAGGAATGTTATCCAAGCAGCTAAAAATGAGAAAAGCCAGACTAAACGGTGACACTGGACTCCAGATTAACTGAAGTGTTTCTGAGAAGTTGGCCAACACGCCTTGACTTGTTGGCTTTCTCCAGTTTATCCTACTAGTCTGGTCAACAACAGTAACCACCCCACTGAGTTATGAGTGGAAGAATAACTCCAGACTTGTGCTTCCAATCTACCTAGAAACTTGCACAATAAATAAGAGTATAACTTACTTTGTATATACTGCTTACTCACCTGTATCCCTAAAGTTATTTTTATTAGAATTACAGAGATAGTCAAGGTAAAATCTTGTGTTAATTAGCTTTACATTACCTGACAAGAACAACTTAAGACAAGGAAAAGCTTATTTGGGGCTCAGGGTTTTAGATGTTCAGTCCATGGTCAGTCAACTCCATTCCTCTGGGCCTAACGTGAGGCATACCATCATGGCAAAAGGGCATGGTGGAGGAAAACTGCTCAGTTCCTGGCAACAGGGCAGAGGAGAGGGAGAGAGAGAGAGAGAGAGAGAGAGATATGAAAGGAAGGAGTTAGGGACAAATATAGACTAAGTCCATGTACCAGTGACATACTTCCTCCAGTCATGCCCCACCTACCTACAGTTACCACTCAGTAGTACATTCATCTATCCACGGATTAATCTAGCAAATGAATTAATCTACTGATGGTGTCAGCATCCTCATCCCTGAACCTTCCTGCATTGGGGATCATACTCTAAACACATGAACTTTCCAGGAGACATTTGACATTCAAACAATATCAAAACTGAATTACTCTTACTTTAGTATAAATGTTTAAGTATGGTATCATGTTACTAGCTATGAAGGTGTTTCTTGAAGAGCAGAACCACTGGGAGAATTTCACTGTATGCCAATTATTGTTTTTTCTAGTACTGAGGACTCACAAAAAAACCATACAGAAATAATTTCTTGGTCTCATTTATTTTTATTCCGTAGGTGGTCACAAAAAGGAAACTCCATATTGAAAAAAAGGGAAGATGTGCTAATTATACCAGGGATTACTGAAAATCCAATGAAACTCATATTTCAAGAACAATGTAATTTTTATGGTGTTAAATAACTATCTTGTTGGAAGCTATTTCAGTTGTCTAAATTATATATAAAATTACCCCAAATTTAGAAACTTAAAGCAATTCATTTACTTTGCTCATGAATCTGCAATTTAGGTGGAACTCAATGTAGATAATTCATCTTTGCTCTACTTGACATAATCAGGATAGCTCAAAGGGGGGGGGGGCTGGAATCCTCTGAAGACTCATTCATTCAAAACAATGGTAGTTGATACTGACTGTCTGCCTTGCTGTTAACTGAGACTTTTAGACAGCACTCCTGTGTGTGGCCTCTTCATGTGGCCTGTACTTTCTCACAATATGGTATCTACTTCCAAAGGGTCATGTGCCCCAATTAAGCAAGAAAAAACAAGATGGTATTGAATACCATTTTATGTCCTAGGCTCAGAAGTCATACAATGTCACATCTAATACATTGTATTGGTTGAGGAAATTACAAAGATCTACCCAATTTCAAGAGCAGAAAACACCCCTCATGTCTCAATGGAGGCATGTTGATGCAACACTATAGGAGAATGTGGGATAAGATAGAAATTGGTGCATCAATCTTTGGAAAATACAATCGGCCACAATGGCCTACCTGTTTCTATGCACATTGTTTTTACAGAGAAATTCCACTGTCAGAGGGTCTGCCTTAAAACTATAGAATGTCTTTTTCTCTGTTTTAACATTAGTAAAATCATGTATAAAGTATATGAAAGACTTTAGAACATCTCACTGTCAAAATTACATGTTTTATATACAGTAAACTTTTTATGTTCATATTCTTCAGAATAATTTTTGTTAATGAACTAAGGGAGAAATATAAAGAATATCTGAACTATTTGATTAACTTTATAATATTAGATAAATCACATTACAAAACACTTGTTATGGGGGTAGGAAAGATGGTGGAATGAGAAGGACATCATTACCCTAGGTACATGTATGATTGCACGAATGGTGCATCTCTACACTGTGTATAACCAGAGAATTGAAATGTTGTGCTCCATTTGTGTACAATGAGTTAGAATGCATTCTGCTGTCATGTACAACTAAGTAGAACAAATAAAAATAATATTTAAAAAAACACTTGCTGAATGCCCATGCTTTCTTATTTGAAAATACATTAGTATCTTCCACTCACATCCCTGGGGTTATAAATATTATCAAGTTAATAAGTGTGTAATGATAAAGAAAAACTATTCAACTAAAGGATTAATCATTTTATTATCTTTCAATTTGTAGATAACAAATCAAAGATTCCCTACAATCAACCTTTGTCAGCAATCCATGCAATTGGGACAATTTCATGAAAATTAATGAATGAAAAGTATTTTCCCAAAGAAGACAAGCGCTGAATCAATGCTATGCACACGTTTGAGGATGGAATAATTACAGTGCTTTCATGTCTTTGTAAACATTTTGCTCTGGCCTAAATTTTGCTAATTGTGCTATCACATTCTATCAGATATTCTGAGTTAAAAGGGGGAAATTATGGGATGTCTTTAAAAAGATTGAATTTCTGTCATCAACACAAGGAAGACAGATGAAGAAATTGATTGCCCTGCTTTTAATTCAGAGATGATTTAGTGGGGAAAAAAAATTCAGCTAGAGAAGTGGAGGCTGTTCCTTCTAACTCCTCATCAGGGTGTCCTAAAAAATAAGGAAAGGCAAAAACATCTTGGATTTATAGACAGAATTCTGCATAACTGCTGACCACAGTAAAATTCAATAATACTTTTAAGTTGACAATTTTACAAAGAAGGAAAAAGCAAAGGAAAATATACTGTATTTGTTTTAGGAAAAATTGCTGAAATCATGTTGTTTTAAAAGAGATACATCCGAACATTGTTGACAGGAACCAAAGGGGGTAGATTTTTATGGAGATTATTTTGTTTTTGACTTCATAGTGTCTGTACTTTCGAAAATTCTCTTTGTAACCCAATTACAAAGACTGTTGCTCAAATTTGGTAGATTTGAGGCAAATTGTGAAAGTTTTCTTTAAAAAAGTGACTTGAATGAAGCCATATTTATAATTAAAGCTATAAATTGAAGTGGTTAGAAATAATACAAAATTACTTTCAGCAAAGCCAAAATTGTTAGTAATCAAGATAATTTTCTCAAATAGGTGTCTGCATTTGCCAGAAGAGGTGAAAGAATAAATAACTTAAGGGCTCAGTCCTTATAGGTTAACGCAGAACAAATAGCACAATTGGAATAAATATTTCCTACCCACATGCTCGAAGACAAGAGGTGTCTATCAATACACGGTGTCACTTTTACTATCCTACCATTGAACTTGTACAGAGGAGGAGGAAGAGAGGCCATAATATAGTAGTTTTAGAATACCATACTTTAAATAACTTCATATGCCATATACCATTTTGGCCTGTGATGGGCTCCATATGCAATGGTGGCCCCATAAAAATAAGATATATTTTGCATACCGTTTCATAAGTTCTTCTGGTAGTACCTTCTAATTTAAGTCCAGAAATTAATGCACAAATCTCACTTCTCCACACTTATCTTAATCCAGTTTTGATCAGGGCATCTGTGTATGCTGCATAGCAGGATTTTATTAAAATACTGCACATCAATTTAATAGAGCTGGAAACTTTCCATCACCTTGTGACATAATAGCCATCATGATGTCATAGCACACTGCATTGCTCCCCTGTTTGCAGTGATGCTGGTGTAAATAAATCTGCACTGCCAGCTGCATTAAAGTCTAGCACATACAATTATTTAGAGTACACAAGACTTGATAATGCTAACAAATGACTATGTTGCAGGTTTATGCATTTATTATACTATATCATTATTTTAGCATACTCTCACTTATTTAGAAAAGAGCTTACTGTAAGCTGTATAGCAGAAGCATCACACTTCTCATGTTTACTATGCCTCTTGAGGGTATCATTTTCTCTTGGGTTTGATTTAATCTCAACTATTTCATGTTGTTTTGTTCATAACGGCCCCAGGAAAAATAGGCTATAGGGATATAACTATTTACTAAGGGATATTAATAAGCCTCCCTTGTGCAAATAAATTAATACGCAGTGTTTTAATAAAATCCTGCTATGCAGCATACATACACACCCTGATCAAAACTGGATTAAGGTAAATCTAAAGATGTGAGATTTGTGCATTAATTTCTGTACTTAAATTAGAAGGCACTACCAGAAGAACTTCTTATAAAATGGTGTACAAAACTCATCTTACTGCTGAATTAATAGCAGCGAATACATAATAGTTCAACTATCAGAAATTGGACTATAGGTATTAAAGACACTCCAAACTTTCCAAAGCAGAGGAATAAAAAGAAACGTGGCTGTTGAAATAGTCCAAATCATCCACCAGCTTTTAACTTTATCCAAGCACATCAAATTCTGTACTCTTTTTAGATTTTTGCTAAAGTTTTGACATGTAAAATTTTGTCCATATCATATCTTACTGGAGATGGCTCATGTCTAGACAGAACTATTGTAGTCGCTGCTCATTTCTTGTATCAAAATTTCCAATAACCATTCTACTTTCCTGGAAAAAAAAAATTATTCTAAGAAGCAAATTGCCTCATTTTGACATAGTCGTTAACATTAAACTTACCATTCTGCTTTCCAATGCAAACCTTATACCCAAGTAGTACTGACAAGCTTTATTGTGTGGCCTCCATGTACTTGTTGCCTCATATTGTGACAACAGAACTCTCTGACTTTGTGAATGATATTCTCACCATTATAGAGCCACTTCCTTGTTTATGTGATGTAATCTGGAGTAAGTCAATTTTGTTTAGAAGTCAGTACTCCATGGAGTACTATACATGATTAAAGCATTAGTAACCATTTGTACCTTAACATACATTAGCCTTTCTATTTTTTGGTGGGGGCGGGGTACTGGGGATAAAACTCAGGGGTACTCAACCACTGAGCCACATCCCCATCCCTATTTTGTATTTTGTTTAGAGACAGGATCTCACTGAGTTGCTTAACACCTTGCTTTTGCTGAGGCTGGCTTTGAACTCACAATCCTCCTGCCTCAGCCTCCTGAGCCACTGGGATTACAGGCGTGCACTCCTGCACCCAGCTAGCTCTATTTAAATAATCATTGACTGACATAGTGTTGTGAGAGAATGAGGCATAACAGATATAAATTGGTGAGAAGTTCAGAAAATGGGAGAAAATAATAATGATAAAAAAATAAGTCTAGAATAGGAAGCTTAATCCAAAGTGGAGACAATTCCATGAAGAAACGAAAGCCATTGGTCAGGCATAAGGA
The DNA here is from genome assembly GCF_001458135.2 of Marmota marmota marmota. Classification (NCBI taxonomy): domain Eukaryota; kingdom Metazoa; phylum Chordata; class Mammalia; order Rodentia; family Sciuridae; genus Marmota; species Marmota marmota. The sequence goes on along the minus strand of NW_026000005.1, from coordinate 33,166,157 downwards.
AACTGGAGTCCAGAAAGAGAATACAGATGATCAAATGGTGCTGGAAAGGATAGTGGCTGTGTAGAAATTTCAGTGAGTGCTTTTATTCCCTGGCTCATCATTAAGTTGACTCCAGTGATTATTTATTTAAAATTACTACTTCACCTAAGAGTAGGTGAAAAACAGAAGGCACACTTAAAGTGAAAAAAATTGAAATGAGTTTCATTAAAGCCACTTTTTTTTTTTTACACAGGTATAAAAAGTGAACCAGGGGGCAAAGTGTGGTACTTTGCAAGAAGCAACAGAAAAGGGCTGTTACCAGCCCTGGGTCTGGAAACACAAAAGGAGGAAGAGTATCAGAACCTGGCTAGAAAGCCATAGGGAGCAGCTCCCAGACAGGAGCCGTGTTCGGTAGAGGAACAAAGCCAGCCCTCAACAACCTGTAAGCAGAAAGATGGGACAATAAATACCCAGATCATGAACTCTTCTGAGCCTCCAACAACCTGCAGGGCTCTCCCCTGGACAAACCCAGCCATTAACAGGAAGTCCAATGGTGAGGGAATCTTATCTGTTTCCAAACAAGGTTAAGAGAAAGGATCTTTTTCTATCACCTTTTTATAGAATATTTTAGTTTTAATAAGCCATTCTTCAGTTCAGAGTGAATCAATACTTCTGCAATCTCCTTATCACCACCAAGGTTTCAAACCAAGAAAAGATTGTACAGGTGCTAAAATGTGAGTTTCAAATAATGCCTCCTCTCGGAGGCAAAAGAGCACAGATGTTAGGCCCCTAACTTGTAGCAGATTTTGATGAGTTGTTGCAACTGTATTCAATCAACTGTACCCAAGCAACCAAACTAAACTATTCCTAAGCAAAAGCCAAAAAAAATGACAAGCCTATGAAAAATGTCTTTTGGATGCTAAAAACATTTGCCTTGATATCACACTCTTAAGTTACTGGAATTTTTTTATACATAGGGACAGACATAGCGCGCGCATGCACACACACACACACACACACACACACAAAATCTACAATAAGCAAACTGAACCTAACACTAACAGTTTATAACTAGGTGAAAAAGGGGAAACAATACCATTGTTATTCTCAAAGAAATAATTGGGATGCCAATAACCTACAAATGATTCAATACTGACCTGAGATTCCAAGTTGAGTGGACGTCAAACTGCATTTGTAGAATTGTGTTTTCTCTAACCACTAACAAATAAAGGGAAATAATATAGAAGGTAGAGGTCCTAAATATTGACATCTGTGCCTTGTGTAGGAAATAACAGTTGTTTCAAAGCTCCAAGTTTGATTTCTTTACCAATTATAATTCCACACCTTCCATATGACAAATATATAAATTAGTTAACATATCCCAAGAAAGAGTGTTGTCATTTGGGGCACTGGGGTTTTGGTTTTATTTGGGGTTTTGCCTATTTTCACAAAAACTTAAAGAAAAACAAAAAAGGAACTTGTAATGTGCAGGCAGTGACAGGGACGAGTATGGCTTTTTCAACAAGGCTTTGCTTTCATTCCTGGAATGAAGAAAAGAGAGTAACTCTACAGTGAGATCAGCCCTTCAAAGTTCACAGAAATCTGCTGCAACTGCTGACTTTGAAGTCATAGCTGCTCCTTTTTGAACACAGGCTTCCGAACAACACAGTCTCGCAGATAATGAGTCCCCACATCTATATTTGTCTTCCGTAGTGGTCTGGAGGCAAAGATAGGGACTTCTTTATTCACTGAATAGTTTGGTCTTCAAATCTAATACTTTTACTAAAGGATGACTGAATGTTAATTGAAGTCGAAGAAATTCACTTAAAAAAAAAGCAAGTCCATTGCCATTTCCTACTATTGCTACTAATAATTATCATGTCCATGCAAAGACAGTATTTCTTGTACATGTATCAGGATGACACGTGGATTGTCATGACCTGTGTCCATTCTGGTGTTGAGTGCTCGTGATGTACCAGTTACTATGCATTTAGAACATTATGCCAATTTCCTGCTAAACAACAAACCACACAGCACCAAAAACAGACTCTAAATACAAACGTTGTATATCTCTACCCACTCTGCACCACGTTTTATGGAAACAATCCAATATTGATATTTGAGAATAACAACTTTTGTATTATTTTTCACTTTCAGGGATTGTGTTTTCATTTAAAGTAGGTTTTATGAACATATTAACAATTATTTAGACAATTCATGTTTTTTAGTCTTAATATCACCCAGAATCTTTTTAATTCTTAATCCTCCCTTTTCAAGGTTTTTATTTCTCTATGTCAATCTATTTCTTGATTAGATGAAAAAATACAGTAACTGAGTAGTTCTAGGAACTTGAAACTTAACTTATACATTTTAAGGGCTTATATTTAAGAAAAATGCACAATTATTATTACTATTTTATCATATATAAATCACACCTTGATAGAAAATTACGTCTAAACAGGAATTTTTATCTAGAATGAGAAATAACAAAATTTCAAAATCTTAAAATATGACAAATCTTAAAATATGACTATAAAACTAACAAAAAACCCCAAAAATATACTACAGTATGGATATTAACTAATTGCCTGGCAATACATATTTCTGTAATGTATATTTTTATTTAATATTTTTATAACATATTTCTCTTTTGTAATATATCTTTTCCTTCATTTTTATTTCATCTACTTTAATCACCTGTCCAAATGACAACTTTGTAATATAATTTTCTATACATAGAAGTATAAGAGAATTCCTGCAGCCTTATTAACCAAATTTTATTTCTTACTACTAATAGTTTAAAAATTCCTTTTAATTTCAACACTTGTTGTGATAGAACATAATGACTTCAGATATTTGTCACATTTGGGGAAAGCACTATGAAGTTTCTCTCCTATAGAGTGCAGTCTTTGAAATATGCACACTCGCTTCACTTTCCACATATCACCTGTTTCTCCTTCATCATCCACTCACTGCCAGTGTTGGGGTCCCTCCTGCAGCAATACTGTGTCAGGCCTCTGTATTAGAAGATGGGGATACCTTTAATTATCTACCTCAAAAAGTTCCCTGCCTTTACAATTCATAAATCTTGTGTTCGTGACCAGTGAGGGGTTTGCTAAGTAATTTGCCTGATATTTTGTCAGCCCTTTTGCTATGAAGACCAGTCTTTGTTGACTTAGGTATGTCTGTTGCTGTCCCCCTTCTGAAATCCTCGTGCATCTCCAGATCTCTCTTCCAAGTCTGTTTTGTCTTTGTTCATCCCATTTATTTCTCCATTCTTCTCTCTGCTAGCTGATCCCTGTGTTGTCTTCTAATTCACCTATTGTATTCCTTCCTTTTAAATCTGCTATTCATTCCTTCCATCACATTTTTTAAATAGCACAGTTTCTCCTCCAGGAAATGGTTCCTAAACTTATAGCTTGATCTAAATCAAATGTCCTCACAATCGTGAGTCATAAAATGAATTACATATTTGCTGAAGTTTTCTTCTGTCTCTTTGCACTGTCTGATGGAGGATTTTGTCAGAGACAGCGTAAATCCCTGCCAACATCTTTTGGATCAGGAGGGGATAGTAGTGTAAGACCCAAGATTTTGCTATTGCTCTATTTGGTCATTTTAGAGGATTGATCTTCTAGGGGAAATAAAAAGTGAATAAACTTTTAGACGCATCACTCTTGAGCTGAGGGACCTTCTTAATAATGATGGCTACCTACAAGCCTACCATTTCCCAACTGGCAACTTTATCCTTGTTTGGGTCTAGTTATAACAGAGCCATCTCTCTTTAATGGATGTAGCATCTTAGAAAAGTACAAGGTTGGAATAAAACCATTTCCCATTTCTCCATCTGTTCCAGTGCACACATCTCTGGGGTCTTAGCTCAATCTATACTTGGACTTTTCTAAACAACCAGTGCTTATTTTTGCCCCCAACTCCTGCCCCTATAGACTTAAGAAGATCAATTACCCTAGGATAATTTATCAAAATAAGCATGGTGGAAAAAAGTTACTTGTTTGAGATAACAAATCAAATGACCATAAAGATGCAATTGAGTTACTTTATTAATTCAGGCCTGATCTATTTTTGTATTCAATCTTTCAGTTGCATTCCACACATTCTTCTTTGTCACTAACCAATTACCAAAACTTAATAGTGTAATAATTTCTTTCTGTTGACAGTTTTGATTTTTTTTATAGGTGATTGCCTTAGTTTTGTGTTGCTGTAATAGAATACCCGATGCTGCATAATATATAAAGAAAAGAGGTTTATTTGAATCACGATTCTGTTGTTTTGAAAGTCAAAACAGCATGATGCTGACTCTGGCAAGATCCTCCTGGCAACACCACAATGTGTTTGAGAGGCAAAAAAAAAAAAAAAAAAAGGAAATAGCCACATGCAGAAGGGGCCAATCGGTGGGGTGACCTCAATCTATAACAATCCACCTTTGTGAATTGTGTATAAACATTTAGATGCATCACTCTTGAGCTGAGGTACCTTCTTAATAATGATGGCTACCTACCTACTAATACAATCACAGAAGACCTGATTCACTCCCGTGAAAGCATCAATCAATTCATGAGGGTGGAACTCCACCAGGCCCTGCCTCCTATATTTTTCACCACCTCAGAACCACTACATTGGGGACCAGGCTTACAAACATGAACTTTGGGGTACAAAACACATCCAAATTATCACGGTTATTGACAATTTTGTTTTAACAGGAATGCTTTTACTCTTCCATTGTTTTTTGTAATAATGGGTGTTTCCTCAACATAAACTGTACCAGTTTAGGAAGTGCTCCTATAGTCTCAGTTTCAGAGCTTAGTTTTTTAAAATGATTTGTTTCAAATGAGTTGGATATTATGTGCCATTCAACACACAAAATCTCTTGATGCCTCAGTGTCAAATGATTTATCTTTTGATCTGTTGAATAACTTCATTGAACTATGTTTCCTTTTTTTTAGAAGAAACCCTACCTGGTAATTGTATATTATTCTTTTAGCATAATTCTAATAACAAGTCACTAAGTTCACTTTCAAAATTTTGCTTCATTTTCACAAATGAAAATGGCTCCTGGTTGATTGTTTTTCTGGCTCTTTGTTAGATTCTGATAGATATAAATATTATAGTTTCTTGAAATGGATCAGTGTACTTTTCAGTTTTTCCTGAATAGTAGAATATTTTAAGTAGAATGGAAGCCACCTATCTCCTTGTTTAATGTTGAAAACTCATTCACAAAATTGTTCCAGTCCAGTATCTTTTTTTGAAAATAAGCTTTTTGAGAAACAATGTTTACTTTTTGTAATCATGTAAGAAAAACATATCTGTTTATGTTCAATTTGTGAAAAAATGTAAAGATACATCATAAAAATAGAAGGTCATTAAATCATCTTAATATCACATTTCCATGTATGTTAACTTTTTCCTTTTAATTATTTGGGTGTCTAATTTTCCAATGTTTATTTTCCTATCATTGCCAACCCTCACCCTTGCCCAGCCTTTGCATTCAGACACACAGTGCATTTATTTTATTGTTACATGATTTTTCTCTTTTGTCTTAAACTTAGAGCTATATTGTGAAAAGTTTTCCATGACAATAAGTGTTTCCAGTAATATCTTTGAATGGCTACCATCTAGGGCAGTGAGACACTGTAATCTGTTTAATTGGTTGTGCAGGACTCATCTTATCTTTTAAAATCACTGTGTCGCAGTCCGTCTTTTCTCCAAATGGTCCCCTCAGGTTCATGTCTGAGCTTTCTTGGGTGCCTTCCCTGTAATTTATTTGTGCATTCCCATCCTTACGACAGCAGATAGAGGTTTATCCTTTGCTATGGCTTTAATCAGAAATTACAAGTTTGCCTATTCAAATCTTTGGCCAAATAAACTAAACAAATGGGAAGATTTGCACTGCCTTCTGAGATGGAAGGCTCTTTAGCTAGTGATCCAGAAAGGGAGCTCCCGCTCCAAGCACGAGGCTGTTGTTACGCAAGAGAGCTCCTTGCATTTGGGAGAATTCCTCTTCCACTTTGTTGTGGCAACCAGTGAGCTGGAACAGTAACTACCCTTTTTCCAACTGGCACCACTTCCTCGCTGTGGGCCAGCTAAGGAATCCTCCCTGGCTTTTTTCCTAGGAATGGCCATCAACGTCAAATATGAGCTCAAATAATTTAAAAGCCATGACAGGAATCATGTTCTGTGTGAACCACGACCAATATCAAAGGTATTTGCATTCCACAGACCTCTCAAAGCCCACCCTTTTCTCCAGCTCCTGTCCCTGTGAGGTAGAAGGTGCTGGTGGGCGTCTTCCATTTACTTGTCTGACTGGCTTCTTTTGCTGCGATAAACTGTGAGTTGTTTGGTCCATCACTCAACTCAATCTACCTACATAACATCCCTTGTAAACTCCATTCAGTTTGACTTGGGGAGGGTGCCCCTTCCAGTCCTCACAATAATCCAGAGCACCCTCCGCGTTTTCAAGAGAATTTGGGAGTAGAGGGTCCCAACGTGTACTCAAATTGCCATCTCAAATCGGAAGCATTGTATATGCTTTCTTCTATTAAAAAAGGCTAAAATAATGCGCTTTATATAAAAAGTTACTTTTAAATACAAATACTCTCTACAAAGAAAACATTTATTTTACCTCTGCCCAATTTCCTGTTTGAATTCATTTTACAGCAACAAGCTCTGACCCTTGTATCCTGAAAGCAGAATGGAAGATGGAGAATTGAAGCAGGGCTCAAAGTTCGAGGTGATTGGAGGCTGTCATCTTCGTACACCAAGAATTTCTCACAAAATAGGTGCTTGATAAACATTCTCAAGTTAATTGGAGGAATACCTGTGCTGAAATTTGCTCTTTTAGCACTAGGTTCACTGCAGAATCAAGTACAACTCCCGGAGTCTCAGAGCACAATGACCACATGAGTGCTGTCCAAGTCCTTTCTATGGGGCACAGGGAAAAGTGATGTTCTGCAATTGCACAGGCTGCATGTGGAATTCCAGAAACCCAGCCTGGGTCTGAGGTCAGGATGATAAACACATCATGGCAGATTTTATAAAATCAGAACACAGCACATTTTGCCATTTCCTCTATTTTTTGAAATGGAGAAAAGACTGTGTAGTAGTGAAGAGAGAAGGAGGAAGGGAGGGAATTATTCTAAGATGATTTACTTTGCCTAAATCTATGAGGAACATATTTTGGAATTCTCACTAGAAGACTTGTGGTCCTTAGATTTGAATCTGTATGACTTCAGGAAGTTGATATCTGGCCAGGAATTTAAAGATTGCTTTCTTTATTAGGTAAGGACATAATTTCTGTATTTACTAATGCTTTTGGAACATGAGTCTCTTTCAAAAAATATCTAAAATGTTAATTTTTTTCCTATTTCAAAACACTGAAGACTTGGGGGTGTACTCTATGAATGAAAATGCAAATATGCATCTCAATCAACCTTGTACAAAAGATACAGGACACTGCCAATTGTCTTACACTTGAAAAAGCTAGTAGTATGGAAAAATATCCCTAAATATAAGGAAGAAGTAATTTTTACCAAATTTTTGATAAAAGATGTTCAGAAAAACAAAACTAAGAATGATCAGATGTGACAGAATTTTTAAAGATGAGTACGTCTTTAAAAAACAGAGACACAAAGTGAAACAATGGAAAGAAAAAGAATGAAATGGCTAGTTTGGCATACATTGCTAAGAACCATGGAGAAAATAAACAGTGAGAGGCACAGGGGGTGGGGTGGGGGTAAAGAGGTAGGGAGTTGCATCAATTTCCATATTCATATTTCTATTAGTTTATATTGATTCTACATTGGCTTCTATCACTACTATGGCAAATTATCATCAGCACCTTCAAATAACACAAATTTATTGTCTTATGGTACTGCAGGTCATCATTACAAAACGGGTTTCACTGGGCCCTGAAGTATCAGCAGGATTGGGTTCCTTCTGCAGGCTCCAGGGGAGAATCTGTGCCCTGGCCTTTCCTAGTTTCCAGAGCCTGCCCAGGTTCCTGGGCTCATGGTCACCTTCCAACTGTATCACTCCCACATCTGCTTCTGTTATCCATCTTTCTCTGATCCTCACCCTCCTGCCTCCCTTTTATGAGAATTGTATAACAACATTGGGCACCCCCAAGGAAGTCAATAATAATTCTTCTTCCCAAGACTCTTAACCTGATCACCTCTATAAAGTCTCCTTTGCCATAACAGGTTTCTGACATGAACATCTTTGGGAATGTATTATTCTGTATGCAATGGGAAAACTGCAATTTCAATTAAGGTGGTCAAGAATGGGCTCACTGAGTAGGTAACTGAGCAAAGACAAAGAAGTAAGGTCGGCCAAGAGGACATCTTTGAGAGGAGCTTTTCAGCCACAGAAAGTGGACTCTGACCCATGCAAAAGCCCAAAAGCAAGAGCAAGTCTGGTCCATTTGAAGAACAGTGAAGAGGCCACTATGTGAGGAAGAGGGAGCACAGAGGGATAGGAGGAGTGGGAGGGAAATGGGTGACATCCAGCCTGGAACTCATGGTTAAGAGTTTGTGATTTATCCTGAAAGGGGGAAACTTCTAAGAAGAGAAATGACATCATGGCTCATATTTTTAGATGATCTGGTGACTATGTTATAAATAGATTATAGGTGTGTGATGGTTCATATGGACTGTCAAGTTGATTGAATTGAGACTTTTGGGTGTGTCAGGGAGGGTATTTTCCAGAGATTATTGACATGTGGGACAGCAAACTGAAGGGAGCAGACATTAGACAGAATCATCCTCAGTGCAGTTTCAGAGTGTCAAGAAAACAAGACTGGAGGGGAAATAGCAATAACAAGTTTTCCAATATAAGAGGAGAAATACAGGCATTTCATCAAGAGCTGAGCACCAGGGTTGCCAATGTTACCAATTTGTGAATTGGTGCAAGAAGACAGTAGTATTTAAAATGCCACTCTCCAGAAATGGAGACCGTGGGCAGAAGTGGATTTTTTCCCCACAAATTATGGCAAAGACAAAATGCCAAAATAACATCTTTCTAAGAATCTTCTCTCAACTAAACTTAAGTTTACGGGCCATGGATTCCAGGCAACCAGCATTGACTGACCATCATTTGGAGAGGCTAAACCAAGATTTTCACCTCCTCTCCTTTCTTTAATCCAAGTGTATGTAATGCTCTTTGGCAGCACTAAACACTCAGGTCTTGGTACATAATTTTGCTGGGGATGACAGCTTCAGGGATCTAGACATTATTCTGTTTTCTAAAAATGATGGGTGCAATACTGGTGCTATGGAAATCTTGTGTGTTCTCTCAACTCTTTGAGTTCTTTGGACACTGAAAGATTTGGCCTGGAATAGTAGCACTTCTGAGGTCCTGAAAGAACCACATTCTTTCTGAAATAGAAGCCCAGGCTGCACATGCTCAGAGAACCTCCCCTCTCAAGGTACCCAGAGCCCCACATGCTGACACTAATAAGCTGAATGGTAAACCAGGGAGAACAACTTTTACACTTTAAGTCTACTGTCATGTCACTGACTTATGGAAATTTTGTTGAATCTAAAGTAAAATTTATGAAAATTAATTATTGAGTGTTTTAATCCATAAACACAGTATCCTTCTCCATACCTATTATCCATTTATTTACTCAGTGTCCTCTATTTTGTTAAATGTCCTTAAATATTGAAGAACATTGGGTTTGTTTCAACTTTGGAGTATTATTAATCAAGTTGATATGAACACTTACGCACAAAAAACACTTCAATTTTGACATAAGAATTTTGCATTTTGGCATTTGAGCTTACAAGGATAATGACATTTATTTATAGAATTTAACATTTCCTAGATTTTAATATCTGTGGATTTTAATTTTAAAGGGGTCTTTGTGTGGACTTTATTATTACTTCCTAGGACTTGGATCATTGAAAAATGTTGTATTTCCATTTAGGGGATTTCTAAATTGATTGTTAGAATTGTATTCATGGAATTTCTCCGTGTTTTATTATTGCAATGTCTTTATGAGGTCACGTGATCCCTGAAAGAACAATCTTGGATGAGCCTGGACATATTTTGGCTTGGGAAACAGACTCTGAAGTGAATACCCAGTCTCAAACACAAACACCTTGGAGTCAGCTGAACTCAAGTACCTCTCCAGGAATCTTTTGACTACCAGATCTGCACTGCTTGTGGGAGCCCATGAGAATTCTCAGTGGAATACAAGTTTATATTGGGTGTGGCCTCACAAATGAGGGAATGGGGCTGTCCTTTCAGGAGATGGCCATGCTACTGGTTGTCCATGGATTTAATGACTTAGTGGTTAATTTAGTGGGTTAGAGGAATAAAGAGCCAGGAAATACTCAGTAGGAATTTACCCATATCCATGACGTTGTCTACTCCACTAGGTGTAACAGCCGTGGCCTTTCTCCCCCTCTAGTCTCTGTCCTCAAGGAAGAGCAATTTAACTAATCAGTAAATACAGGAAGGTTAAATTGGCACATTCATTTAGCCAATCTTTAGGAGGCCAGCCCAGTACAGCACTTCCTGGGCCCAGGACTATAGGAACTCTGTCTGATTCTGTGGTTTATATTGGGAAGTCATCTGGGGCTACCTGATGTCTAAGGCCAAATGAATGCCTATATCAGTAATAAAGGTAATAAGTAGGCCCTGTGTTATTTCTTATTTCTTAATTGGTTCAGAACCTAGGTGGTAAAGACTGGTGCTACTTAAGGCACTCTTGGAAGATCCTACTAATGGGGACAGAGGCATCCTTTCCATTAGGATTGGTAAATCAGTAGAATAGATCCTGTGTTGGAGGTGGAGGGAGTCCTGCCTGAAAACAAGCCAATACAAAGAAGGCAGAGCCATGAGTATTGGAGAAAGACAGGCCTGATGACATGTTTTGAACATCTGCATCCAGCTGTATTTGATGCCTGTAAGTTTTTCAGATATAGGAACCAATGCCTTCCCTTTTTTGCTCAGGCAAGTAAGATTAAATTTCAGTCCCTCACAATTGAAAAGATCTGGCCAATATTGTTTAGAAATGCGCTGTTTTTCTTGAATCGCAGTCATGAAAACGTCTGCTTTTCCAATTTATTTCTGAATTAGATAAAATGTAAATTAAAAATTGCAAACCACTAGGATACACTTACTAATTTAGTAACTTTGGCTTGGCAAAGTCAGTACCTCCTCCCATCCCAAAGACTTTCAGAGATGCTCTTGCCAGATACCTGGAGGTAGGAGAGTATGACAGAAGAATAGAATACAATACTACTTCTCTAAACAATGGAAGGGCCTCTTGGGAGATAAATCTTCTTCCCTTGTTTTTTAAACTTATGGTAGTGTTCTAGTTCATTTAAATTTTTTTTATTTGTTCTTTTCATTATTCATGCCAGTAGAATGTATTTTGATATATCACACATACATGGAGTATAACTTCCCATTCTTGTGGTTGTACATGTTGTGCAGTTTCACTGATAGTGTATCCATATGTTAACATAAGAAAGTTATGTTTATGTTCTACTGTCTTTCCCATTCATTCTACATCTTTCCCATTCCCATCCTCCCTCTCTTCCCCCCGTACCCCCATCCAATGCAGTGACTAGTTCATTTGTTGTTGTTTTTGTTGCTATAACAAAATAATACAGACTGAGTAATTTATAAAGAACAGAGATATATTTCCTAAGTTCTAGAGGCTGGGAATTCCAAGGTCATGAGACCTGCATCTGGCAAAGACCTGCTCTAAGTACCATACCATGCCAAAAAGCCAAAGAGAGAGGGAAAGAGCAGGAACCTTTATAAGCACCCCACTAACCAGATAATAAGGCCATTCCTGTGATGACAGCATTAATCCACTCATAAGGACAAAGCTTCATAGCCTAACACCTCCCATTAGGAACCTCTTTCCAACACTTTTGAATTGGGGATTAATTTTCCAACCCATGAACTTTGGTGCAACACATTTAAAATTTTCTTTATACTTGAATATGTATTTGATTTAAAATCTCTTATGCCAGGAACTTTGATAGTTTATATTTGCAATTTTAGAAACAGTGACACTTATTCTTTGGGGAAAGTCCCATGGTTTCATGGTGATCTCATTAACATTGGTGGAATACAAACATGCCTATCATCCAATGAAGAATTTCCTAAAGAAATTTAGGAAATTTCTGTTATTTTTAGGTGTGAGGTATCCTCCAAAAGCTCATGCAAGAATGTTCAAAGCTAAAATGATTAGATTATGAGAGCTGTGACATAGTCGGGGAATTGATCCTTTCGAATGGATTAACTGGGTGGTAACTATAGGCAGGTTGGGTTTGACTGGAGGAAGCAGATCTCATGGGGGCCTACCTTTGGTATCTATATTTTGTCCAGGGTGAGCAGAGCTGTTTGTCTCTGCCTCTGGTTGCCATATTCTGAGCTGCTTTCCTCCACCATGCCCTTCTGCCAAAATGCACTGTCTCACCTTGGGCTGAGAACAATATCGCCAGCTATCTATAGACTGAGATCTCGGAAACTGTGAACCTCAAATAAACTTTTCTTCCTCTAACTTGTTCTTATCAGGTATTTTAATCATAGGAACAAAATGCTAACTGAAACACTTATCAAAATTCAATTGTAACAGTAAGATAGCTGATCTAGGGCAAAAGAAGCATGTGGAGTAGCAGGGGATGGGAATTCTAGGAATATTGACCACTAAGATCAGAGTCACCGGGCCATATCTCAGAAACAGGGTACACACTGTGTAACTATTTGGTGATCACACAGAAAGGAAACAATAGAGTTAAAGAGACCAACAGGAAATCTAAACATAGCCTACTCACTTAACTGTGAAATTGGTTGTTTAATGATTTATGTGTCTAGACTGGATCCATATCATCAAGCACAGAACAGAACGAATTTATTTAAAAATGGGAGTAGAATTAAGTTACACTCACATCTGAATTTATGAAAAGAAATGATTTGTAAATTGTATAACTTCTAGAATTCTCAATTTTTTTAAAGTGACTTTGTTGATTTTTCTTTCTTTCCTTTTTTTTTTAAATAGCCAATAGGTTTTGAATCTACATCTGAAAGTCACTGATGAAACCAAATGGCTTCACTTCACTAATTTTAGCAAAACCATTTTGTGATATTTTTCCAAGTGAAAACGTCTACTGGATTTTTCATAAGGGATGCTGCTGTCTCAGTCTTAAAGCAAACAGATTAACTTGCTAAGTAGAAGAAGTTGAGAAGAAATTTGTCTTTATTCTTTATCAAAATAACTGGAAAAATTCAGCTAAAACAGAAAAGAAGTCAAGTAAAATGACATCATTTATGGTGGGGAGAGCATATAGCTAATTTTTGGTCAATCCATACCTTTCAAATGATAGTTGTAAAATTTTAAAACTAAAAATTAGACTCCCTGTGTACACAGAAAAAAAATATTTTACTAACTATAACAAAAGGGGCAGAAGCTTGATAACATTTTAACTTCATGTCCAGTAATATGACTTGATAGCCATAATATTTTTTAACAATGTCCAAAACTTGGTGTTTCCACTGTAACTTTTTTCTATACAACATGTAATTAATACAATCTTTATTCTTAATTATAGTAAATATGATCCATTTCACTAAATTTTTCATTGAATATTTTATTAATTATTTTATTGAATGGTTGAATTTAAAATCCAAGTTGGAGAGTACCATAAATTATTACTCAATTTTTGATATGTTCATAATCATAACTGAATGTTCATCTGTATCAGTTTTTTGACATTTCCCCTACTCATTCCAGGTCCTAAGGACAGAGGGCTTCACTAAGACAGCTGTTCTGATAATTATAGTCAGATTTCAGATTTCAGCAAAGTTTAGGCCAGTTATTTCTATTTTCATTATGTTGATTACAATATGATCCAGTTTTAAAAAGACATTTTACATTTCTTTTCTCCCTGAAGAAAATGCATGTCTAATCAATCTTTCAACTGCTCACAAAGTTCTTTCAAACCAGAGAGCTCAGTAAACTTCTAACAGGGATGCAATATGATAAACTCCAGCCATTTTATGCTGATAATTCACGTATGCAACAAAGTTGAGTGTCTATCTGGTAAGAATCAATACCTTCCTTATTGCAGTTTCCACACTGCTGCATTTGTTAGCATTCTTTCATTACCAGCAATAGAAACCAATTATAGCTATTATTGATAAGGAAATAAAATATTAAAAGAAAATCAGAGTCTCTGTGAATCAGCATGACTCTGGGGAATGGGGCTTGGGGTCGGACCCTTCCCTGAACTCCAGATCTTAACACATCCAAGTGGACTGAAGCTGCTGTGTCAGGATCTATCTTCTCTTTCCCAGACATCTGTCCTGCTTAAAACCCTTCCTTGGCTCCCCGTTGCCTTCAGTCTAGTCCAGTACCCTCAGCAAATCCTGTCTGATCTTTGATGATCTCGAATATGCTGTCTGTGCTTTCCCACCTCTCACTCACCACCCAGCTCTTTTCAATCTACCCTTCTCAGCATCCTCTCATGCCAATTGCTCTCTCAATACTGTTAGGGCTTCCTAACTGGTTTGCCAAAGCCCAAAGTACTTCTGCAAATTAACTTCAAACATGCCAAGATACTGAGGCCCTTGGGATTACTAGAGGCACTGCTGGTCCATTGACTTTCATGTGCAATGAAATGAAAATTACCAGGAAGCACTGCTCTAGTCCAGTCATCTGATCTCCTTCCAATTCCTCAAGAGTACCAGCATCTCCCGAACTTTTAGCCATGACATTCCTGATGACCAGAATGCTGTTCTTCAACTTTTCACCCACTTTATCCTTTGATAAACTTCTGCACCAATTCTTCTAGGAGGACTTCCTTGACTTCTGCATTTGGTTAGCACACCCTATGAGTCACTCCTGCAGAGAGAGCTCTTTACTCTGCCTTTTGAAATATTTATGGCATTTAAGATCATTTTCATTGATACCTGACTCTCCCACTCCAGACCCAGTGGAGCACTTTGTCCAGTTCTCTACTAAATCCCCAGCAACGAGAATAATACTGGCCTATGATGGACATTCAATAAATGTTTGTGGCTGAGTGAGTCTTGGCAATTGTGCTTCTTCAGAATTAAATAAAAATAATAGTAATTATTACATATGTGTGCTCTTTGAAACTTGTTCTGATAGTTCAAATTCTTTTGTATTTGGAAATAAAAGAAATCAGAAGCACTGAAAACAGAAACCAGCCACATGCCCAATGTGGCACAACACCCTGGTAGGAGACTGGTAATGAGAACTCTGGCTTCCTGCCTCTTCTCCCCCTTAATGAGAAGAGTTTGGGAAAACTTTGGGCACATGCATGACTTTTTCAGGCTGAAATCCTGTAGGGAAACTAGAATTGTATTTCAGAAACCTTGCATGACTGCCACAAAAACAGACTTAGGTAGTGTGATGTATCGGTTTGGCCCTTTACAGCACCTGCTCACGTGACTTCCCGCTGGTCTGTCTGAAATTTCAAGCACTAAGAGAGCTTGGTTATGAAAATTTTTGATTGTCATCTATTCATTTTGTGTTTTGATTTTTAAAAATTGCATCTAGAAAGATAAATGGAAGAGTTTGGAATGTGATGTTTAGCCAAAGGGTTCCCCCCTCCCCCTTTTTTAACAAGTCTGTGAAATAACTAGCACTCTACCTGGAATTTTTTTTTTTTTAATGATTCCACACAAAGATTCACTAAAGAGAAGGAAAAAGCTTCTGGTAAGAAATATAAGGAGGAAAATGTAACCACCATGTGTAATTCTGATTTCTTCTCAATATATCATGTGACATTTCTGATTGTAAATTGATGGCAGATGAGCCTTGGTATGAAAAATTTACTATTATGTAATGCAGAACATGTTATTCATAACGACGTGCCAGATGGAAAATGTGAGCACTTTAACTGGAAAGTGAGTTATTTGTCTTTCTATTTTGTGTAAATCTTCAAGGCATAAATTAAAAGCAGAAGATGTATTGTATGGTTTCAAGATCTATAAACCTCTACCAAACTCTACAAATCTTTCTGCAGAGTGAAGGACAGCATATTCAGCTGGCCAGACGGACACTCTTATCTTTTCTCAAGTGCTGTTGTTCTACTCTGGGATGACTGGGTTAAAGAAAAATTTACCCTGAAATGAGTATTTCCAACACTAAATATTCGACATGAACCCCGAGGCCAGACAGGGTTTATTTTAGTTTCTATTTGCAATGCCCCGTGTGTCGCATCATGTTGAAAGTTTTCTCATTCAGAAAATATTTCAATCTTCCATGGTTTTGCAGTGGATATGTGAAAAAGAACTCACAGAGAAATGATCTCTATCTTAGATAGCCACTTGAAATAGATTTATTTTCTTTTTACATTGCCTGAATAATTTATGTGGTATATTTTGCTACTTACAGAGATGAAGAACTTAGAAGTCAATTTTTTAGTGCTAAGGAAGCTTTTTTCTCCCCATAAACATCAAGCAAGTACTCAGAATGTCCTTAGGAGCAATATAATAAAATTAAAGAGGAATATTTAACATATAAATAAAAATAAAAATTCACACTTACATTATTGCCATGCATCTCAATGAATAAAACACAAAGCATGAAACTGAAATAATATAAAGATGAAAAAACCTTTAAAACATAAATATACCTATGGACCAAAAAATGTATAAATTATTTCTGCCCTCAAATAGCAGCATGGGAAACTATACAGCATATTTTAGATTTGGAAACTAGGAAACAATTTTAACACAGCTCATGTGACAATGGTATTATGGAATATTGAGTGCTTACCCTGCTTCTTCCTGCTTCAATCCATCCCACTTGTAATTGCCAGAATACCCTCAACAGTTCTGAACATGATGTCCCCCAGGTTAAAAATACTCCAAGGCTGGTTTCCTCTTATCTAGGACATAGTTTAAAACCCTCCAGGATCTTATCTTTTAGAGATATACACTAAGTTATTTGTAGATGAAATGATATTATAACCAAGACTTGCTCCAAAATAATTGGGGCTGGAATGGAGGGAGGAATGGAGAGAGAAGACCGAGAGGGATGGAGAGAGGAAGGCATAGATGGGATATGGTACATTCATCAATGGGTGAGATGAGTGACGACAACATAGGATTGGTTATTGGATTTACTCTACTTCTGTGTGGTTTATGAAGCTATAAAACAACCCTTTAACATTTAAAGCCTCCTGTAATTTGGACCTATTAATTTTCCTTTTATGTTCACAAATTTGAAGTACCAAAGTCCAGATTTTGTCTGGGCTTTTCTATTCTCACATCAGTGCCTTTATTCTAGCTATTTTCCTTCCTGGAATGTTCTCTTAGCTTTGTGGACTCCACTGGATGCCATTTTCTGAGACAGTCTCCTCCTCTGTCAAACAATGGTTTGAACTAGATAACTTCCAAGATCTCTTTCAACCTATATTTACTGAGTAGACAAATGTCTCCTTAGGAGTAAAGTCTATGAAACAGAGGACTCAACTATCTATATTTGAGCTAGAACTAAAAGTACACTTAAAATCAAGTTGTTTGGGGAATTTTAATAAAATTAGGTCCCCCAACTTTTAAAAAAAATTTCACTATTCTCAACTCTGTGGAAATGTATCATTCCAAATGAAAGCTGGTATAAATAATCTGTAAGGTCCACTTAGCAGTACATTACTGCTTCCGTGAAACAAGTGTCCTGTAAGGAGAGAGAGATGTTAGAGACTGAGAACAAATCACAGGAGCTGGTTGTAGGAATTTGGCTAAAGAGTGTTAGACCATGAATCACGTAAAGGAAAAATGTCTAAATGGGTTTTGGCTCTCCACATCTATCTGAGCACTATTTTTTTTTTCCAAATGACTTAGAGTAAACATTTTTGTTTCTTGGATTTCCCGAATTAAATGTTAACTGAAATTATATGAGGTACAAAAAAACTCTTGGCAGTCACTGAATTTAATAAAAGAGTAACACTTCTCTCTTTTTAAAATAAGTATTCTTATTCTCTGATTATGAAATCACACACATTTGAATCGAGTGACTTTTAGGAGGTACATCTGTCCCTCTTTGATGGCAACTCCACCTCCTCACCTACCCACCAAGGTAGGCCCCAACAACAGGCCTGTTTGTACTCCTTGAGCCTCTTTGATGATAAACACAATTGCTTGGACCAGGGGCAGACCGTCTCTCTATCAGTGTTCTACAGCTTGGTTAAAGTGGGGATATTAAGTCTGAGGCTCTGGGGACTGACTTTGTTAGAACTCTCTTTGTTAATAATGACAGCAATGCAAACTCAGTTGTGCTTAAACAAAATATTCCTTGGCTCTTCAGCTTGGAACCTTAGATGTTTCCAACCTGGCTGGGTATAGTGCTCAAATTACATCTTCAGGACTGAGTGTCTCCATGTCTCAGTTCGTCTTTTGGGGGTTGTCTTCATTTTCAGGCAGGCTCTTCTCCTACACAGGAAAGTTACCCACCAGCAGCTTCCTACCTATATCACTTTATCAACCTGTCATGGTTTAGATATGAGGTATCCCCCAAAAGCTCATGTGTGAGACAATGCAAGAGAGTTTAGAGGTAAAATATTTGGGTTATGAGAGCCTTAACCTTAATCTGCTGATACATCTGAAACTGTGAGCCCCAAATAAACTTTTCCTCCTCCAAAACTGTTCTTGTCAGGTCTTTTGGTCACCGTGACTAAAACACAACCCCAAGTGGAAACTCAACTATTATTAATTCCAGAAAAGTCTCTGACAAGTTGTCCATTGACTTATTTGGACTGGGAACCCATCCACAATCCAATGACAAAGCCTATGGAACTGCCATGCTCTGCCTACCCCATCCAGGTCCCATCCCTGACATCAGCTCGCCTAAAGATCATGTGTTGACGTGAAGATCATGAGTGAAGAATGAATGATTAATTGAGGTGTTCTAGTTAATCGCTAAGTCATTACATTAGAAAAAAAAATGGTGATAACTGATTGACTAACTATTTTTTAATTGATCTGATGATTGACTATCTAGAACCAGCCTTGGAGTATTCCTCCTTGAAGAGAAAATATATAAGCAGTGACTTGCTAGCAGAATGACTAGGGTGACAGACTCGGGCTTCTCTGCCTAAAGGATAGTGAATCTTGTCCCTTCACTGAACTGGAGGTGGAATTTTAATCATTAGTCTCAGTTCACTACAACTTGCATTATGCTGGGAGAGACTGATCAAGGCATTTGAGCCGATCACATAATGATAAAAAGCATATATAGGTCTCCTCCCTAGTCTATACGAATATTCAAAAAAACAACATTCTATCAAATTCCTGGGGTAAGTTCTCATGCATCAGGACAAGCTGTTTATCTGCTTATCTAACACAGGACAGTGGCTTAATGCAGTGAGTCCTGTCGGTCGGCTGGTGTGTTTACTTATTGTTGAAGAAAATAAAACTGTACAGGCCTGGTGTTTGTCAAAAGGCAGAATGCATGGATTGCCACTAGTCTCGTTCCCTGTCCAAATAAGCAGATAAAATCAATTTCTCATTTCTACCAAGTAAAAAACTTTCATTGGTAAATCTGATATAATTTAGAATGAAGACAGTCTTCTCTAACTCTAAAAAAATTCATTTCAAGCCCCAGCTCCTTCTGTCTTCACTCGGTCAGTTTCCTTCTGTTGCCTTCTGGACACATCTTTCCTTTTCTCCAACAACCATGTGTGACTTACTGAACAATTACTATGAGCAGCCACTGTGCTAAATGTTTTTCATGAATTATCTTATTGAATCCACCTAGCAAGGTATCAATAAGGTATTAAACATGATATTTGTTTTGCAGAATTACAGAGAGGCTAAGATACTTTGTCCAATGTCACATAATTAGTGATCAAGCATTATGTTGAAGCCAGACATATGATTCTAATCTTTTGGGGTGTGAGTGTGTTATTGGGGAGTAAAGCCAGTGGTACTTGATTACTGAGCTATATCTCCAGCCCTTCTTATCTTTTCTTTTGAGACAGGGTCTAAGTTGCCCAAGCTGGTCTCCATCTTGTGATCCTCCATGCCTGGCCCAGACAGTATAATCCCTGAGCCCAAGCCCTTAGCCACTTTAAATCACTGCCTCCTACAGTACTTTTGATTTAAATACATTACACAGCAAAAGGGATTGTGTGGATGTAAATAAGGTCACTAATCAATTGGCTTTGAGTTAATCAGAAAGCAACTAGATAGGTAGGGCTAATGTTATCACACAAATTCTTGAAAGGCAAAGTGCTTTCTAAGGCTAGGGACAAAGGAGAAGTCAGAGAGATTCAAAGCTCAAGGAATCAACAACATACCATTGCTGGCTTTTGGACAGAGGGGAACACATGTAAGGGCCAGAGAGTAGCTTCTGTTTTCTGAGAAAAACCCCTGGCAACAGCCGCAAGGAACTGAATTCTGCCAGCATTCTGAGTCTTGCAGCAGATTCTTCTTCAGATCTCTAGATAAGAGCCAGCCCTGCCTACATTTCAGTCTTGTGAGACCCTAAACCGGTCTCTGGGAACTGGTGGAGTCCATCCCAGACTTCTGACCTACTGAACTGTGAGATAAAAAAATGAGTGTTGTTTTAAGCTGCTAAAACTGTAGTAATTAATTACACAGCAACAGAAAACTAATGCAGCACAGAGTTTTGCTTGTTTTTTTTTTTAATTAGGTTAAGCTATATTCAATTGCCAATATTAACTATTGTGACCTACAGAAATAATTAGATCATTTGGTTCAATCTAACATTATTTAAGGGGTGTTCAGGCTCATGTTATTTGGTTAATTGGTTTTTATAGACTTGACCTCTGAGGAAGACACCAAAAATTAATTGTTTAGGGTTTTGAGTGTTATTCAGTGATAGAGCACTTACCCAGCATGCCTGAGGTCCTGGGTTCCACCCCCAGCACTGCAAAAAAATAAAATAAAAATTAATTAATGTTTGTAGACTTTACTCACTCTCCTGTCCTTTAACTCTCCAAACTGTGCACACCAAAAAATATATTGACAGTCCATCAGTCCTACCACAAAAAATGTCCTCCACCTCATATCCTATTATTTCTAAGTGCTATTGCTACCAATTGTGAACATATTGGTTTGAGGTCAGAAACCATATACTAGTTTTCAGTATAATGTTTTTATAATTAATTAATAAATGAGCATTCAGTTTTATAATGTTGGCCCTGTGAAATGAAAATATGTAATGATTCTGTTGTGCAGAAAGATATAGGGGATTTTCTATTAGCACACCACAAGAAAAGATGTTTTTCAGTTTAGACCAGAGATTGAGATTTTGAAACTCTTTATCTTCAAACTAAAAGATCAGTTGAAAAGCTCCAAAAGTTCTCATGCACACAAACAGGACCCAAGGCTGATGACCAAGCTGAGAATTCAACAAGTCATCCTTTCAAAAGGGCCCACAAAATCCTCCGGAGAACAAAGAACAATGGCCGTTGTCGTAAACTGTTCATTTTCCAAGCATCCAGCAACTGTATTTTCTTTACAGAACTAAAAAGACATATATTTTTCTTTAACCTTTACCTATGTAGACCAAAAGACACAAAAGAGAACTCAATACAAGTAGGAGTGATGCTTTGATCCCTCAGAGATGGTTTTGAGGCAGAGTTGAGACCAAACAGCTCCTCCTGGTTGTCACTGAGGGTATGACATTTATTATCAAATCAGTGAACTGATTTCTGCTGGAGCCCAACTGTGAGATGGAATAAACTAGTCGTGTACATATACCACATTTTCTTTGTCCATTCATCTGCTAACCTGAAACAGGGGAGGTTGGGGAGGAGAATAATAGAAATAGGTTGGACTGGATATAGGGTAATGGAGGGAGGGGAGGGGGAAGAGGAATAGGAAGGAGAGTCGAATTAATTGGTTATAACTTTCCTAGCCTAGTATTTATATACACAACCAGGGTAACTCCACAATATGTACAACCATAAGAGTGGGAACCTGATAGGGTAAGTTATACTTTATGCATAAATATATTCTGCCAAAATACATTCTACTGCATGTATAACTAAAAATAAAAATATTTATAATAAAAAATTTAAAAATGAAAGAAGCTAGTTGTGCCCTCTAATCTTTGTTGCTTCAAGGACTGTATATCAAGGCTGATCTTTCCTGTATGACAAGAGCCTGTGGTTAATTTGTAAACCATGGAGAGTTCACTACAATCCGTCTACTTAGCAAATCCTCAGGACCAGACTTCCAAACTAATACTGTCCATTCTTTGGGCAACATTTGTTCATGGATTTCCTCCCATAAGCTTTAGTGTCAGCCAAATAATTTTACCAATAGAATTTCAATTACGTACAATATTATTTAAGGAATAACACAGAAATCTTTTCATTCCTAGCAAAGGAGTACTAACAATATATTTAAAAGGATCTTTCTTTTCATATGTAGATAAAATAGGTATGTTTGTCAACACCTTCATTTAAAAAAAAATTTCAAATGGATCTCTTCTTTCTTAACATTTTAAATGTTCTTGGGGTTATTTTATTTTCTGATATTATAAGCAGGCACATGTTGGGTAGTTTTAATCTATTTAAACAACTAATAAAAGATTGAGCTGGGCATGGTGGTATGCCTATAATCCCAGCTACTAGAGAGGCTAAGGTAGGAGGATCCCAAGTTTGAGGCCACCCTTAGCAACTTAGTAAGACCTTGTTTCAAAATAAAAATGAAAAATGGGTTGTGGATTTAGCTCAGTGGTGGAGTGCTCTTGGATTCAATCCCCAGTACTGTGAAAAAAAAAAAAATAGAAAAGGTTCATAACATTACTTGAGTCAGTTGCTATTAAAGAATATTAGAATTGGAAGAGAACTTGGAAGTCATCCAGTATGAGACAAACATGAGTGAGTTCCTTTCAAGTACCATCACTGAATGATTTTATAGCCTTTGTTTAACCAAGCCCATTTCAGTCTGAATAGCTCTTACCATTAGGAAGTTCTTCCTCACATTAAAATAAAATATACCTTTCTGTAATTTCTATCTATTGTCATGAATGTCAAACTGTGCTTAGGATTGTGGCTGTTTTGTTCTTATCTTGCTAGTTATTATTTAATTATAGGTCTTTATCTAGTCACTGTGAAAATTCTAACGTTCTCATTCTGTCAAACGACATTCTGTGTTGTACATTGGTTTGTATTTCTTTAGAAGCAATTCCTACAAGTAGGATTTCACTTCCCAAATGGCATAATCTTAAACATGGTCTCAGAAGACTTCAAAGCCATTTCTGAAATTTCTCCTAAAACACAGGCACGGACTCAGATTGTGGAAATGAATTACAGTTCCTTTGAAGTGTTTCTTCTTAATTCCTCCAAATATAAATGCTACAACTAAAATGTCAAAGTAAGCAACAGTAATGTTAACACAGTTAATACCGAAGGTAAATGTTAAACACATGCATACAATTCTTTACAAAGAGCATCTGCAAATGTAAAACCAGGAATGGTTTCATTATAGACAAATCCACTTGAATAGTTGCATTAAATTGCTTTATGTGACATGTCTTGGCATTTTCTAATTATTTTTTTAATTTGCAAAAGTTCATTTCTAGAGAACATGGACAGTCGGGATTATGATTGCAGATTTAGAGGCAACACCTTTTCCTTGTTCCTGGTGATTTTCTGTAAGCACAGCCTTGGTGCTCTTTGCTCATTTTCTGATTTTGTGTCTCCTCTAGGAAAGTGAAGCAACTTACTAAATTTGTAGATTTGTAAAGAATAACTTGAAAAGCTTGCTCAATGCTGTCCTCCTTCTCCCTTGCTCAATGCTCCCTCCTTCTCTTTAGGTAGGGAGCCTGTTCACTGAGGTTTACATTGATTTTCTGCTTGTTCATACAGCCGGCCTGGCTGGAGCAATCACATGCATGTCCAGCAAAGATCACTCCTGCCGGGCAGAGGAGCCGAAGTGACTCCCTAGGTCTGGGCACACCTCGCTGTCCTATTTCACTCTCCACTGAGTCATTTTTTCCACCTTGGTTCCCACCAGTTATTAGTTTAGAACTCAGCCTGGAAGGAGGTGCTGTTTTATGTGTTGCGCCAATACCTCTAGGGACTCCAAAAGTGGGAAATCATGGAGAGTCATAGTTTGGATATGAGGTCCTCTCCTCCCCCTGCAAAGCTCCTGGGTTAATGCAAGAGGTGAAATGATTAGATTATGAGAGCTGTAACCTGATTGGTCCATCCTAGTTTGAATGAACTAACTGGGTGGTAACTGCAGGCAGGTAGAATGAAGGCTGGAGGGTGCAGATCATTCACAAGTGCTCTGGAAAGGTGAATCCTCCCTACACAGACCCTTCCTCCCCCTCTCTGCATCCTGGTTGCCAAGAATGGAGCAGCGCTCCTCCTTCATGTTCTCCTGACACAGCGGATTTTCGTTTTGGTTTTGTTTTTAGTACAGGTGGTTGAACTAAGGGAGCTTTACCACTGAATTACATCCCCAGTACTTTGTCTTATTTATTTATTTATTTATTTATTTATTTATTTTAATTTTGAGACAGGGTTTTGCTAAGTTGCTGACGCTGGCTTCGCACTTGAGATTCTCCTGCCTTAGCCTCCTGAGTTGCTGGGGTTATAGGCTTGTGCCACCTTGCTCTACCTGCCATGATATTCTGCATCAACTCAAACCAAGAGCAACGGAGTCTGCCCACCATTGACTGAACCTTTGAAACTGTGAGCCCAAAGTAAACTTTTCCTGCTTTAAATCAATCTTGTCAGATATTTTGGTCACAACAAAGAAAAGCTGACTAACACAAAAGAGTAAGAGATCTTTTACTTACACAAAGTCTTTTTTCTTACTAGAGGTAAAGTTTCAGTTCTTTACCTTTACTTAGAAACAAAAGTAAATTTAGGATAGAAACCATATTCCTTGCTAAGATGTATGTTCCAAAATTCTGAGTATATACAAAACATATATCTGAATGCTTAGCAAGTATAAAATATCATTACTATATATTTTAGCATGTTTTAAACTGAATTAAAAATTACAATGGACATTAACCTTTTAAAAAATCATGTAATTTTTTCAGTCCAAGGAATAAGAGATAATCTAGTTCAACACATTTGTGTTATAAAAACAGAATCTAAGTCACAAAGACTTAAACATAATCAATTAAACACAGACATATACCATTAGAGCAAGGACCAGAGTGCCGATTATATGAAAATATTAATTGACAAATATTATGAAACCCAAAGCCACAAGTGCCACTTTGCAGACTGTTCCTGTGCATCTTGGCAATATATTATTAATGTGGGTGGAGCAGATATATTTTATCCAGCTTTTACGATTAAGTTATTTAAAAGTATGTTAACTATATTCATAAGGTAAATAAAAAATAAGGTTAATAAATGAGTTAATTGCTAAAGTACTTCCTACACCAGATCGCATACATTTAGTGTTTGATTGTAATCATAAACCAAGATGTTACAAAATGTTGGGTGAATTTCCATCAAAAGTAATTTGCTCTTAGAAAAATATGGCAAATTACACTGAATTGCACTACTACACATCCTTCATCACACTTCTGGGTAGCTAAAAGGTTAAAGCAAGAACCACATAACATATATGTAATAATTGGCCTTAGGACAGTTCTTTTTTTTCTGTTAATTTTAATGATGCAACTCAATTTTTAGGCAATCTGCAGCAAGCACTTCCATCCCACCCAACATTGAGCAAGCTTTTCACACTGTCTTCATTTTTGTCTCTAACAATAAATATTATCCCATTTTCATTCTCATTGTTTTATGCATTGTGAGTTCATGTGAACCTTACCATCTTCTTTTACATCAGCAATTCTGACAGGAAAGATTTCTTTGAATTTTGCTGCTTAGGCAAAAGTCTGATACTGAAGCTGATAGGCAAGGAAACATAAAAATAAATCATGAAAGCCAATGCATCCTTTGGGAGAATGGCAAAAAATATACAGTGTCTCAAACCAAAACAGACTGAGTCTGAAATCAGTGGTTGAGCATACCCTTCTATGTGTGTATTTTAGTCAACTTTGCATCTCAGTGACCAAAAGACCTGAAAAGAACAGTGTAGAGGAGGAAAAGTTAATTTTGGCTCATGGTTTCAGAGGTTCAGTCCATGGTTGGCCAACACCAAAGCTCTGGGTCTAAGCTGAGGCAGAACATCATGGTGGAAGGGTGTGGCAGAAGGAAGCAGCTCAGGACATGGCAGCCAGGAAGCAGAGAGCATTACACTCACCAGCAACAAAATATAAACCCCAAAGGCATGCCCCCAGTGACCTACTTCCTTGGTCACATCCTACATTCCTAAAGATATCACCCAGTTAATCGGTATCAGTCGATTAATACAGTGATTTGATTACAGCTCTCATAGCTAATTATTTCACCTCTGAACGTTCTTGCATTGTCTCACACATGAGATTCTGGGGGAATAGCACACATCTAAAGGCTGGGAGCTGGCTCACCTCAGGAATTGTCATCTCTGGCTCATCAAAACTTCATCATCTAACCTCTCAAGAGATATCTACTGGATATTTATAATGTACTTAACTCAGTGCTCCACACTTAGAAGAAGAATAAAAAAATAGAAGAATAATAGTTGGAGAGACACAATCAAACACTTAAAACAGCCAGACTATAATTGTAACATAAAATCTCTCAAACCCACCTAACACATTAACCCATGCTCTGCTTTCCCCCATTAAAACATATTGGAGGTGCCCATAGTATGCCCTAAGCATGCATGCCAATGCTCTTCTGCTCCTGGAGGTTGAGTTATACGTTTACTAGCATCAGTTACTGGGTACCAAAATGTTTATACCAGATGTACTTATTTTTATAATCATATAATTTAGTTCAGAGTTTCTTGAGCCTTTGATATAAAAGTGTGAAAGGATCATTTTCATGAAAAACAATTTCAATTTCTTTGGAAAGACTCAATGAAACTAAGACATTTAAAATATTGCTGTTGAATAAAGTCTTGGCAAGACAACTATGAAAGATTGGGTAAAATATTAGAAGAATCTAGAAAGATATTCACCTTGATGTTCTGCCTTAGGGGTCAGCAAACTTTTCCTAAATGGATGTACATCAGATATTTTCAGTTTTGTGGGTAATATATCAATATGATCTTCTCAACTGGGCCACTGAAGCAGGAAAGCAGCCATAAGCAAGGCATTAAAAATGATCATGGCTATATTTTAAAAAACTTCATTGATGAATATTGAAATTGAATTTCATATAATATTCTCATCATAGGATATATTTTAATATTTTTCTTTAATGATTTAAAATCTTAAAACCATTCTTAGCTCATAGGCTGCATAAAAGCAAAGGATAGACTAGATCTGGCTTCTAGATTTGCCAGCCAATTAAGTTACGTGTCTTTAAGAATAGACAGAGAAATGGGGCATTACCATAATGAAAAGCAACTGCATGTTCTGTTAGCATTCATTTAATTTTATTTAATGTAACATATTAGTTTTCTTGTACTGTCTGTTAAAAATACCACTTGGTGGCTTAAACAATGGAAATTTATTTTCCCACAATTCTAGAGACTGGATGTTCAAGACCAGATGGAGATGGAAGAGAAGGAGGAGAAGGAGGAGGAGGGGCAGGAGGAGAAGGAAGAAGAGGAGGAGGAGGAGGAGGAATATACCTCTACCACCATCCCCAACATTGAGTTTGGGGGTTTTCTGTAAAACTCCTGAATCCTACTTGAGCAATATTGGAGAGGGTGAAGTCAGTCCTGGACTGGGTGGACTAGGGGAAGGGCATGCATTTTTTGGCCTTTATTATTACTTTTCCATCTGCTTTCCTTATTCTAAAAGTTTATCAATATCTTATCTGCCTACATTCTTTATTCTTGTGGGTTTAGATAGTTTTCATCACCTGAACTATCATATCCATGTGGTTTCAGGAGAGTATAGAGGAAATGCATGTGTTCGGTCTACAATCTTTTAGGTGTATGCATTTTAATTACTGTCAAAATGTCAACATTGTGAAAAGATCTCACCAATTTACATTCCAAAACTTTGTATAACTTCTTCCAACTGGCACACTTGCTAATATTGTATAAGTCAATCTTCTTCCCTACTAAGTTGTACTTTCTGTAAGTTTAGGACTTAACTCTTGACTCTCTTCATCTCTTATTTACAATGCTTGGCACAGAAACATCTGTAGGAAAGAGCATGTACCAAAAAACTCAGCCATCCCAGCCCTTCTGCTAGAAGTTCGCCTTTGGGCATATCATGCCCTGACTCCAGAGATCTGTTGGTCAGAATTCATTGCTAACACTCTTCTTGTCATAAATACTCTAAGTGTTGGATTGATTTGCTAGGCCTGCCATAACAATGTAACTGGGCGCCTTTAACAACAGAAATGCATTGTCCTACAGTTCTAAAGACTAGAGATCCAAGTTCAAGATGTCTGAGAGTCCTGAGACAGAATCGGTGCCTTGCTTCTCCTCTGGTGTCTGCTGGTTAGCTGGCAATCTTTGGTGTTCCATGGCTTGTAGATGCATCATCCTGATCTCTGTCTTCATCCTTACATAGCCTCCTCCCTTTATAAATGTCTGTCTTAAAATTTCCCCTTTTGGTAAGGACAGGAGTCATACTGAGTCAGAGCTTACCCTAATGAACTTGTTTCAATCTAATGACTTCTTTAAAGGCCTTGTCTCCAAATCAGGCCAAATTGTGAGGTACTGAGGGTTAGGGCTTCAACATTTGAATGTGGGAGAAGAACTCTTCAACCCAAAACAGCACTCTTAGCAGATGCTCAAAGCTGCTGACTGGATGACCAGGATTTATAAATAAAATATCAGGGAATTTTAGCATAGAAGCTAAAATTCTGCATGCACATGCAAAGAGTCAAGAAAAAAGAGAAAACCCTGGTACAAAATTGCAAACTTCAGGGCCAAGCTAGTAAGCAAACCACATGCCTTCCCCAGGAGGGTATCTTGAACACTGGGCATCGAAGGAAGGGAGTGACAGGCAACTGTAAAAGTTGGGCTGCTGTAACAAAGGTGCCCAGCAGCCCAGACGCTCAGTGAAGAAAGGTGTTTTTCCATCCCATGCAACAATCCCAACGTGGATAGCCCAGGTCAGTGGTCAAGTTCCACATTTCATGGTGTTTAAGGTCTCAAGCTTTTCCAAGACACTTTCGTCATCTGCATGGTTAACAGCTAGGCGTCTTCATGTCTGCATTTTAGCTGGTGGGAATAAACAAAAGGAACTGGAGGAGGCACAGGGAAGAATTAGGTCTCCAATTATCAAGAATACAAGCAACATAAATGTTGACAATGATGTGGGGGAAAGGTACACTCATACATTGCTGGTGGGACTGCAAATTGACACAGCCATTAGGGAAAACAGTATGGAGATTCCTCAGAACACTTGGAATGAAACCACCATTTGACCCATCTATCCCACTCCTTGGTTTATATACCCAAAGGACTTTAAATCAGCATACTACAGTGATGCAGCCACGTCAATGTTTATAGCAGCTCAATCATAACAGCTAAACTATGAAACCAACCTAGGTGTCCTTCAACAGATGAATGGATAAAGAAAATTTGGTATATATAAACAATGGAATACTATTCAGCCTTAAAGAAGAATGAAATGATGCATTTGTTGGTAAATGGATGGAGCTGGAGAATATAATGCTAAGCGAAATAAGCCAGTCCCCCAAAAACCAAAGGCCGAATGTTCTTTCTGACATGCAGATGCAATTCACAATAATGGGGAGGGGCTAGGGAAGAACAGTTGTTTTGGATTAGGCAAAGGGAAATGAAGGGAAGGTAGGGGAAATGGGGGTAGGAAGGATAACAGAATGAATTGGACATTATTACCCTATATGCATATATAACTACATGACCAGTGTGATCCTACACCATGTACAACCAGAAGAATGAGAAGTTTTACTCCATTTATATATGATGTGTCAAAGTGTATGCTACTGTCATGTATAATTAATTAGAACAAAATTTTTTGAAGATCTGATTTTTTTAAAAAAGAAAAAAAAAGAATTAGGTCTCCATTCATTTTTGAAACAATATGTCCCATAGTCCACTAATAAGAACTGTTTCTATGGCCTTACTTAACCCCAGTGGAGGCTGCAGAATGATCTAGTGGTTTACAATGGGACTAACCACAGAAGGAGAGAATGATTTGGGCAGAAAACTAGGTGTTTTCACTGTACTCCTTAAATAACCTCAGTGGAAGGGGGTGGGGGGTTCCTCGTAGGAATGAAGTCAGTGCCCTCCATCAGAATTCATACCACTGCTGGGGAGAAAAGAATTCACACAAAAATTTTAAAGAGCTATAATAACCTACTAGTGTACATGGAGAAAAGTGTAAGTATAATCAAAATGAGAAGAAAAATGACCGTCACCATCAGCAGCAACTTCACACAGAACATAATTTATATCACCTTATTTACATATTAATTGTATTAAATGATAATATATCCTGTAATTATCCACCAATTAGGTTAATAGCCATTTAATTCACCACCTCAGGAAGCCATGGTGCTAGCATAATTTTCTGTGCTCTTTTCCCCTATGGACTTTTTTTTTTTTTTGCTTATTTTCTTTTTTTTATAGTTCTATTTTAAATTTTACTTTTAGTTTTAGATGTACAGTGTTATTAGGCAGAGTGTTCTTGTGCATGCCATATCTAAGTTTCCACTGTTTTTAACATCTCACATTAGAATGCTACATTTGTCACAATTACTGAATTGGTAGTATATTACCCAATGAATTTTAACTAATGAGTCAATACTTTATATTTGTTCATTGTTATGGCTTGGATGTGAGGTGTCCCCCAAAAGCTCATGGGTGAGACAATGCAAGAAGGTTCAAAGGAGAAATGATTGAGTTATAAGAGTCTTAACCCAATCAGTGAATTAATCCCCCGACAAGGATTAACAGGTGGTAATGAAGTGGTGGGGTGGGGCTGGAGGAGGTGGGTCACTAGGGGTATGTATTTGGGGTATATATTTGTATCTAGCCACTAGAGTCTTTCTCTGCTTCCCAATCACCATGGGAGTGCTTCCCTCTGTCACACTCTTCCGCCATGATGTTCTGCTTCACCTCGAGCCCTGGGGAATGGAACCATTTGTCACAACACATGACTAAACCAGTCAGGGTCACTCCAAGTGAATTTTGGCAGACTAAATAAGACACAAACACAGAAAGTAACTTTTCTTTGAATTCAGTGACCGCTCCTCAGCTGCAGCACCCATAATGGGGGCAAGGCAGACAAGAAAGAGAAGCACACCTTGAACCTGGGTTTTATTGGGGAGAAGCCATTCAAATGTGGCAAGGGGTAGGGTTACAACAAACAAGTGGGTGTAATCCAACCCCATCGGGTGACACCCACTCCTGGAACTGCACCTCTTTATCCAAGCAGAGGTAAAGTCCAAATTGTATTGCAGTGTACAATATCTATCCAGTACTTCTTTACTCAGGACTTAAAGATGTGTACATAGCTCCTCTCCAGAGTGGCTCCTGACAACCATCCTTCTTTGGACTAAGACCTTTGAAATTGTGAGCCCTCAAATAAACCTATCCTTCTCTACAATTGTGCTGGTCAGGTCCTTTAGTCACAGCAGCAAAAACAATGATTAAAATATTCATTTTTACCTTATGTTCATCTTCTTATTAGAATCCTATTAAGCCTTCCACATTCATAGAACAATCATATTCTTTAGGCTCTTACTCATTGTTGCTTCTCAGATGAGACTTATTTTTGATAACCTTGACCATCTTAAGGACTAATATATTTTGAGTGTATTTTGAACTTTTTTTTAGTGATTAAGCCAAAGTAAAATGTTTGGAGGAAGAAGACCATAAAATAAAAATATTTTTTTTAAGAGTAAAGCAATATGGTGCCATTTCATTGATGATGTAATGGATCATTATTTTGGATATGACTATTCATTACTTATGTTCACATTGATCTCTTGAATTGAGGTAGTGTTTCTCAGGTTTTGCAACTTCAAATTCACCATGGGATTTCATTTAAACTTTCCTTCAATTTCAGTCTTTGACATTTAGTTTTCATGTGAAACAATCATATTGTGTTGATAAGGATGTTGGTGAACCAGAATGCCATATATTCTTAGGGGGGTACAAAATGGTATAACAAAGTTAGAAAAAAAGGTGTTGCCTTAAAATGCTTAAAATTCTCCCACCATATGATTTGGTCTTCTCAGTCCTGGATGCTGACATAAGAAAAAAAGAATGTGTCTGTCCAAAGAATGATCTATTGATACAAGAAACAGAGATGAATCTCAAAATAGTAATACTGAGTGAAAGAGCCAGATACAAATGAGTATACAAAATTCTAGAAAATGCAAATCAATCCATAGTGAAATAAAGAGGATTAGGGACTGTCTGGGGATAAAAAAGGTAGGAGGGAAGGGTTACCAAGGAGCACAAGAAAACGTTTGGGGTAATGGACATGTCTACAATCTTAATTGTGGTGATCAATTCCCAAGTGTATTCATATGTCAAAACCTATCAAATTGTATGCCTTAAGTAGTGCATCTTTTGATATGCACTTATATCTGAAAAAGGCTGTTATAATATCAGGGGAGCATTTTAGAAAAAACAACATAGCCATTTAAAAAAAATCTTCTAATGCTCTAATCATGTTGCCTCTGAATGCATTACCCTGATTTGAGAATACCCAGAATAACAATCTGCTGAAATATTTGAGTTGGTTTACAAGTTGTAACTTTAGGCAATTTTAATTTGTCCACAAATAAAAACTGAATTTGAAAAAGAACAGATAACTTAAGAAAATTTTCCTTATTAGAAGATACATATATATATATATATATGTATATATATATATATATATATATTAATTAGAATATGTATATTCTAATTAATCTTTAGTGTGCCTAAGTGAAAACTTCAGTTCATCAGAGAGAAAAAAATTCAGAACATAGTTGATATTCTAATTATAGCTCCATACTATATTTACTTTCTATTAATTTTCTAAACTGAAATTTTCTTTCTTTTCTTTTTTGGTACCAGGGATTGAACTCAGGGGCACTCAACCACTGAGCCACATCCCCATCCCTAGTTTGTATTTTATTTAGTCTTACTTACTTAGTACCTCATTTTTGCTGAGGCTGGCTTTGAACTTGCAATCCTCTTGCCTCTGCCTCTAGAGCTGCTGGGATTGTAGGTATATACCATCATCCCCAGCCTGAAATGCGTTTATAACATGGGTCCAAAGACATTTGTTTTATTTTGCTTCAAAACTTACTAGATACAGAAAATGGAATGATTAATTTAATGTGTAAGTTGGTAAATATTAGGCATCTTCCAGACTGTTATATAAACTGACCAAAATATAAATACTCTGTAATAGACAATAAACTATCAAATACTTTCAAATGACTGTAGAGAAATTACTGCTCCCACATAAATAACAAAGACATTACTTTTAAATTCCAATGCAACACCAAAATAAATGGGTTCTCTAGTTTTCAAAGGATGAGTAATGTAAGTTGAAATATCTCCAGAACACTCTGAGGAGTTTCAAAGTATTGCAAAAGTGATATTTGTGTTCTTGAATACCATATTGTGTTATAAGATTAAAGATATGACAGATGTTTGCTTTTGATGGAGAGTCTCTAAAAGGAATAAAATGGTGTTTGTCTATTGAATCTGCCCAAGAAGTATTTATATTTACATAAGGAATTCTCTACACTAAATATTGGCAATTCCTGGGAATTTGCAGCTTGCTGAAGTACAGTAGTTCTGAGTAAGCCTTCCCTGACTTTACAAGCCCTCAGCTAAATTATTTCACTATCTCAAGTTAACTCAGAAGTAAACTTGCCTTTTTGTACATGCAAAAAGATACATAGAAATATTTTGTTTTTACATACATGGCATTGGTAGATTTATGAGGCACTCTTAAAGATAAACTCTGTTTCTGATGTAGTTGGGCTGCTGATCCCAACTTCTTTGCATCAACCAAATTACTTGGTAGACAAATCAAATCATTTTCAAGGGAGTTAAGAAGTTAAGAC
This sequence comes from Marmota marmota marmota, assembly GCF_001458135.2. Taxonomy (NCBI): domain Eukaryota; kingdom Metazoa; phylum Chordata; class Mammalia; order Rodentia; family Sciuridae; genus Marmota; species Marmota marmota. Next base: position 33,132,153 of record NW_026000005.1, on the reverse strand, counting down.
AAACACCATATACTTAAAAATAAAATACTGGTTTCTTTTCTGTAATTTTATGATCACTGGGTCATCATAGCATTTTACTCTGGGAAAGATGCAGTGTTGGAAAGGCACACTCAGCAGAGAGCAAAGAATCAGACCATTCAAGACTTGGGGAATGCATGGAGAAACCACTGCATAATACTAGTTGCTAAGTTTGGAAAAAAAAAAATTCATGGATCTTAAATCTATTGTGCTAACATTGAAGACTTAAAACCATAGCGTCTGTAAACTGCTCATGTCATGATCTGTTAGACTTTGGATCTTCAGGATTTCAGCAATAAACAAAATTCAAGTGATTTCCATGGGAAGACTTTGGGGAATGCACTGCTCCATAGGCCTCTGCCCAAAGAGAGGAAGGATGTTGAGGTTCCCAAAGACCAGCAAGGTAGGGAGTTTTGTCACTCCCATGGCTGCCATCAATGAGAGAGATTAACAACCAAAGAATAAGATTTTTATCCAGTAGGATAAAGATATTTTTAATCACTCCTCCATCTCCACCAAGAACCAACTTTCACCCACTTGGGGCAATATTGCCCCCACTGAGAATGCATGTTCTAGAGAGAGCAGCTGCCATCAGAACTGCATGTCGAAGCCCAGAGCAGGAAAGGAGTAGGAAAGAAGTTTCCTGGCCTCTTGTCTACCTGCCCTCCAGCAAGACAGAAGCCAGCTGAATAGTCCAAAGGATCAGGCCCTTGGCTCAAGATCTGGATGAAGATAAAAGGTAACTACCAGAGAGTTTTCCTACACTTCTTATAACTTTTGTGCTGCAAAATTACTTTGGGGAAAATCGGGTGTGTCTTGGTTAAGAACATGAATTTTGTGTCAAGGACCTTGATTTAAATACCAGCTCTGTCCCTCTTTTACTGGATAAGCTGAAGGATCATCTTTAAACTCAGTTTCAAAGAGTAAAATGAAGCTATTAATATCCATTTCTGGAAGTTGCTATGAGCATAAAGTAAAATACCATATGCAAAGCATTTACTATGGTGCCTGGCCGGATTGTCACTACATGTGCATAGAGGATTTATCATCTGCCCTCTTTCCTTTCACTCACTCATTGACATCTGCCAAGCACTTACCCAGATGCACTGTGCCCAGTGCTGGGCATACAAAGGAAACAAGAGAAACTCTGCCTCCATCACACTTGCAGTCTAGTGGAGAGTCCCTGACACACATCTTCCACTTTTTTTTTTTTTGATACTGGGGATTGAACCACCCAGGGGAACTCTACTGTTGAGTTACATCCCAGCCTTTTTAAATTTTTTTTTTTACTTTGAGATGCAAATTGCCCAAGCTGGCCTCAAACTTGTGATCCTCCTGCCTCAGCCTCTCCATTAGCTGAGAAATATCTTCTACATAATGAGATGGCTCAGTTATAGAACATGTGCTTAGCATTGCAAGGCCCTGGCATCAATTCCAGCACCAAAAACATAAATTAAAAAGGAGTCAGGCTGCCTGAATAAAATTGGTCCACAAAAGAATAGTCCTAATACAACAGGTAGAAACTGACAAGGTACCAGTTAACAGGGTTATGTGTCTTTTAAATGAATTTAATCTCATGTTTCAGAACCCATCCCCAAAACCCATACAAGGCCGGTGACTCGGCAAACTTCATTCTTGCAATTTTTCTAAGCCACGTGTCTTCATCTGTAAGGATGAGAAGATGATAATACTTAAGTGCAAAAGCTGTTGATGAGGCTGGAGATGTAGTTCAACAGTAGAGCACTTGCTCAGCATGTACACAGCCTCAGGTTTGATTCCCAGCTCTGCAGATAAGGAATTGTTATTTTTTTTTTTTTTTTTTAGTTTTTATTTTTTTTTATTTATTTTTTTTATTTTTAATTTTTTATTGTGGGTTTTTCAAAACATTACAAATTTCTTGACATATCATATTCCACACTTTGGAATTGTTATTGATTGAATTTAAAAAATTGCATCTAAAGTACTTAGTGTACTCCATCTGATTCAGATCAGTGCTTCATAAAATCTAGCTATTTAATTATTTCTCTTCCAGAACTGTAATTGTTGTGATTCTGCAATTTATGATTCTTGTGTTTGTGAACTGTGCCTTTGTTTTCCATGTTTAAGATAGTAATGACTGTCAATGTCCATTCCACCTCAGTAAAACTTTCATAGCTAATAAAAGAATATGCCAAATTTATCTATACAATGATTCAGTATATAATTTAGGGTTAACTCTATATCTATGCTTTCATTTTTGTAATTAAATTCATCATTCCTTAATTTATTATAATTAATTAGAAAAAGGGATTATTAATCACCTATATCACAAGTTAATTTTTAGCATAAAAGTTTATTTTAAACATTATGTTTTGTTTTAAGCATTTACTTCAACTTGCATGACTAGCTGTATGTGAATGTTTAACATATGTGAATGTAAAAAGGATAGAAAATAATTAAAATATTGAAAAATGCAGCCTTTCAAGACAAAGTACCACAAAAATAGTGCAAAACTGGAAAAATGAGCAATAAAACACAAAAAATTAAAACTCCCCAAGAAAGCGCCACCTATCTTGGGGAGTAGAAATGTCCTATAACACAATCTTGGTGGTGTGTTCCAGCTACACAGTAGTTTATTTCTATTTTACTGGATGAATTAGATTCCTTTACAAAGCCTTTTGGGAGTTACATCACTCTAATGAGAAAAAAGTACTCCTGTTAAGAAGCAAAAGATGTAGATTAAGGATTTTAAAAGTGCTGATTAAAAAAAATAAAGTCACTTAAAATATAAACAAAATGCTTGCTAAGTGAAAACAAGGTAGCTTTCATGGCACAGTTTAAAGCACTTATCAGGTATTTTCTGCCTGGTTGCAGGTGCCCTGTCAGTTCTAGACAAACTACTCAGACATTCTACCCATGTGGGCCACCCATGGGGCACTTTCTTTTCTTTCTCACCACCTGTGCTTAATGAGTAGCATTTTTGCAAACTTGGCCCATTTCAAGGGAAGAAGGGAAGAATTTCATGCCAAAATAATTAAGTCAAGATAAGAAATAAACACTACTGTAATTTACCTCCATCCAACTTACCTAGAAAAAAAAACCAAAAATCATGAAATGTATAAGTACACCACAGGATTTTAAGACTGAAAGTTCCAGAGATCACCTACTCAATGGCCTGTCCCTTGCAGTTCAGGGATTAAGAGCAGAGCAAATGCCAAAGGTTTTCAGGAAAAATGGTCCATTGTCATCTAATTGTAACCCTTGGGGTCAAGAAGTATTGCTTATCAGGGAAAAAGTTTTTCTCCCAATAGGGAAGGGATTTAATAGGAAAAATATTGTCCTAATTGTGCTTATCAGTCTTAAAGAAAAGCTGATTTTTTTGGCTTGGAAAAAAAATTACCTTTTAAAATTCATCCCTGAATTTTTCAATTTTTCTAAGTTGGTGGATCTGATAAATTATTTTGTTGCTTAACCAAATATCTCCGTTGCCAATCTTCCACTTGAATGAAGCCAGTTCAACTCAGATTTCCATAACTGCTCATGCTCCTCATTAACCCTTTCCAATAACAAATCATTCAAATAATACCCCTTCCACCCCACCCCCACACACATATATGTGTCCCTTCTTGTTACAGAAGTTGTTTGTAGTGCTGGGAAAAATTCTATCAACTGAGGCAATTCCAAGAAGAAACAAAACACAGTCCTCAATCACAATCTGTTCTGTCTCTGCCACGATGAACCAACCATCACTCAAAGACCACTGGTGCATAAGAAAATCTCCTGTAGTCAAGGCAAACTTTCTCTTAGAAAAATGAGAAATAAAGGCACCTTGGGTATGTTGTTATCGCTCGGGAGCAAGTCTTGAAAACAAAATCAGGAGATGTCAAAAATACAACAGAATTTTTTAAAATGCAGTTTTAAAATCAAAATTTTTTAAAAAACTCTATTAACGTATAATTTACATTAGAACATCCATTTTAAGTGCACAACTCTTGTGATTTTTAGGAACTACCTAACAGGGCAGTTACCCCCACAATCTAGTTTTAGAACACTTATTTCCATCACCCCAGTAAAATTCTTTTGTGGGTATTAAAATAGTTAATTCCCATTCCCAGCTCCAGATACTCACCAATGCACTTTCTGTTGCTATGGATTATTCGTTTTTTTTTGTTTGTTTGTTTGTTTGTTTGTTTTTGTTTTTTGTTTTTTGTTTTTTTGTAATGGCTGCTTCTCCATTACAAAAAATGGAGTTTTTGTTTGTTTGCTTGTTTATTTATTATTTAATGAGAGAAACCCAAGGGTGTTTCCTACAAGTAAAAGGCCATTATTCACTGAAGAAGAACCTACCCTGTCAAACTATTCAGAGTTCTTAAGGAAATCTTGGGCACTAGAGACTTCAGTTGCCTTAGTGTGGTCTTTAAGATTTAATTATCTCCCAGTTAGAGATAACAGACTTACAGAGCTACAAGGGATTTGGGTAATGAAAGAATGCTGTAGAGCCCTGTTATCTTAACCAAGAAAATGTTTCAATCTCCAAAGTTAGAAAACAAAACAACAATAAAAAACAACTTTAAAATAAAGAAAAAAACAACTTTTAAGTAAAAGGGTAAACTCCCAAGGTTTCTTTAAAATTCAGACAAATATTATGCTTTTGCTTGTGAGACATTAGAAATTTTAAAGATTCTTAAATTATATTTCTATGAGATTGAAATATAAAAAATTTCTGCAAAGTACAGTGGGCTTTTCTCCACTCCCAAACCCTCATAGGTATATTATTCTAATGTATTTTGAGTAGAATAAATATAACAACCCCTCATGTTTTTGGTTGACAAAATACTTTTCAGACCACTTATTTCCTTCCTCCAGAATCTGTGTATTTTAAAACCACTTTAGCTTCAGGTTTATCTTGCTTACATCCTGATTTCCAGGTATCCTTTCCTCTGGAAGGAACACTGGGCTTCCCAGAAATTTACTAAGTGTTTTACAAGGAGCCCTTTTATATTTGAAAGAGAAAACTTTTTGTCTAGTGGTGATGAGAAAAAAAAAAAAAAAAACTCTAACCCAGAGGATTCTAAATTTGGGGAAATCTATGGCGCTCTTTCAACTTGGAGTATTGGTCACAAAGATTCCTCAAGAATTATTTTACACCACTTGCAGGAAACTGATGTTTGCTGTGGTTTTTTGTTTTTAATTCCTTACATCAACAAAAACAAATGTTAGTTTTGTGTCTTTAAATGTGTTAGGGATTTTTCAGACGGTGGAGTTCAAATTACCCCTATGGAAGTTCTGAAGGAGGAACTTTTGGAGAGAACACGTACCTTGCAGAAAAAAACATATTTTGCTAGTAACTTTAATATGTTCTCAAAGCAAAGGGGACCTCTGCACTTCTATCCTAAGGAGAAAACAGAGCTTTGAGTGTAGATCTCTCAGGGGCTACTGTGAAAACTGTGGGCTTCTCCTTTTGAAAACCTTTAAAAATCAAGTAAACTTGTGTTTGCCTAGAGGAAAGGAAAAAAAAAAAAAGGACCAATGTCATGAGTTGCTAAATGCTGGAGACTTCTCAGGTTCCCTTTCCACCACCCGAGTTTAGAAGGAAAGACAAAGGAAGTCTTAAATGGGAACTTTCCACATTCTTGGAGAAAATAACAATTGAAACATAAAAATCTGGCGGCGGGGACTCGAGTGGGTGGGGTGGGGAATTATCTGATGAAACTGATTTCTGCAAAAAAAGAAAATGCCAGGCAAACTCAAGCTGGGGGCTGTAGGAAGGCAAGACTGTAGAAGTTCGCCACCACTACCACCCCAGCTTTTAGTGATTCTAGCAAAATCTCTGCTGTGTGAGTAAAGGGCAATGAACTCGGCAAGGACACGGATCTTTTTGTCCGTCCACAACCGGTCAGACTTTTCAGTTCTCAGCTTGTTCACTACTGATGATTCTTCCAGTAGAAACGGGCCTCCCATCCCCAGGGAAGAAAGATCTATATTCTTTTTACATTTTATATTCTTGCATATATAAAAAGGAAACTGTTGTTTTGTCTTTTCAAACAAAACCCCGCTTCGTTCTCTCAATTTTTCCCCAAATCTGCAAAGCACCCCCAAGAACTCCTGGAACTTAATAGAAACTCAATAAAGGCTTACTTTCCCCTTCGCCAACCATTTCCCGGCTGGCCCTTTCTCCTATCCAGGTAGGTACAGCGTAGAGGAAAGAAGTCTGAACAGGACGCCCGTGAAGTCAAAGAAAGGATGTCCCAACCCAGGACACATTAGACCAAAGAAAGGCAACAGAAAAAAAAGCCAGCCCCGCCCTGGGACTGCAAAGTCTGGATTCCTACAGCTGGAAGGTGGTGGCTACTTTATGGTTTTTCCTCCCCCACAAAATGCACTCCTGTGAATACAGACTTTTTCCCCCCAGAGGTGACGCAATGTCCTCAAACACCACCACCACCCCCAATTTAAAAAGAAAGAAAAGGGAAGAGGGGGCAGCCTTGCAAGCCCGTCGCTTCCCCCAACTCCAGCCCCTCCCTCTCCTCCCAGTCTACTCCTTTACAGTCGCTTCCCATCCCTCCCCGCGATCGCCCAAAAAGTTTGACGACCGCAAAGGAAACCAAAAATAAAAAGTTCTCTTGCCCCAATCCTGGCGGGCGATCAGCATCTCTTTTGTTCGGGGCGAACCCACAGTCCCCCGTGACGTCACCAGGAGC
>NW_026000005.1:32932267-33125430 GCF_001458135.2 Marmota marmota marmota | reverse complement strand
GAGGGCGTGGGGAGAGCCGCAGAGCCCTCCTCTCCTGCGCCCCGGGCCTCGCAGGGGGCGGAGGGGACCGTCCCATATAAGCCGGGGCGTCCCGGGCTCGGTCGCTCGCGCTGTACAGGGGGAGGAGGAGGAACCCCTGGCGCGAGCGGTGGAGAAGGGACCTGCAGCTACAACTTCTCCCGCCCTGTCCACCTCTTCTGTCCTTCCACGGGTTCCCTTCCCCATCCTCTGGCCCCCACCGTCTTACAAGCGTTGGGAAGGAATTTTCCCGCAGGTTGCGAAGGGAACCCAACTTGTTGCCCACTTGCCTTCTGGTGAGGACGGCTTTCCCCCCCACCCACTCAAGATGCTCAGGGGTCCTGGGCCCCGGCTGCTGCTGCTGGCGGTCCTGTGCCTGGGGACAGCGGTGCCCTCCACTGGGGCCTCGAAGAGCAAGAGGCAGGCTCAGCAAATCGTGCAACCCCAATCCCCCGTGACTGTCGCTCAAAGTAAGCGTAAGTACTGACCGCGGACTGAAAACAGGCGGTCGCCGGGATGGCACCTTAACGCTAAGTAAAGTTGTGGCAGAAGTTTTGCGCGCGCGCGCGCGCGCGTGTGTGTGTGTGTGTGTGTGTGAGTGCGCGCTTTTTTGCGAGAAACCAGCTGTGGACACAAAAGGCTCTTGGTTTGAGCAAGAGGATTCTGGGGGCCTTAAGAGGAGATAATGCATTGGAGGACAGGGGCTCTGCAGTGTCCTCCACTGTTGTAATCAATTCTACACGTCCAGAGTGACCTTCTATGAATTAATCAAAACTTGCTTTTAAAGAGAAAGATCATGTGTGCCTATCAATTTTCCATCTGCTCCTTATTTTCTTTGTTACTAAATAGCTTGTTAAATATTTTCCAAGTGGAGGTGAGAAGATAATAACTTGTTTCTTACTAACTTGAAAGATCCGTAATTGGTTCAGATTGCTCTGAGGCCCCTTGGGATTCTTCACCAAGAAGAGATTGGAATTCCTCTTCCAGTTTTTCAAAGACACACCCTCCCTTTGCCTTAGGGAAAGGAAACTTTAAAGTTGCCTTTCTTGACTTCTTTTTCCAAAAGGATATTGAAGTTCCTTGCATATTTCAAAATGTTAATTTCAATTATCCACCTTTTAGAATTGTTCCATTTCTTTGATGTAGACCCTTGGCCAGATGGAAATGACATTGCATAACATTTTAGCTAAGTTAAAAGAAAAATAAATTCAAATATCCACCTATACAAATTGTGGTTAACTCCTTGAATAACTAGTTTCTACGTCTATATTTTAGTAGAATATTATTTTTAATTATCCTGGCATTCTGGTGATTAAGTTCTTTTTCTGTTTGGTGCCCAGACTTATTAATTTGATTGTGTGTAAAGAAAAAAAAATCCATAATTTGAACAAAAGGAGGAATGGAAGTTTAATGACTTTTTCCTTCAATTATTTACAGCTGGTTGTTTTGACAATGGAAAACACTATCAGATAAACCAACAGTGGGAGCGCACCTACCTAGGCAATGCCTTGGTCTGTACCTGTTATGGAGGGAGTCGAGGTTTCAACTGCGAGAGCAAACCTGAGCGTAAGTGTTGTGTGGGGAGCAGGGATGTCACTAGAGTCTTTTAATAAATGAGTGAGTCTTGTTACTCAAATTTAGCACTAAATAAAAATACACGCACCATTTTTCTAATAGAATTGCCTATTATTTCTTCTTTCTAAGCTGGTTATGTGGGCTTTTCATATTCCACTTTTACCTTTAAACAATATATTCCAAATTTGTTTCCAGAGTCGTCTTTTTCTTTTACTCTCCCAAAGTTTTTAATGAGAAAAATGAAAGATTCTGTGAGTCCTCCTTCAAAACAAAACAAAACAAAACTTATAAAAGTTTATTAGAAAGTAATCTCAGATCTTGAACTATAAGATTATGGGCCAGAAAACACTTTAGGGTACTATATTGTAAAGTGATTTGTCAGCTGTGGTTCAATGCAAAACCACTAACCACTTCAAAGTGTTCATACCTTCAGAGCATTGATGTATTTCTTGTAAATTATAGCAATGCCTTCAGAGAAGCACCAATGAGGCTCAAATGGAAATCCTTAGTAGAATTAACAAGGGTCGATGCCTAGAGGGAGGTGGGGGTCTTCAAACTGCTTTTTATATGGCCCTGATTCAGAGATTGGAATCTGAATCCCTTTCTTCAGTCTAGCCTGTTGTAAGCTACTACTCTGTATGAATTTTTTTTCCCCTGAGAATTCTTTCTGATAGAAATATTTACAGAAAATTTGAGAACTTGTCAGTGGTCAAAAACTGTGACCTTTTTTGTGCCAAGGGTAGAATCTGTAACTCTGCACTTCATTTTAAAACTTGCAGTAGCTGTTCAAACAGAAAAGCGCATTTTCCTCTGGATGGATTAGTGGGGCAGAAAGGCTTGCACATATGTGAGGCTCACATGGGCTTCTTCTCTCCTCAGCTGAAGAGACTTGTTTTGACAAGTATACTGGGAACACTTACCGAGTGGGTGACACTTATGAGCGCCCTAAAGATTCCATGATCTGGGATTGTACCTGCATCGGGGCCGGGAGAGGGAGAATAAGCTGCACGATTGCAAGTAAGGAAGACGTTCTGTAAAATGATGATAAACTGTCATAAATGTGAATTTCTCTATTAATGCCACTGTTATTCTCTGTTACCCATGATGGACTATTCTTCCCTTTGGGATTTGCCCCTGGTGACCAGGTGCTTTTGTATGGCCACCCAACTGGTTCTGTGCTTCTAGAAGATGGTTCTAAGCACTGGTGGAAAGAGTATTTAATGTGTATGAATTTATAAGTGTGTGTTTATGTCCCTGTGTGCGTGCGTGTATATACATGGTTAATCAAATTGCTCTCTTGAGTTCCATTTCAGTAGGATGTGCTTAGGGGAGTCAGTATTTTAAATTACCTGGGCATCTTCAAGCCCAGTGATTGGAAAGATGTTCATGAAGAGTGAGTCAGTCATAGCTTATCTGCTTTTCTTGTTTGCAATGCAGAGACCTTTTGCATATCAGAAATGGTCTGTTTATTTGTGACCGATAGGTTAATCCAGGAAGCAGATCTCTGAGATAGTAATTCCCAGAGATAATACGAAATGATTAACCCAGTAGCACGCCCAAGGAATACTGGGGACTGGGCTGATTCTCATCAGCTCTAGTGAAGCTAAGGCAATCATTCTAGTATGATTCATTGAGTTACCAGTATTTTCTATTAATAGGATTTTTAAATCATTTATATTAAAGTTTCCATCCAAAAGAACAAATTAGCTTCTTGTGAATAAACAAAATCAACTTTCCCCACACTTAAGCTAGAGTTTATGAAACTTCATAGGCAGATCTCAAGATCAGTGGTCTACAGTGTTTACTATCTAGTGAACAATTTAGCCTTTGGATTTGCTATTGGATTTAATATCCTAGAGAAGCATCAGGATTCCCACACTTTATAGGCATGTGTCCATTTGCTTTCCACCAAAATTACATACCTATCCTAGGGTAAATTATAGGCTTTCTATACACCTGCAAATGGGAATGCTCTACCAAATGTGGCCTTTGCATTGAGTGGTCTCAGGCTCAACCAGTTGTGCATGGGTGGAGGCCAAGCCTCCCCACCTTTCTTTTCTGTTAGGACCCAATTTTCGGTGATCTCTCTGGGGAATCAGGATTTATCGCCTTTTCTTTGATATTCAGATTTCTCTGTGGTTTCCTTTGAACTTTAGGCACAAAGACATTTAATTGAATTGATCCAGAGTGACCAGCTCTGTTAACTTTTCTGTGTCTCTAGTAGGACACAGAAACTGTTCTCTGTGTCTCACTTTAGATTATATAAGTGCCTGTTCTAGGTAGAACACAAGACTTTTTTCCTCCTTAATTCTCTGTCCCACTCTATCAACCCTTGCCTTCTTTCTTAAACAGACCGCTGCCACGAAGGGGGTCAGTCCTACAAGATCGGTGACACCTGGAGGAGACCTCATGAGACTGGTGGTTACATGTTGGAGTGTGTGTGTCTTGGCAACGGGAAAGGAGAGTGGACCTGCAAGCCTATAGGTGTGTGGCTTTTGCGGATTAATAGGGGCACCAAGCAGAGCTATAATGTTGAGTCGAACCCAAATCACATGTACATGAACTGGAAATCTGAATTCCAATTTCAAAAATAGTGAAATGGGAATTTTATTTTAACTAATGAAATGTTACATGATCTTCAATCTTCTTAAGGAAATCAGATTATAAAGTACTAACCATATACAGAAGTCTTCATTTTGTTTCAAAATCACAAGATAGAGTTGAAAGATTTAGGATGAAGGCCCTTCTTTTGTTAATAAAGGACTATAGCTCTATGGGGCTTAGTGGTGCAGTGCTTGCCTAGCATGTATGAGGCCCTGGATTCGGTCCCCAGCACTGCAAAATCAAATCAAAACAAAAACAAAAACAAAAAAACCAAAATATACATTTGATCTCAGATCCACCTTGGTTAAGATATAAATTATTCAAAAGAAAAAAAAATGACACTTTTGTCACATTTCATTGAAATGCACTGGACTGGAACGTACAATGGCATGTGCTGTTTGTTGCACATTGGCAATTTATTTTCACAATAAAAATTTGTGAGCTTTTCTTAGTCTCAGTCCTCACCTGAACTCATATATATAAGTCCAAAAGTTTTTTGGTTCCCTTTGCTTATTGTTCTCTAATTTGGGGGTTTTTATGTTGTTTTTACAGAAATCCAAATTTGAAAGAGGTCTTTTGTTGTCTTATTCAGGCCATTCATAATTCATAATTAAGTTTGGAATTTTCCCACCGACTAGATACATACATACTTTTCACACCAAGTGCTGGTGGGAAGCTTGAGACTGGCTGAAAATGTGCAGTCCATGTGCTAATCATTAGTAGAAGAGAAGCTCTTCCTGCCAGTTTGACTGGAGCTTCTTTTGCTTTGGCTGCTTACTCTGTGCTTAGGTTCAGGGCGTGCCTTTCTTTCCGAAGAGAGTGCCACTTAAAAAAATGTGGCTGGATTTTTTTGCTAACACACTACACTTTAAATTACAGGGAGACTGTACAATTCAAAATAACCTTCTCTCTCTCTCTCTCTCTTTCTCTCTCTCTCTCTCTCTCTCTTCCAAATTGTTCTACAGCTGAGAAATGTTTTGATAATGCTGCTGGGACTTCCTATGTTGTTGGGGAAACCTGGGAAAAGCCCTATCAAGGCTGGATGATGGTGGATTGTACTTGCCTGGGAGAAGGCAGCGGACGCATCACTTGCACCTCTAGAAGTATGTGTTAGGTCTTTGTGTTGACGATGAGGCCTGCTACTGTTTTCTGGAATTCCTAGAGAGAATTATAATATGACGTCTCTTAGAACACATCCAATACAATAAAAACGCTGCAGAGTTTAGGATGTCAGGAAAAGTTCTATAGCCACTGTGTTCTGTATCTGAGAAGACTAAATAAGTAGAAAACAACAATCTTTGTTCAAGAGGTCTTATGCTATGGCTACTAAGAAAAAAATCTTCATATTTATTCAGATGCTAAATGTGTCATAGATTTAAAGATTAGTTCTATGCATGATCTAAATTGTCACTGAGATGTTTTTCAAGTATCTCAAAAAGAGCAAAAAGATTATTAAAAATAGCACACCAATATATCTTTTGGCATGGGATGCATTTGACATGGAAATGAACTAAGCTCCAAAGGTTTAGGTTTCCTTTTAGGTTTAAAAGATTTATGAGCAAAATTGATGAAAATAAAAAGTATTTATCCCATAGGTTAAAGTTGTCAACTCTGGCATCAAAGATAGTGTCTCTTACCCAACTTCTTAGTGCTATTGAAAATTTGGCCTTGGGAATCTTTAATGATCCTTTTTAAATTGTTTGAAATATAAATTGTTGCCATTGTTTTCAGGGCCCCTTTTGTAGAATTTCAAACTAACAGCAGCTATATAATATGTTGATGCAAAACAGCCATTAACTATTGATGATATAGATTATAACTGAATTTAAAATCAAATCTAAATATCTTGCACCTATTTTACTAATTTAGCTTAAAACAATTATCTTAAAAGACTCCTTCAAATTCAAATTCTTTGCTAACAACAACAACAAAAAATAAGTCTCATATAAAATGACAACGATTCTGACCAAATATTTCTCAGAAACTTACTAGTTCATCAGATTTTTTGTACTTAAAATGTTCTGATTCTCAGTCTTTAAGGCCATTGTGGCAATATTTTAGCTTAAGACAAATTCAAAATCTAACTCGAATTCTTATCTATTATTTAAAACTTTTCTAATAGGAAGTTGGCAAAAGTTTCTTAAAGATTATTTATTCCATGAGATTTCATAAGTACATACTTTGTAGAAGGTGGTAGAAGAAGGCGGTAAATATAAATTGAACATTAGCCAAGCTTTCTGAGAGCACTTAGTAGGTCAGGGAGATGAGAAAGGATTATATGTACTTACCACCTACATAACCCAATGTTAGGAGTTTGACCCCAAGATACTGAAAACAGAATTGTGGGGGTCAGGGAATGACTTTTGATTGGGGTTTGGAGGAAAGTTCTAACCAGCAATACCTTTGTTCAACCTCCATTCTCTTGGCAGATCCCATGGTGGATTTGTGTGTGCCTACACCAGCTATCTAATTATTATTTTTTCCAACCCAACAGTTGTAGTAGTATCTGATTCACAAACAGATCCTCTATATTCACATTGTAGCATATGGATGAAGCTGGATTATAATTTAAAAGATCTATCTGCCAAATAACTAAGCACATAGACTAATGGTAATTTAGTTACCAATTACTATTTTACATGAATAATCCCACTTTTCCTTTAGAGTGGTAATAGTGAACAATTCAAAAGAGGTTATTTAGTTAGTGAATTTTAAATAGGTATTTGGGGGGAGAGTAAGAGAACATTTTAGTCATAGATTGTTCCTCTGCTGAATATTTTTACATAACAAATGGATAAAGAGATCCTACTGTCTTTTTATAGCTTCCTTGGGGCAATTGGTAGAGACCCAGGAGACCCTCAGGGCTTCCTGTCTGGTGTTCTAAAGAAAGTTCTATTGAAAGGCAGCCCATAATTATTACTAAGAGAAGGCCCAGGAGAGCCTGAGAAGGAAAAATACAGAATAGTACAATACCTGAGAATGATATAATACAATATCTGAGAATGATTTTGGTTAAAAGAACAGCGTGAAAGCTATTTTAAAAGATTAATGCTGCCAGGGGGTGGTGGCACACGTCTGTAATCCCAGCATCTCAGGAGGCTGAGGCAGAAGGATCTTCAGTTCAAAGCCTGCCTCAGCAAAAGTGAGGTGCTAAGCAACTCAGTGAGAACCTGTCTCTAAATAAAGTACAAAATAGGGCTGGGATGTGGCTAAGTGGCAGAATGTTCCTGAGTTCAATCCTGGATACTCCCCATGCCCCCCCCCCCAAAAAAAAATTAATAGAATATGATGAACAAGTTTTGGCAAACAGAAAGGTGGAATTAGGTGGAACAACATAGCTCTACTTATCCACTTAGCAAATGCAGTCTCATCTTGTAGAAATTTAATATCTACAGCACCAGAGCTGAATATAAACCTTACAGAAATGTGGGCTACCAAACGTTAAACTGTATTCCTTTGTTAGGTTCGAATTGATCCCTTGCCAATCTCGATCTGATTTATGTACTTACATGCTTCTTTTCTGAAACAGACAGATGCAACGATCAGGACACAAGGTCATCCTATAAAATTGGAGATACCTGGAGCAAGAAGGATAATCGAGGAAACCTGCTGCAGTGCATCTGCACAGGCAACGGCAGAGGGGAGTGGAAGTGCGAAAGGCACACATCTCTGCAGGCCACGTCCTCTGGTGAGACACAGGATGACTAGGGCCAAGAATGGGGAAGTGGCTCAAGAAATATTTCTGCAAACCCACCTTTCCCTTGACATGCCATTTGAGGATTTGCAGAGTTTCAACTAATAAGCTGAGATCATTTACAGATTATTAGTTGTTAAAAACTTTTTTTACTAACAGGCTTTAAATTTTGGAGGAAAATTAAGATGAAGTGAAAACAGACCTTAGTGGGGGGAAATATCATATTTAAAAACATGATAGGAGGTAGGGTGTAGCTCAGGAGCAGAGTGCATGTTTTAGCCTTGTAGAGGCCCCGGGTGCAATTCCCAGCAGGAAAACAACTAACAATAATAATAACTTTAATATTTTTAAAAAGAAATTTCAGTAACTTCTGGTATGAGAAAAGATTTTTTTGCATCACAGATGTTTTGTAAGAGTCTGAAGAAAGAAATATAGTTATCAAGGGTGTACCCTTGCTCTGCTATTATTCTCAGTACATTTTTGTTAATGTGCCAGCATTGTTACTTAGCTTCTTAGCTATCAGTCTTTTAGCTAAAAATATTAATGGATTGGATTTTTTTCCTTTTGATGAGGTTTTATTTTGATCTAACACTTATAAAAATGAGCAAAACAAGACTTGATGGTATCTTTGAGTTATTTGGTTACCGTCAATAAAGTTGTTGCTGAACAAAAAAGCAAAAAAAAAACAAAAACAAAAAATAATCACAGTTGCCTCCTAAAATAGAGTAAAGGAGTCATTGGAAATTAACTGGGGGTAAAGACTCATTGAATATTAACTATTTTTATTAATTACTAATTCTATGCTAAAAAGGTTTCCCTGTTCAAAACAGTTTGAGGAATACTGAGCTAAACAAAATGAAACCTGCTGCACAGATCCTTTATGTCCCTTTGCCTCCTGATTCTCAGTGTGGGGTGTACGAGATAGGGCCATCTTCCCAGTCTTTGACCTGGGCACCTTTCTCTGTGAAGTATCTCTGGGCTCTAGTGTACGGAATTCAGTCTACCAGTCATTCTAGCCTCGGTTCTGACTCTGCTATGAACCCTGGCCTTCAGGAGAACATATTTCCCAAAGTTGCAAGAAAAAATAAGCACATTCTATTGTGTTAATCCAGAAGGAAACTTGTCTAAGGAGGATTAATTAATTTTAGAAAAACAAATAACAAAAGCACAAGTAATCCTGTGGAAGAGCAAGATGCAGAAAGTAAGGGCAGCTTGTAGGGAATCCAGTACGGCTGCCCAGGGTACCCACCAGTGAGTGCAGTTACAGGATGGCAAGAGGTCTGCTGTACAGTGGCAGAGGCCCCTAAAATCAGTGTCAGAAGAAACAATGCCCAAGTGCATGGACTTATGGTGGCTGCTAAGAGAGGAAGGGTGAGGCATATCATGTAAGGTAAGGGGAATGCATGAGGAAAAGGTCAACACGTGATTCTAGGTATACTGGGGATGAACAGCTCAGTGGTCTAAGGCATAGAGCAGAGAAGAAAGTGACCAGAAGTGAGGCTGGCAGGAAGTTAGCCAAATGCAGGATTGTGAAACTCATGGACTATGAGTTTCCTGGCCTGAGTGAGTATTTGTTTAAAGTATCTGCTCGGTGAAATGGCAGAATGATGTCTGTCATTTAAAAATATAATCCCAGTAGCACAGATGAACTGGAAGATGGAGACCATTTGGTAAAGTTTTGTGGATAATTTCTTGGACTGAATGCAAAAGCTACAATGCAGAATGGAAGGGACATTTCTTTTCCAGACCAGTGACACGTGGAAGTCAGAGTGATCTCTGTGAGATCCTAAGGATTCTGACTCCAAGAATTCGTTCACTGTCTTCTCTTATCCAGTTTTGTGACTTTCATTTCTTGTGCCCTTAGGCTCTGGCTCCATCACAGATGTCCGGAAAGCCATTTACCAGCCCCCGACTCACCCCCAGCCTGTTCCCTATGGTCACTGTGTCACAGACAGTGGTGTGATCTACTCTGTGGGGATGCAATGGCTGAAGACACAAGGAAACAAGCAAATGCTTTGCACTTGCTTGGGCAATGGCATCAGCTGTCAGGAGACAGGTATGCATTATCATTTCAGAAAAACAGTTCAGGGGGCTGGGGTTGTGGCTCAGCAGTAGAGCACTCACCTAGCATGTGTGAGGCCCTGGGTTCAATCCTCAGCACCACATAGAAATAAATAAAAGTATTGTGTCCAATTACAACTAAAAATTAAATATTAAAAAAAAAGTACCGATGACTTTGTTACTTATTTTTTGCAATACCTTCATTTACAAAATATGTAATGCAATAAAATGAGAAAAATCTTATAATCTTACTCCTCTGTGAAGACAATTGGGGTAACATTTCATGTGTTTTCTTCCAATGTTTTTTTAAATTTATGTATTTCCTTCCTATTGTGGGGCTCAAACTGCTATGCATTATCTTTATTTGCCCAAAATATTGTTACAAGAGGGTTGCTTTCAGAATAACTAAGCATCCAAATTTTATACTCTGCATCTCAAATTTCATCAGCTTTGTGATGTAAACATCGTTCAGTAACCTAATGCATCTCTTCTGGGCTACAAATATGGCAACAACTATAGTAATAATAAATTGGTGCCCTTTTCAAAAGAAATTGCCTTAAAATAGCCTCAAGTATTATTTCTTATGGCAAAGACATAGTCATACGTATCCCCTCAGCATCTTTGAGCCACATCTTTAATTAACTTGTATAAATATAGCTTTATAAATAGAGAAACCAAGGCATGGTCGCAGAAGAGGTAACAAAGGATGTGAGCAGAGAACTCAGATCCTTGGTTCTATCCATAGCAGGCATGGTTTTCTTAATAATGCATTTTAACTGAAATTAACCAGATGATCATCTGTCCTCCCAGCTTTTTTCTTTGTGGGCAGAAGCTCAATCTCTCATTTAAGCTATAAATAAGCTGCCATTGGTGAGAGAGCTCTATTAACTGAAATTCTTTCTGTTATGCTAATAGCGGTAACCCAGACTTTTGGTGGCAATTCAAACGGGGAGCCGTGCGTCTTACCATTCGTCTACAATGGCAGGACTTTCTACTCCTGCACCACAGAAGGGCGACAGGATGGGCATCTTTGGTGCAGCACGACTTGGAATTATGAACAGGATCAGAAATACTCTTTCTGTACAGACCATACTGGTGAGTGTTCCAGGAGAAACCACAGAAGTGAGAAAAACCCATCTTATTTGCCAACAGTCTAACCATGAATTGTGAGGTTGCACCAGAACCATTGCTTTTGATCTTCTTCGACCAAAAGATATGGTGACTTAGCATCTGGGTATCTCCCCATGTTTCCCAGTGCTGCTTAGAGAAAAGCCCTCTAGGTCATTTATACTGATACATAGAGATTATGATGTGATTAAAGATACATCTTGAAATCAGTAGATGATCCCACTGAGCTGAAAAATACTCTGGATGGCTATCTGAATGCCTTTCCTTATCTTCTGGTTAAAAGTATGTTTTATTCAAAGCTATTATTTATATTTTTTTCCGGGAAAATGAGTGACAATGGGATTTAACTCTGATTTGAAGGTGAAGGTGAATACACTAAGAAATTGAGTGTATTTAAATTATCAGACTTTTTTATTCTGAGAGACTGTTTGGGAATTAATGCAGAAACCTGGATCTCTCAGAACGACCCCGTAGTGATTCCCCTGTGTACCTGGGAAAGCTCAGTTGTAATCTCCTTTCTATTTGTGTGTTGGGCAGTTTTGGTTCAAACTCGAGGTGGAAATTCCAATGGTGCCTTGTGCCACTTCCCCTTCCTGTACAACAACCGCAATTACACCGATTGTACTTCTGAGGGCAGGAGAGACAACATGAAATGGTGCGGAACCACACAGAACTATGATGCTGACCAGAAGTTTGGATTCTGCCCCATGGCTGGTAAGAGGAAGCCCTCTGGGCTGCCCTTGTGGACAGCCATTCAGAGAGTAGAGACAGATGAGTGTCCTGTTTACTCCTACTTCACCCAATAAGACAATTTGGAGAAGAAAAATCTATGTGATATATGTGTATACATGTTACATCATATACATTCGAATTGAA
Organism: Marmota marmota marmota; assembly: GCF_001458135.2. Taxonomy (NCBI): domain Eukaryota; kingdom Metazoa; phylum Chordata; class Mammalia; order Rodentia; family Sciuridae; genus Marmota; species Marmota marmota. Next base: position 33,113,474 of record NW_026000005.1, on the reverse strand, counting down.
AAAAATATGATTTATATAATTATCTGAATCCTTTTAAAATCTCATTGACGTGTTTTAATGTCCAAAATACACAAAGACAATTAAAAATGTTTTTTTTTAGAAATCTGAAAATATAAAGTTGCAAAGGTTTGACTTTTGTCAAGATCACACTTTGGTATGCTTGAGTCACTTAAAACAACTTGACTGCTGTAGTCACAGAGCTATAGTATTGACACGTGACTGTTTGGCTGGCATTAGCTCTAACGCTTATTAAATACCAAAGTGATAGAGACAAATCTGAAAATTTGTTTTCTGACAATAGGGAATTTTTTTTTAAATCTCCAGTTTATATGGAGAAAGGGGAACCAGTATCTTTTATTTGTTTTCAAATTTCAAGAGTTCCAAACTGTACATTTGATTTTTCTGGTTGTAGAACCAAGAACTTGTATACTCTGCAGCGTCAACCCATGAACAAGACTCAACGAAACCACCCATGCATTTATTGCTTTCTTTGCAACAAAAGATCATATTGAGTTTAAAAGGAAAACTCACTTTTGCTTACAATTCAACACCCAAACACAGTTTTCCTTTGAACTAGAATAAACTGGAAATAGGAAAATTAAAAGCAGTACTCAATCCAGGCTTCTACCTAAAGCCTGGTAGATGAGTGAACGTTCAGGTATCACCTTAATTTAACAACCCCCACCAAGAGACCAAATTGTATTCCGTGCATGTATGAATATGGTATCATGAATCCCACTATTATATATATTTTAATACACCAACAATAATAAATTAAAAATTAAAAAAACAAGCGAACAAAAAACCACACTTTCCCTTTGGATGATGCTTCCTCTCTCCAGAGCTCAGAACACTCTGCCTCTGCCTTACAGCTGTAGGTATTTTTGAGGCATACAAGTCTTTCCAAGTGAGAATTCTTAGGAAGACTAGACTGGACTGATAATGGTGTTTGCACACCTGCCTTGACCCTGTGATTGTTTATCAAATGCATTGCTTCTCCATTTCAAAACAGCCCATGAGGAAATCTGCACAACCAACGAGGGAGTCATGTATCGCATTGGAGACCAGTGGGATAAGCAACATGATATGGGCCACATGATGAGGTGCACGTGTATTGGGAATGGCCGTGGAGAATGGACATGTGTCGCCTACTCCAAACTCCGAGGTATATTGCCTTATTAACCAAAGCATTTGAGAGAACAAAGGGTACACAGAGAGACTTTAATGTGAAAACTTGTACTTTACCTATAGCAGAAGAAGAAGCCCCCAATGCCACTCCATTAGTCAGTCTGCTATGCTGAAGAAGTTCATTTTGGGGGGCAGCCAGTTAGGAAAAGCTGGCATGATGATTCTTTTCTTTTCTCAAAGAGATTTCCATTTATTACATTTGATGGGACATTATCACAGTGAAAAGATTTTAGGAAGATTTTGGAAAAACTTTATAGAAACCTATGATCTTTGTGATTTTTCCATTTTTACTATTTCTCTTTCTTTGTCTCAGTAGCAATGAGAAAAAGCACAGTAAAGTGGAATGTCTGTGAACATTTGCCCTGTGGCATTGAAGGACAGAGGAGGGGAAAATTGATTCTATTTTGTGGAGGGGATACCAGGGATTGAACTCAGGGTCACTCAACCACTGAGCCACATCCCCAGCCCTATTTTGTATTTTATTTAGAGACAGGTTCTCACTGACTTTCTTAACACCTCAATTTTGCTGAGGCTAGCTTTGAACTTGTGATCCTCCTGCCTCAGCCTCCTGAGCTTCTAGGATTATAGGTGTGCACCATGTACCCAGCCAAAAATTGATTCTCGAAAGAGGTACAATGGGTAATATCAGCTCAGAATAGAGGACATGCACCAACTATCTAGACCTCCCCCAAGAAGATAAAACCCAGTAGAGTCAGACTGGGCTTGGGCCTGGCTCTAACTTTGAAATCAAAATGCCTGTGTGGTTCATGAACTGGTAAGATCTGGCACAGTAATTCTAAGGCTTTGAAGCATTCCAAGGATGGAAGAACTTAGGCTGAGCCAAAAGGGTAGCTTCAAAAGCAAGAACACATTTGATCCTCCGAGCTTTACATGATACCACAGCATTTGTGTCTAAAAGTGATTGAATTATTTCTACAAAGAACAAACACTGCCATTCTAAAATCAGACTCTTGTAGATTTGAATTTAAGAAGAATTTAAGAATACGTGGAGTGATTCATTTCCTTTGTTCAGATTACTTTCCCCGCTTTGAACCCAAAGATTCAATATGAGGAGGTGTTGATTCATTCAGACTTTCAGTTTTCCACTTCTTTGATTTGAAAAGTAATATTTGGGTAGAACTCTGAGCTAATAAATAGTCATAATAGTAGCTAGTGAGTAGATATTGGCTTGAGCTTATTCCTTTTGTGGTGTTGAATGGATACACAATCCAGGAATAATAGTAATTGCATATGATATGGCAGAGCCAAAAGGAGCCTTACTTACTTAGTATGGTGTGCAAACCAAGTCCTCCTTTTACAAATGCAGATGCTGAGACCCAAAGAAGCAAAGTGATTTTCTCAGGATCGAGTGATTTTTCTCAGGATCTCTCACGGAGTGAGACACAGAGTTGATTTAATTTAACTTTACAAAGATGCATTGATGTAATTTTATTTCCCTAATCCAATGTCTCCTCCTTTCTCCCCATTCCAGAGACCAGATCACAACACTGTGCTGTGTACTATATATTATGTTAAATCATCTTCTTATGGCAAGCAGAGATTTAAAGAAAATTATCACCTGAGCAAGTTTCTTTTCAGAAACTAAGACATGTATATGTTTAAAAATTGGCTTTAGTTGTATATGCTGTAAACTTGAACATTTATGTCTATAAGAGAAAATTGGGGGGGGGGGGCAAAAATTGTAATACTGACTAAGCTTTGAAAAAAAGTTAGAATATTCTATACCAGTAGAAAATTCTTCTCACGCAATCTGTTAATAATCAAGACGGGGGAATATGCTTTGAAAAGTTTAATTCATTTTATTTTGTCAGTGAGATTTTGAAAGTTCCTCACCCATCTAACTCTTCTCTAAACAGATCAGTGCATTGTTGATGACATCACTTACAACGTGAATGACACATTCCACAAGCGACACGAAGAGGGACACATGCTGAACTGTACCTGCTTTGGTCAGGGCCGAGGCCGATGGCAGTGTGATCCCATTGGTGAGTACCCCTTTTCCTGGGATGGTTTTGGGTATGAAGCATGGCCAGTCAGTTTTAGATAAGGAAAGCTATTCAATGCTACATGACGAAAGTTGATCCAGAGTTTGCTCAGCTGTTTACAGAGCTTTGCAAAGTCTTTTCTGTCTCAATAGTGGTAGCCATCTGTTTTAATTCAATAAATTTAGTTCTTTAGTTCTGACTCATGTTAGGAAAAGGCACTTTTATTTGCTGAACGTGCATTAATATGGGCAAAGAAGTATGCCAGCGCTACCTCTTCTAGAACACTCCATTTTTTGGCTTCCCTTTAAAGTAGCACTGAGCAAAGAGGAAAGGTTGGATCTTAAAAGAGCTGTGTTCCTAGTGCTCCAAAGTTTAGGGTAATTCATTAATACTTCTTTACTGAAAGAAGCAAGTTGCTCACTGCAAAAGCAAACTAAGATTGACCAAGCTGGGAAGGATCCTTGAAGGTTTTCTTAGAAGCTGCTCAGTGGGTACTCATAGTTAAAATCTAGTTCCCCCAGATTTTAAGGAAGTATATAAAGTGAAATTATTGCAAATTTTTCCTAGCTATTCAAATGGCAAGCCAGTTACACTAATATCATTAAAATAAAATATGTAATTTTTGAAAAATTAATGCACAGACTAATATTGATCTTATTCTTTTCATTTTTACTCAGAAACATATCCGTTTTTAGAAAACTAAATATTCCTTCCAATGGATATTTTTTAAACTAATCATCCTGTAAGGCAAAGAATGTGAACAAAGTGTTTTTTTTTTAACTGCATATAATTATAAGGAGAGTTGGACATTTTTATTCAACTTTCCAAGAATGCATGCTCTAGCACCCTGAAATTTACTTGGTAGACTTAAATCTTCAAGGCTATTTATCTTTTCCTTGCATATATTCTAGATCAGTGCCAGGATTCAGAAACTCGGACATTTTATCAAATTGGAGACTCATGGGAGAAACATGTGCATGGTATCAGGTACCAGTGCTACTGCTATGGCCGTGGCATTGGGGAGTGGCACTGCCAGCCCTTGCAGGCCTATCCAGGTAAGCAGCTCTGTAACTGTCAGTGGGAACTGTCAGTAGTTGTAACCGCAGGCAGCATTAGTGCTCATCATACTCTGAGGCCCAAGGTGCGGGCTTCTCTCTTTTCCATCCATTTCTCGTATCATTGTCTAAAACTGGATTAAATTTTTGAATAAAATGATTTTCCTTTCTCCCCCAGCCAATCTATCCAGTGAAAGGTATGAAGGCTCTGAACAGGCATATATATGTTATTTTCTGTTTTATATAGTAGAACGTTCCTCTAGGTTATAACACTGACTCATTTTATCTTCACACCCATACATGGAAACAGAAACCATGGAGTGAGTGGTGCTGGGGGCTTGGGGCTTTCTATCCTGGTTCTTGACAGAGAAGTTGCCTAGAGAGGGGATGAAGTGCAGTACGGGGCATGTGTTCGCTCCCCATGTCACCTAGGCCCTCTTGGTGTAAAGCTTTCATTTGTTTGATCAGTTAGAATGTAGAACAAAGTATCCTGGGCCAAGAGTTGAGTAACTTGGTCATCTTTGCCTACACAGTTCAAACACCCTCAAATGCTGTTGCTGGTTTTTTTCAGGACACAAAGACATGATGCCTAGCTGTAGGTGTTATGAATTCATTTGGGGGAAATTTAAATTTTTTTAAATTTGCTGAGTGATTATAATAAAACATTAAATTATGAAAGTCTATTTATTCAGCATCAGTTTTGTGAGCAACTACTGAGGTATAAAAATCTCCTAAATCTCTATTAATTTTAGAGAGAATATGGCCCACAATCAGAAAGAAAATATTTTAGGGGTGTCAGAATCTGTATATGACAGAAATTAAAATTAAATTAATTTCCTTTCTGTGGAATGTGATAACAGAGTCTCTCTCACAGGGAATGAGCTGTGGGAGCCATTTGGCCAAAGGCAGCATTAGCCAAACCTTGGGTCTAAACCCTATGTGTTGCCAAAGGGATAGCAGTCAAGCTTCTGTTCTCCATTTCCTCATCTGTAAACTGGGGGGATTGTAGCTAATTACCTTCAAAATTCCTTCCACACTAATAATCTGACAGTTTGTGATCCTAAATAGCAGTCGCCATTGCATCCTTTCTATGACCCTGGGAGATTTAGCTCTTGCCAATCCTCAAACATTATCAGGTCTGGAGAAGGTGACTGCATATGCTCAGGGCACAGACCCACCTGCCCTTTAAGTTGTGTTTCTTGGTAGATTTAGGCTAAAGAATCACCTTAATTTTTTTTTTTTTTAATTTAGCTAGGCACTGTGGCACACATCTGTAATCCCAGTGGATCAGGAGGCTGAGGCAGGAGGATTTCAAATTCAAAGCAGCCTCAGCAATTTAGTGAGACCTTGTTTCAAACTAAAAAATAAAAAAGGGCTGGGGATATGACCCTGTGGTTAAGAACCTCTTGGTTCAATCCCTGATATCAAAAAAAAAAAAAAAAAAAAAGTTAAAAAAAATTTAATATAGTTTTACATCTGATTACAAAAGCACTATAGGTTCAGAAAATATGCATTGGGTTTGTTTTAAATGATGCAACCAGAGGATAGAACCTTGTAAAGAAATATTCCTGTTTTTATGTTTACGATTATTGAAATTGATGTGGCAATTGTTGGAAACTATTTTCTCCTGAGTGATTTACAGAAATCTTTCCTCTATTTTTTTTTTTTTTGAAATAAACCTGTCCACACAGCTGCTTGCTTGCATTTAGGTGGATCTGTTAGAGATATAATCGGGGTGGGAAGGAGTCTTTTGGTTGTAGTTTTACCTGATGCCTTTGTTCCTGTTATCTGAAAAAGAGGAGGGCCAGGTATCCATTGCGCAGGGGAGACCTTGGGGAGAGGGGCTCAGCCTCATTCTTAGGTGTTTATCTCTTTGCTCAATGGCTCATGTGAAGCATATGGTGCTTTAAGGGTGTGGAAAGAATAAAGGGACAACAGATTACCAACAGATAGTCTCTGAGCCCTGTTCTGTTTGTTCCTCCTACAGAGGACTTGTTAGAGTTGTTCAAACTAGCAAAAGATATGTGGCTTTTGGTTTGTTAATAAGCAACTAGGAGAACACAGAGCTTAGCAGATTAAACAGAGGGAAAAGTGACTGAGTCTAAAAATCATGATGTTTAACTTCTACAGGGTCACCGTTACTGGAAATTATTCATTTTGACCTTATTTTAAGCTGTTTTTATAGGGGTAGACCTGGTGTCTATCTTAACTACTTTATTGTTTGTTTGATCATACTAAAGAAGAAAGAGAGTAAAGATTTTGGTGGTGAATTATTGGTAGTATATTGCTACTGTATGCCAGAGAGGTTAATTGGAGAATTTCTACCAACCAGCCAATATTAAAAGAATGAGCATATCCAGCTTGGCTATGCACACTGTAATCCTAGCTACTGTAAAGGGTGAGGCAGGAGAATCTCAAGTTCAAGGCCAGTCTGGGCAATTTTGTGAGACCTTGTTTCAAAATAAAATTTAAAAAGGGCTGGTGATGTAGCTCATTGGTAGAGAGCTTGCTTATTAGCACATGGGAGTCCCTGGATTCAATCCAGCATCACCAAAAAAATAAAAAATGAATAAATAAAGGTCAAAAATGTAAATATTGTCAGTGGTGTCTGAATTGTATGTAGTATAAAGTAGAGTGTGGTGATTTAAGTCCCCATTTGTTATTCAGTGCAGTTCTATTAAAGGTGTGCCACGGCATAAGCCTCAACATTAAAACCTAGAATTTCAGAACAGCGAAGGAAAGGGGGTGACTCCTTTGTGTTTCTCTTTGGCTAGGGTCAAACCATCGTGGTAACCTTTTCCCATATCCCTTCATTCCCCTTTGTCATCCTCCTCCTAGTGTCCTCGTGGACATGGCAGTATAATTATTCTTAAAGGTGACTTGTATTGTCTTTTTAAAACTATCTTCATAGACGTTCATTCTTCATACACTTCCCCCCCCCGCCTCAAAGTCATGATTGACACCCTAAATAAAGTGTACACCAGGTGTCTCTTTCTCTGAAGAGTTTGTAGTAGGATTTCTTTCAAGGATCAATATTTATACAACCTAATGCCAATGATCATAAATAACTTAAGGATCTGATATTCCTCTATTTACTGACTTATATGAAAGTACTTTAAATAGTCACATCTCTAAAACTTTTCTTAAATATTTATCTTTAAAAACATATTCATATTTGTGAGAATCTCCATGAACAGAGGGATGTTTCAAAGAGGGTCATGTAACTTTTGCCAATTGATTAAAACAAACATCCTGCATGTTCTGTGAAATATGTATCACTTTAGAATGGAAAACTGTGAATTTTATATATGAACTTTGATAGCCATGTGGCCTGGAAATATGTACCCTCAATGAAATTAAGATTCAAAGAATATTTGGATCTCCAACCAACTTTGAATTTTTACCCGCATGAGAGTCAGTGTATTATTCTAGGACTTTTAAGTATACCTAGATTTACCTCTGCTAGAGAAGACTTTGTTTTCAAAGATAATTTAATGGCTAAGATACTAAATATATTTATAAATAAGTTTCTATATATTCGAAAATAAATATACTTTTCCCTGAGACCTTTCAGGAAAGTTAAATCTGTTAATAATCTGGTGAAGTGCTTTATTAAACATACAAAATTCTTGGAAAGGTTATTTATTACAAAGAACTTTTTTATTTCTAGAAAATTGAACATTGGCTGACATTATAGAGAATACAGAGTTTAAGAGAAAGATAGTTTTCTGTTCTATAAACCTAAATATTTCAGGACTGTTTTGTTTTATCCTAAGTGGAGTCTATTGTATTAATAAATTGATTCTCTTTCCTTATTTTTCCTTTTCCTTAAACAAAAGAACCAAGTCCGTAACAGTCACACATACCAAGATGTGGAAACATTGAATTTATTATGTACTTCATAATGTCATTTTAGTTGTTAACTCCTTTTGAAAAAAATTTTTGATCTTTTAATAATTTGACCAGTGGTGTGATTTTAGAGTATACTTTTTGAATAGAAATAAAGCTAGATTTCTTTTTCCAAACTGACAGAATGCTTAGGCTGATGAGAAATAAAACTGGGTTTTTAATTATTACCTTTGTCTATTTGCCTAAGATTCGGCACCATTTAGAAATGTGTTTGTTTTACGTCATGTCATATGGCCTTTGGAATGTTGTTTTCTTCTCAGATAGCAGAGTCATTGGTAATGAAACTTTCACAAATTAGAATTTTCTTTAAAGGAAACAATATAATCAGTAAATGAAGTTTGTATTCTGAATTACATTGTCTGTGTTAAAGCAATTTCACAATTGTTTCACAATTTTCCTTTGAAAATAAAGAAGAAAACAGATTAAGGAGATTAAAAAAAACAATAGTTTTATTTGTTATAAACATTTGTGTTTCTCATTTGAAGAACAATAATAATCATCTAAGAAAGAATTTGTTGCATTGATTTCCAGTGTCAGGAGGTAAAAGGCTTAACCAAGCCCAGATCATTTTTATTATAGTAATATTAATTGATAAGCAATCCGTTTTTAATGATGACATCCATGAACATTAAATTTTAAATTGGAGTGAATACTCTATATAACCAAAGCTCATCTTTTAAAATGTTTAGGTACATCTGGTCCTGTCCAAGTAATTATCACTGAGACCCCCAGTCAGCCCAACTCTCACCCCATCCATTGGAATGCACCAGAACCATCTCACATCACCAAGTACATTCTCAGGTGGAGACCTGTGAGTATCCATCCAGAAACCCTGAACATTGAGTATCCCGATCTCACCAAATTCTGATATGTTTCTTTTGTTTGTTTCTAGCTTTTGAGTCAACGGATCTGATTAACTGTCAGTATGTTTTCTTAGTGAGAATATGTGGTCAATCAAATTGACTGGGTTTTTTTTTTTTTTTTTTTTTTGTATTTAGAATTTAGAAATTTATGTTACAAATGATCTTTGCAAGGAATTAGAAATGATAGCATAAACTTAATCTTGCCCAATGTGGGAAGATAATCTAATTTTTTTGCATGTCTTTCCACTCTATTAAAGGAAGAACTTATTGGTATCTGTCCTGTAAATTAATTCCTTTCTTTTTTGATTCACTTTTTAAACCATATTTTTGGTTTTTGTTTTGTTTTGTGTGTGGTACTGAGGATCAAACCCCAGGCATCCTGCATGCCAGGCAAGTGCTCTACCACTGAGCCACATCTCCAGCCTAAGGTTCATTGTTTCAAGCATTAATTTTATCTCCTGAGATTATTTAGATAGAAGAGAAAGAGATGATGAGAGGAAGGTGAAGATGAGGGATGATAGTTGGTTTATGTAAAGAATGAGTCCTGTGATTTTCTAAACGTCTAGAAACTGAAGAAACCATACCAAGGAAGATAATGTCCATTAAGCTTTAGTTTTTCTTACCCTCTCAAACCTACCCCAATACAACTTCTAAGTTCATAACATGATTTGAGGAACAGTACTTTAAATACAGGAGAAAATGTCTATTAAAATGAAAACTTTTCGATTGTTTCCTTATGAGTATATTTTCTAATCTTTTCTTCTGATAGCTAATTTTAAAAGCTCACATTGAATACAAGTTTACTACCAATTTGGAGCTAATTTTAATGACTAATTTCAAAATTTTTCACAGTGTATTTGAGTTAAAATTTAAGTTCAAAGGATACTAGGATCACTTTCATTTATCCCCAAAATATAAATGGGCATTTGAGCATTTGAATTAAATCTGTGAACTGGCTGATTGGGCAATTAAAAAGAAAAATCACTGGGGATACAAAATGTATTTTGATACTCATACTACTTTGAATATTTATACTTAAAAGGATTTCATCTTGTTTGAAGTTAGGGTGTTTCTTTTCCACACATTCTATTGCAGTGAGCTTTGTGATCTATGACATATTAATGAAGTTGAACAGGATGTGAAAATGTAAACCAGGAGCAAAAGATTAAATAAACTGAAATTACATTCTTCTATAGTCTTGCCCAAAGTTGGCTGACCACTTTTGATGGGATAGTTTGTATCCAAGAATGAGTCACAAAACCAGACCAGTTGAATCTTGTTTGTGCTGTCCCCAGAATCTGAATCGCAAAAACAGTATGGTGCCTTTGGACACTTCCGCAGGGCAAGAAACTTGAATTGTATCCCACCAACTTAAAAGATGATAGAACATATTTCCCATTTTAGAAAGGAAACTATCTCTGCTTATTGTAAAAGTGGGAAAAAAAAGTGGGCAACATGAAAATTTAGGATATCATAATTGTATTCACCAATATTAAGTAATTGCTCTGGCCAAAGCAAAGGTGTTCAGCACTTGCATGTCACATAACTCTTGGTTTTTCCACCTGTAAAATGAGAGCAATGATACCCACACTACTGAGTAGGATGCAGGGAGGTGAAGATCAGTGGGAGAAAGCAAGCAAAACAGCACAGAGCTATAAACTCTCAATAAATAATACTTACAATACAATTATTAACACCAACAAACTTTACTACTAGCCCTTGTTCTGAATTCAGTTTTCCACGATTGTCCTCCAGAGTGGAGCTGAAAATCTTCTCATTTGTCTTTGAAGATTGCTCACCCTCATCTCTGAATGTGCATCCTTGCAAACTCTTGTGTGATTTTTTTCTTTTTTTAAATTTCATTTAAATTTTCAGAAAAATTCTGTGGGCCGTTGGAAAGACGCTACCATTCCTGGTCACTTAAACTCCTACGTCATCAAAGGCCTGACCCCAGGAGTGATATATGAGGGGCAGCTCATCAGTATTCAGCAGTATGGCCACAGAGAAGTGACACGCTTCGACTTCACCACCACCAGCAGCAGCACCCCCAAAGGGACCAGTACGTACCTAGCATCCTCGTGTCTACACCTGGGTATCCCAGACTTGGGCTCCCTGCAGGACCTGCTTCATTCTCAGTTCAATTCCTTCCGTGAATGGCACCTACATTTTTTAAATTACAGTATTCTTCAGACAAGAAGGGTGAACATTCTAGAAAACTCAAGGACTGCTCTCCCCCTTTCTGTGGCATTCTAGGCAACACCGTGACAGGAGAGACGACACCTTTGTCACCGGTAGTGGCCACGTCTGAATCTGTGACTGAAATCACTGCCAGCAGCTTTGTGGTCTCATGGGTCTCAGCTTCCGATACTGTGTCTGGATTCCGGGTGGAGTATGAACTGAGTGAGGAGGGAGATGAGCCACGGTACCTGGGTAAGCTAAACACGTTGTCTCAGGACAGGTTTGGAGGGGTGATGGGTAGACCCCCTGGGGACAGGGCATCATACGTGGTCTGAACACTCTCCCCTCTGATAAAAGTCAGGGAGGGGCTGATCCTTTACAGAACTGGCTGGGTTCCTGTGAGCAACGACACTTTGTCCTGGTCCCTGATGTGAGCTTCACTGAGCACCAAGCATTTGCCTGGACATAGGTTTGCACAACAGAAGCTATTTTCTCATGGCAGTGATTGTATATGAGGACTACCTCTGATGATGGTAGCTTTGAAGAGTGCTCAGGTCCTTTGCTTATGCTTTTCAGATTCCCCTGGTTAGAGATCTTTTACAAAGTTTGTTGAACTCATTCATGGGACCAGCATCCAGGTCAAGAAAAAGAATATCCCTCCCACCCGACCCCCATCACTTTCTGCCCATTGCTGCTACTATGACTTATAACCACACAGAGCTATTTTCAAAAATTTGGGGGTGGATTATTAAAACTATGCATCTTTAGGAGAAGATTTTGGAAAAATGAAAGAAGAAATATCCCATAGTACATTAATAATCACTGATTATCTTTTACTACATCTCCTTCTAGTCTTTTCCCCCCTGTGATACGTAGTTCTTCTTATATCAGCTGTGGAGGCATTGGTTTGCTTTGATCAGTGACCTTTCCTTTTTTATTCCAAAGAACTCCCGAGCACGGCCACTTCTGTGAGCATCCCTGACCTGCTTCCTGGCCGAAAGTACATTGTAAATGTCTATCAGATAGCCGAAGACGGGGAGCAAAGTTTGATCCTGTCTACCTCACAGACAACAGGTACCTGTGTGCTACATGGTGTTAAAGGAATCCTTTTGTAAAAGCAGGGCTATAGCAAAGTTGCCCAGCTGCCTCACTTCCTCCTTCCTTTCTTTGTTAGCTCCTGATGCCCCTCCTGACCCTACTGTGGGCCAAGTTGATGACACCTCCATTGTTGTTCGCTGGAGCAGACCCCAGGCACCAATCACAGGTGGGCTTAGCCTTGTTCTTTGGCTTCTTTGTTAATCTTTATGGCATAAGTGTGGCAAGAGCAGATTCATACTGTGGATCAGTGTAACATTCCATTTTACCAACTCCTTACACACTCACACACATACCCCTGCAAAGGCAGCTCATTGGCCATTACAGCAAGCATTTCCAGGGCTGCAGAGGTGTGGCATTTCTGAAAACCTTACACTAAGGCTTACTCTTAAAGAAGAGCTAAGTTGCCTATTCAGCCTCGTAATAGAGGTTCCTCAAAGACACAGACAAGGCTTGAGAGCTCTGTGTTCAGGCTGGTTCATTAATTGCTTCCATAATCCAGAGCTCAAAGAAGAGAAATCAGCCTAGCATGAATATTTACACCTACTGGCTTTTCTAATTGACAGTTATTAAGTATCTCATGTCTTCAAGGATGATATTTATTATTAAAAAGGTTTGTATGGCTCTTCTTATTTTATCTTTGTGCTGAATAGTCATTAGAAGTGGTAGCATTGAAAGAATCAAAAAGAATCTTGCTGATTCTTAACTAATCAAGCAAGGTGTGAGGGTGACTAGAGAGGGGAGGATTTATGATTTTCTTAGCCTCTGTTTTATAAAACAGCACTTCATACTTTTCTCCTGACCCTGCAGGGTACAGAATAGTCTATGCACCATCAGAAGAGGGCGGTAGCACCGAGCTCAACCTCCCGGAGACTGCCAACTCTGTCACCCTCAGTGACTTGCAGCCTGGAGTTCAGTACAACATCACCATCTATGCGGTGGAAGAAAACCAGGAGAGTACTCCTGTCTTCATCCAGCAAGAAACCACAGGCACCCCACGGTCAGGTAATGCTCCCCTTGATGTCTTCTCCCCTGGGGCAGCTAGATAACAGGTAGACCTCTTGGGATCCAGTTCATTCCATTAGCCTCCTGGGGAGAACTGGAGTACAAAGACAAAGGGTTGATTGTCCCTGAGAGAGGGTTGTTTTCTCTCTGTCAGTAGTTCCTACATTCAAATCATCTTAAACTAAGGATATTCAGCTGAAGTGTCCACAATATAAGTAAGGGAGTTTATCAAAGACAGCTGTTGGCACTTCTAGTCAAAAAACAATTTTACCATCAATTTTTCTTATTTTTTTTCCTCAGAAGCCTAGGGTCATTTTATCTGTTGCTCTTAATTATTATAAAATAGTTCAGTAAAATAAGACCATCTTATCTTTTGGGCAGTTACCTTAAACTGTATTTTTTTATGTTTAACTTCTCTCTCCAAATTGATACCTCTTATGCTGTAAACTCATACATTTACCTATGTATTTTAGACACAAAACTTCAAATTTTATAATGTAAGCAGTATGACTGAACCGTGAAAATCTATGCAAAAGAGCCAATTATCTGGCTAAGAGACAAAATTTAGCAGTGCTCTGGGAGGGTAGCCAATGAAGTGCCTAACATGTCCAGAAAAATGGCCTTAAAGACACTTTTCAGCTGGCCATGGTGGTGCACATCTGTAATCCCAGCAACCTGAGAGACTGAGGCAGGATTTCAAGTTCAAGGCCAGCCTCAGCAACTTATCCAGGCCCTAAGCCACATAGTGAGACCCTGTCTCAAAATAAAAAATTAAAAGGGCTGGGGATGTGGCTTAATGGTAAAGTTTCCCTGGCTTAAATTCCCAGTACAAAATAAAATAAAATAAAATAAAGTTGGAATTGTGAATGACTTGCTGTTTCTTGTCTGTTAGATAAAGTTCCCCCTCCTAAAGACCTGCAGTTTGTGGAAGTGACAGACGTGAAGGTCACCATCATGTGGACACCCCCTGACAGTGCAGTGACCGGCTATCGTGTGGATGTGATCCCTGTCAACTTGCCTGGGGAGCATGGGCAGAGGCTGCCCATTAACAGGAACACTTTTGCAGAAGTCATGGGGTTGTCCCCCGGGGCCACCTATTACTTCAAGGTCTTTGCTGTGAACCAGGGGAGGGAGAGCAAGCCTCTGACTGCACAACAGACAACCAGTATGTACTCTTCCTACCTGTGTCTGCCCCACCCCCAGCTTCTCCACCCTCACATCTGACCTATGTGGAAGTGCAACCTTGCTGTTCTATTAACCTCCTGGGTTTACAGCTTAGCAGTAGAAAAACGCCCAACAGGGAGACTGTGTATTGAGTGTAAAGCTCACTAAACTTGGAATGAAAATTCAGATAAGCTCTGTGGATGGTAAATGGTAATCCATTTCCAATACTCAGGGGGATGGCACTAAGAGAACCTAATTTCCTTTGCTAATGGAAACATGGTTAAGTAATTTGAGTGCATTTTGTGTTTAATAAATATATCTAGATCTAAGTTAAAATGTAAACTACTAACATTTTTATAGTAGAATTTAAGAATTGTAGTTGCTGGGCTAGGGATGTAGCTCAGTGGTGGAGCACTTACCTAATATGTTCAATTCCCAATACTGCAAAAAAAAAAAAAATGTGGAAATGAATAAGTGTCTACTATTTTGAACACTGAGTTGTCTGCTCAGTTCTAGCAAAGCACTCTACTCATATTTAATCTTCATTTTAATCTTATAAAGGAAAATATTATTATCTTTACTGGATTCAGAAAGAAACTTAAACATTTTTGAAGTTCTGCAAGTTGTAAGGTCATAGAGCTAAGAAGAGATAAAACTGGCTCTAAAACCTGACTTTTTGTTTCTGGACTCCCTGTTTTCAATTATACCCAGCCACCTCCTAAAGATTTCTTGTATCTGAAATGTGTTCTAGAATTCTGAGGGGAAACTGCTAGTTGTCATACTCAAGAAGAAAACCCACAATGGATGTTTCCATTCCAATGGATGTACTATTCTTTCAGATAGTACAAAGTTACCCATGCCTACTGAGAATCTGAGGTTCTGAGCCTGTTCTAATGACTATAATTATTGCCTACTCAGAACCATGAGAAAATAACATTTATTTCTCCAGCAAAGGACTATTCATTTAATAAATGCATAGACTCTTCCTTTGATCCATAGGGAACTTCCGTCTTGCTGTCCTTTCTATTGAGTTTATCTCTCTTCCCATAACCTTTCTGGCTCTGAGAAAATTGTGGGGTTCACAAGTATTTGTTTTGCTTTTTTAAGAAAATGCCATCGCTTTAATGTAATTGTAATTTCTGAGTGTGATGGGAGATCTTGCTGAAAATGAGACTGTCCAAAGGATAACCCTCAAGGGGAAAAGGTCAAGGATTTCTCATGGCTGACACAGTGTTTAGGCAAAGTTGTACAAAGTGCTCTGTCTCTTAAAGGCTCATTTTCTCCAGAGTTTTGACTTTTCCTTTAGTTTCTACCTTGAGTAGAAGAAACGCAACACTGTTTAGTCAAGCTTTAAGATTTCAATGAGATAATTACTGATCTAAATATTTCTTGACATGTTTCATCTTTTTTTCTAGAACTGGATGCTCCCACTAACCTCCAATTTGTCAATGAAAGTGACACAACTGTCCTGGTAACTTGGACCCCACCTCGGGCCCGGATCTCAGGGTACCGACTGACGGTGGGCCTGACCCGAGGAGGCCGGCCCAAGCAGTACAATGTGGGGCCCTCTGTCTCCAAGTACCCCCTGAGGAACCTGCAGCCTGGGTCTGAGTACACTGTCACCCTCGTAGGTATCAAAGGCGACCAAGAGAGCCCCAAAGCCACTGGAGTCTTCACTACATGTAAGCCAAAATTTAGTTTTTTTTTTTTTTTTTTTAATGGTACTGGGGATTGAACCTAAGGCCTTGTGCATGTAAGGCAAGCACTCTACCAACTGAGCTGTATCCCCAGCCCTATCATAGGTTCCTTACTGTATTTTTGCAGTCTCTGTTCTTCCATTTTTAAAGGTTAACTTTAAAAACTTAGTACATCATTTAAAGCAGTGCTACTAATAATGTGCTCTACGGATTGGCTGCTGGGCCATAAATTGTTTATTATTCATCTGCTACAAGACAAGTAGCTTGTGCCAGAATGTAATTCAAAAGCATGCTATTTCATTTAGCTGATAAAATTTTTGAAGAAAGGTCTTCTCTATGAGGGTTGGTGATGTAAAACACGTGCCTAGCATGCCCAAAGCCCTGGGTTTGATCTATAGTGGCTCAAAAAAAGGAAAAAAAAAAATTTTTTTTTTTTTTGCATGCATTGCCAAGTTCCTTATTTCCTCCTAGGCTAGCACTTTGAGTAGCATAATGACCCTGCAATTAGAAAAATTGAATTCTATCAGACAAAATAAATTTACCAAATGGTTAAGACAAACTAAATCAGCATCTCTACCTATGGTTTATTACATTGGGCATCAAATGATAGCCATACAAGCAGAATAAAAAATATCTAGGGACTGAGTGGAAACCAACCAATAGAGCAAGAAGCTGAGGAAATTATTTCTCCCAAGTGTTGTTGACTGCAAAGCATTAAGTACTTCTATAGGACACAAAAACGAACTTTCTTTTCTTTCTTTTTTTCTTTTCCTTAAAAAACTCTTGAAGTTCCACAGAAGGTGAAAATTCTAACAATAATTTTTGGTCATGTTTCTACTTTTGCTCAACATTTTAGAGGAAATGGTCTTAAATCTTCTATATGTACACATCACAATAAAGGCCTCTATTCACAAACTGATTTCCACTAAGTACATTCCATTTACATTACAAAGAATTATGAGACTCTTTATTGCTAGCCAAATATTATTTGTTATTTTCAACTTGACATTTTGAATTATGAAAACATCTAACATAAGCACTTTTTTCAGCATATATTGCAACCATGTACTAGTTTTCAATTTCCCAAAAGCTTTCCACAAATCTTCCTCTTTTACTAATTTAAAAATATAGACATTCAAAAGCAGTCAAAAAAAAGTCAAGACAACCCTTAGTTTGTACATAACTCTGGAATTTATTCCCCAAAGAAATCTCTCTATAAATGTTTACCCATAAGAATCTATACTTCACCAAAAACTTATTTCCGTTTAAGTTTGGTGTCTGGCCAATGAAGGCTTTTTCCTAAATGATTGTTAATCACAGGCAAATGAAATTTGCTTTTAATTTGAAAGAAAATTCACCTTAAAATTTCACTCTTTTATGTCATCTGGTTCTGAGAGAGCCTAAAATCTACTCTCATGAAATTGTCTTTGTATTTCTTAAGAAAGGCCTTCACTGAGTTAGAATGGAAAGTCCTGTGCCTGTTTCCTTTCAGCAGAGAGCCTATTTTACTGAAATGTAGAATTATATAGTTGTCTTTTTCATTAGCATGAGACATGTTTTATGTACTTTTCTTTTTTTGCTGAATAGAGTGCCTATGAAATGAAAGAGAATTTTTAGTGAAGATAACAATAATTAAGTGGAGTGAAGGGATCAGTACAGGAACTTTTTTTGGGGGGGAACTTTGATATACTTATTGGAAATGCTATTTTTTTGCTCTCTTGAATATGTTTTATATATATATATATATATATATATATATATATTTACTTAAAATATAATTATATTTGAATTAAAATGCTAATAGCAAAATTAATTTTTATTATGTAAAGGTTAACTTAGTACATTGCAGAGTATACTTTCAAAAAACATTTGTTGAAGAGATGATTAATTGAGAAAGAAATGATAATGAGAACCACTCAGGCCTGCTTATATTTAAATAAACCAACGTAAACAAGGAGTTATACAACTTCATTTGAACCTCAAATACTCCTGTGGCTGTAAACATCCGCAGAGCTTGCTGTTTTCGAAATTACTTGTAACTTTCTGTAGCTTTTTTACTGTCTTACTAAGCTAAATTCTGGGAATAACTTTCTTGAGTTTTATAACTTGTGCTGAATTCTTAAGAGCAAATGTGAGGAAAGTGGGAAGAAGCAGCCATTTCTGGGGAAAATATGGCTCACTCCTTTATTGATAGGGCATATTTTATTTCTTTAACAGCCAGGCAGTTCTTCACCTAACAAGACCTTCCAGAATCTGTAACTCATACTTAACAGTCACATCCTTTGTTTGACATCAGTTTGTGGGGTTGTGGTTTGGTGATTTTCCTGTAATGGTCTTACCAGACAGAGAGGATCATCTTAAACTTGGGAAGATTTTTCCCTGGCTAGCTCAAGCAATAGAAAATACCCAGTTCTAAAGTCCAGGACTGTTGGAGAGAATGTAATTTGTGAAAAAGTTGTGGCTTTCACAGATGTTCAATAAAAGAAATTGACTGTTCCCTAAATTGTTTCTTGTGGGCCATTAAAAATGGTGACCCCCGGCTGGCCCTGGTATTTTGGCAAAGTGAGCCACAGCCACGTAATGTATGATTTCAGAGGTGCTGGAGAGCACCAAGGATCACCCACCCCCGTTTCCCCAAATGCCACCAGAATAATATACTTAACAAAATAGTTCACTGAACCTTAGTTCAGTTCAGCCATTATAGCAGTCTCTGCAAAATGGCCCACACAGATATTTGACTTTTTCCCACACAGTATTTTAAAAATAAAAATAAGAAGTAAGACATTAAAATCCAGACTGAGGGGGAAAAAAGGAAGAATTGCAGTGTTGAGTCTAAATTCCCACATGGCATAGAAAGAAAAAACAAAACAAAACATTTGATTGGAGCTACATAGACTAGAGTCTGAAGACTTTTTAATCTCTGTTGGTGTAATTCTGGAGGATAACTCTTTTTCTCACTAGCCATTCATGATTTAGAATAAATGCTTTCAGTAGTTATTTTTCCCAGTGAGAACAGAGTTTGATTGGGACATAAAATGGAAGGAATTGTGAAGGCATAACCCAGGGCTACTAATGTGCTCCAAACCCTTGAACTTAATTCACCCAACTCAAACTTCTTGGCTTCCAAAACCTCATCTTTCTAAGTTTATAACAAGAATTTGCAAGGCTGTTGGGAGTACCTGCCTTAACTGTGTACACATGCTCTTTCTCCTCCTCGCTTTTCTGAAGACATTTAAAAAATTTGTCCTTTTTAGATATACATGATATAGAGTGTATTTTGACATATACATATGGAGTATAACTTATTCTAATTCGATTCCGGTTTTTGAGGTTGTACAGGATATGGAGTTTCACTGGTGGTATTCATATATGAACATAGAAAAGTTATGTCCAATTCATTCTGCTGTCTTTCCTATTCCCATCCCCACTCCCTTCCCTTAATTCCCCTTTGTCTAATCCCTTGCTTTAAGGAATATTTTTCACTAAGAGAAATAACTGGTGCTAGGATGCTAGAAGATGCAAAATAAACCTTTGTTATGATTTCTAATTCTAGTGGTAGGATACTAAACTTCTATAGAATTCTTATGGATGAACAATCATATATTAAAAGGATGAATTTTTACAATTAAAATACATCCACGATTTCAGAATTTTTTAACTTTTATATGGCATCACTTACCGCAACCAAAAATATTGGTCACCATTGTGGAAAATTCAGCAAAAAGCTATTTTTAGATCACATCTGTAATTTTACCATTGCTCTTAATGTTTAAGAAACCAAATGATCATCTGTTTGCAGAGACCAGTTACATATTTTATAAGGGACTTTATTTTGTTATAAGAAAGTTTATTGTCACCAAACTCAAATCCCAACAATGATGAAAAGCCACAAATCACAGAATCTAAGGAGTTGAAAGGGTTGTCTAGCCACCTGTTATACTCAAGTGTGATTCACAGACCAGAGTTGGCATCATTGGCCAGTTTGAAAAGCTAGCTCCTCAACCCTGTGCTGGACCTCCAGAATCAGCACCTGGATTTTCACCAGGTTATTTGTGTGGCACATTGATCATTGAGAAGCACTGCTCTTTTCACCTGATGAAGTAACTCCATCTCCATCTACTGGTTCATTAAACTCAAGTTCTAGATAAAGATACTTGTTTTTTACATTTTCTACCATCATTTATGAGTTGAAGGTGTTGAACACATGTGTTGGTTCATTTCACAGTGCAGCCATCGAGCTCCATTCCACCTTTCAACACAGAGGTCACTGAGACCACCATTGTGATCACATGGATCCCTGTTCCAAGGATTGGGTTTAAGGTAAACTGCAAATGTTCCTAAATTCTTGTGATGCAGGCTTGATAGAGCCGTCCTGTTTTTGCATGCAGTAGATAGAAGCTGTTCAGGAGAGGAGACCTGGGTGTTGTCACCTGCCTCTGTTCACACCTGGAGGATCCCCTTGCTTACCTTGTTCAGTTGCTGCAAGGATGGACTGAGGCTGGGCGAGTGCTTTGCAAAGGAGAAAACAGTAGCACAGACCTGTTAGTTGTTGCTGTTTTTATTTTCTCTATCCTTTCCCCCAGGGAACTACATTTAAGAAAAATGTAGGAGAACTCCATTTGATGTGTTGTTCTAAATGGGTGCCAAGCAGTTCACAGAAGCCAATTTGGGGAGAACAATTAAACTCAGAGTCATTTAAAAATCACACTTTTATCCAATCAGTTTCCTTTTGACTTGTTCAAAGCCCCATGGGTAAATCTCTTTAATAGAGGTTAAGATTGAGGTCTCCCCTGTAGATATCTGGATTCATGTTCTTTAAAGTAATGATATTAGGGAAATGATGAATACAAATGAATATGCTTGAAAGAATTACTTTTGTTGTTTATGTAGAGAGTGGAGGAAGAAATAATTCATCAAGACTGGAAATTAAGACTAAACCCCCAGGATTGTTTTAAAAATAAGCCAGAGGTCATTTCCTTTTTGAGTATGTAATGGCCATATTGATGATTAGGCCACTTATTGAGACTCCTTTTTGAAGTGTGCCAATGTACCTTGTGGATTTCCTTTAATGGCATCAATCTAACCTTCAGATGCTGCGTAGCATATGAAGGATTTTTCTGAGGTCTAACACCATTTCATAACACAATGTTACCTGGGTTTTTGAAATAGAAATTTGAAAGGATTTAAAACTATGGGCACATTTATTTTAATTCTTCTTTTGTAACATATCCTGCAGCTGAAACTATGAACTATGTCTTCAACAGGAGGGTTTTGTGTGTGTGTGTGTGTGTGTGTGTGTGTGTGTTTTAATAAGAGGTGCTACAGAGGCTGGTGCCCTGAAATGGCAACTGAAAAGTGCACTAGATGTAAATAACTCATTTAATAGAGTGTCTAGGGAGTTTCCTCTCATACAAAAGAAAATAGAAGTGAACTATATCATGTGGCCCAAAGCCCCCTGTTTATACCAGAAGGTCCTTTATCAAGCAAATCAGCATTTTTAATAGAAGGTTCCAGGCATTTCTCTAGAACCTTCCATCACAAACTACCTTAGTGCCATTTGGAAGATACCTTAGTGCCATTTGGATGATACCTCTTCTACCCTGGCTCCAATCTAGGGAATTTCCAGCTGAGGTTGGAAATAGAGCTACGGCACGTCCCCAGTGCCTCCCCAGTGAAAGTACATTGTGTGTTTCTGAGGAGCCATGATATATAAAGTCTAACCACAACCTCTCAACATGTATCTAGTTTATAATTTAACTATTATTTAACCAGAAATGCTTATCCTTTGTGTTTATGTGCTCTCCTCCCTCTAGCTGGGTGTGCGACCAAGCCAGGGAGGTGAGGCCCCACGAGAAGTGACTTCAGACTCAGGAAGCATTGTCGTGTCTGGCTTGACTCCAGGAGTAGAATATGATTACAGTGTCCAAGTCCTGAGAGATGGGAAAGAAATCGAACAGCCGATTGTCAACAGAGTGGTGACACGTAGGGAGAGTTCTTGTGTATTTTTTTCTTCTCTTTTAGCTTTTCAAACTGTTCTACTTTTTAAAATCTGTCAATAGCACTACTTATAAAAATAGTATGGGGGAAAAATCTTATCCCGACTTACTATTTAGAAATTTGGGAGAGCGGATCCAACTCATGCCAGGTATTTTGGGGCATAAGATATGTTCTTTCCATGGTCAAGAGTATTTGCAAACTGGAAAGATGGAAATAATTCCATTAGTAGTACAAAATAATCGTGCACCATGTTTTCATACTTTAACTTCTATAATTTCACCAATTCTGGAAGGAAGGGAGGGAGGGATGAAGGGAAAAGAAAGAAGGGGAAGAAACATTCCTCTGGCCAAAGTACTTTGTGTGAGCTCTCATTTTTAATTTAACATTTTCTTTTTGCATAGCACTGTCTCCACCGACAAACTTGCACCTGGAGGCCAACCCTGATACTGGAGAGCTTACTGTGTCCTGGGAAAGGAGCACCACCCCAGGTAGGCCTGGGACCAGTCGGAGGGTGTATACCTTTCCAAAACCAAGATTTTATACTAAACAAAAGTTTCAGCTCATGTTGGTTGCATCCATACCTGCTATACTTAACTTGAGGAATATATCTAGTTTATTACTTAACTTGTTCTTATTTTACTGTTAAAATTTTTGTAAGAAGTAGCTGGGTACAGTGGCACATGCCTGCAATCCCAGTGGCTTAGGAGGCTGAGGCAGGAGGATTGTGAGTTCAAAGCCAGCTTCAGCAACTTAGTGAGGCCCTTAGCAATTCAATAAGACCCTGTCTCTAAAATAAAATGTAATATTAAAAACAAAATAAAGAGGATGGGATATAGCTCAATTGGTAGAGTGCTTGCCTCACATGCATAAGACCCTGGGTTCTATCCCCAGGACCACAAAGAAAAAAATAAAATAAAGGCTGCGGATGTGGTTCACGGGTAAATTGCCCCTAATTGCCCCTAGGTCAATCCCTGGTACAAAAATAAAAACCTGTAAGAAGTATTTCTTGCACACCTCTACTGCTATGTGGGTATAAAACTGAGGTAATTATCTCTAAGTCTGATCAGTCTATACAATCACACAAAGTAAAAGTAGCTCAAAATGTCCATTCTAATCTCCCTCTGAAGTCTAGAATGATTTTGGTGAAGTTTGTTGTTGTTTGTTTTTAAATATATGAACACATAGTTTAAGCCAAAGCTACCCAGTTTCCAACTGAGTTACTCTGGTTTTGAAACTTTCTGCTGGGGAGTTTCATGCTGGCTGGCAGCTAGTCATTAATCTCCAGTCTCAGTGGCCTCATCAGATGATCACAAGCAAATGCAATGACCTAATTTTTTTTTTTTCCCATCCAGCTGGATTTCCTTGTATAACACTTTAGTGTTCACCTTGTTCCTAATGATAAAATAGACCCTTGTTTCCTTGTCCTTTGGAAAGTTCAACATCATCGCTCTTCCACCTCTTATCTTTGGGTCCTGAAGATCTCTAGTTGTCACCACCTACTTAAATCTTTCCCTTCTCTCCCTCAATCCTTTTACTGCCCAATTTCCATGATTCCTGAAGTCTTCAATAATTTATAGACTTTTTCTAGAATGAGCGGCATCACCTTGGCTTCTCTTCCTGAAAATCCCATAGGTCGAGAGTGTTTCGTACCATGCAGGTAAAATGGGATGGCCCTCAACAGTCCTACCGAGACTTGATCATTAAGAGAAAGCAGGGGAAAGTGGTAGGAGGAGAGGAATTTGGTCATCATTTCCCCCTTTTCCAAGATTTCCTTTCTTTTCTGTGGTTGCTGAAACATAGCATTATTTTTTGTAGTTGACACACAAAATTTGTACATATTTTGGGTATACAGTAAAATAATTGAATTCATAGAAACAGTGTGTAATGATCAAATAAGCATCTCCATCTCCTCAAATACTTATTATTTCTCTGTGTTGGGCATCTTCAGACTCTTCTAGTTAGTTCAAAATATATTATAGATCATTATAGACTATAGTCACCCTGCTGGGCTGTAGAACACTAAAACGAATCCCTCCTATCTACCTGTATTCTGGTACCATTTTCTTACCTACCTACCTTTCTTTTTCTTTTTCTTCCTTCCCTCCTTGCTTATTCCTTCCTGCCTTCTTTCTTTCTGTTTTTTGGTAACAGGAATTAAGCCCAGGAGTGCTTAACCACTGAGCCACATCGTCAGCCCCCTTTTAAAAAAAATTTTATCTTGAGACAGGGTCTCACTAAGCTGCTTAGGGCCTCATTTAATTGCTGAGGCTGGCCTCAAACTTAAGATCCTCCTGCTTCAGCCTCCCAAACTGGCTGTCACTGTGCCCGACCCATTATCTAACCTTTCTGTATCTCCCTTCCTTGCTACTCTTCCTAATCTCTAGTGATCTCCATTCTACTCTCTTCTTCTATAAGATCAACATTATAATTTCCACAAATGAATGAGAATGCACAGTTTTGTCTTTCTGTCCTGAGCTTATTTTATTTAACACAAGATTTTCTTGACCATACTCAGACTCTTGGTCGACCTCAAAGGGTTGAATAATAGTAGAATCCTTAATAAACATTCAATCTCCTTCGTCAGTCCACCATGGAGTCTTGTTTAATCCTCTGTGGGTCATCAATGCTCTGTGGTAACTTCCTCCTTTCTGTTCTCCAGGTATCACTGGCTATAGAATCACCACCACCCCTACAAGCGGACAGCAGGGTAATGCTTTGGAAGAAATGGTTCGTGCGGATCAGAGTTCTTGCACTTTTGAAAATCTGAGTCCTGGCCTGGAATACAATGTCAGTGTTTACACTGTCAAAGATGACAAGGAAAGTGTCCCTATCTCTGATACCATCATCCCAGGTAATAGAAAAATAAGCTGTTATCCTCAGAGTGGCAGTTTCAATAAGAAGGGATTAGAATCTTAATCCCCAGATGGCTGAGTGTGTCAAGTGTGTTTGGGATTTAATGCCAACCTCCCAACTGCACTTTCCAAAACTACGCAGTCAAAATGAATGTTTGAACAAAGGCTTGCTGATAACACTGCTTCACTGTCTGTGCTTCACTGGGATGCTCTTTGTTGCGATGGGTATATAATGGAGTGGCAACCGTGGCATGAACTCTCTACTGTTTGCTCACGTGGAAATTACTAAAACGTCATGTGTCTGTACTCAGTGCTGACGGTCTAAAAGTAATATGGTAAATGCATCCCATCGGGACATCTGTGCCTGATTTTACAGTCAGTTCTGCTTTTAGCAGCTATCTATAAAATATTTTTTTGTCTCCATGTGTGAGCACTGATATAGTGTGTGGTTGACAATATCCAATTCCTTATCTTGCAACTTCAAAGTCTTTTTTAAAATTGGAGGAGGGAAAAGAGAATGAAGAAGGAAATAAAGGCCACGCCCACAGGGCATTCCTTCTTATGAATTGAAAGCCGACATCGCAAAGACCTATCTAGGGATACATTCATTGTTTGTCCAAAATTGGATGATGACAGAATGAAATTACTGCACAGATTGTGTCCCCTTTGGCACTGTTTGGTATGTGTTTACTAATGCTAATTAAATAACTTTGATTATGAATTAAAAGATTGGCAGTAGCCTTGGACTCAAGCCTGTCCTTGGCCTGAATGTGCTTTTTTGGAAAGGCATATTTCACACCATACATCCATAATGCATTAGTATTATCACCATGATGTTGACATGAGTTTTGTATGGAGCAAAAACCAATTCATTTTAAAACCTTCATGCAAGCTTTGATTTTCCTACTGAAACAGTTTGAGATTTTTTTAAAAAAATCATTGCTGATACTTAATGTGGATATTGTGTCTGGGTTCATGGTTTTGACATCCTAAACTGGCCTATGATTTTTAGGAATCTGAGAAGTCAAACTGTACTGTTTAGGGACATTTTCAAAATGCAAGAAAATCCCTAAAAGAATATTGTAACCTGTTTTATTTTCCCAGGAAAGCAAACTATTCATGATACTTAGGACATCTTTTCAGATCATTTGAAATAGATTGCATATTACCATCAT
Source organism: Marmota marmota marmota (assembly GCF_001458135.2). NCBI lineage: Eukaryota > Metazoa > Chordata > Mammalia > Rodentia > Sciuridae > Marmota > Marmota marmota. The sequence continues at coordinate 33,087,290 of NW_026000005.1, read as the reverse complement.
TGCTTTACCATTCTACCAATTTGACTACAGATAACCTGATATACACTGCTTTATTTTTTCCTCTTTTTTTTTTGCTTCTGTTTTCCTGTTGCCCCCTCTTTGCTTTGTAACTAAATAGAGGTGCCCCAACTCACTGACCTAAGCTTTGTTGATATAACCGATTCAAGCATCGGCCTGAGGTGGACCCCGCTAAACTCTTCCACCATTATTGGGTACCGCATCACAGTAGTTGCAGCAGGAGAAGGGATCCCTATTTTTGAAGATTTTGTGGACTCCTCATTAGGATACTACACAGTTACAGGGCTGGAACCCGGCATTGACTATGACATCAGCGTTATCACTCTCATTAATGGCGGAGAGAGTGCCCCTACTACACTGACACAGCAAACGGGTGAATTTTAAAAACTTCTGTGTTTGACACATGGATGGTGTTGCATGCTGCCAACAGCCACTCTGGTTAAATATGGATGTTTCAAGGGAGAAGCCAGCAATTGGCCACATAGATGAAGGGATTGAGGGATTGAGCCTAAGGAATCTAAAGCATATGTCTGACTAATTGAAGTCGTATGCAAAGAGTCTTAAGTGCACTTTCATTTAAACTGCAAGTATGCATAAAACTAGAGGAATCTAAGATGTCGGATCTAGTAAATACAAAGCAGCAGAGGTGAGTTAAATTTGTAGACCTAGCATTTTTAAAAAAATACCTAACATGAATACCAAATTTTAGGATGAACACCAGTTCATGATGAAAGTTACTTCCAGAATATGCCATTACACTCTTCCTTCTACCCCTGGATAAACTCCACCATGTTCCTTCTTTGTAGCTGACTAAATAGCCATCAAAATTTACAGTAGAATGGAAGGGGTTGTTTTGATGTACAAGAAAAATAAACTTCAGCATATGCTAGATTTTGTTGCTATCATAAGGTAAAGGAACTCCTCTTTAACCACAGTCTGGGGACCAGCATGCAACATCTTAAAGGTTCTCTGCCCTGCATGGGAAGAAACATGCTGAGAACCAATTTGCATGAACCCTTCTCACTTGTAAGTAGAATTCACGGAATGGAATTGTGGCTATGCCATTAGATCATAGATATTTCATGTTTGGGGGGACATTTAGGACCTTCTTGTCTTTTGTCTGTGTGCATGTGTGTTTGGTTTTTTTTGGAACGTACCCGCTATGTTTCTTTTTGCTGTGTGGCAACTTAAGCCTCTTTGGCCTGGGATAAAAGAATCTTAAGTGGTATTCATCATGTATGTAAAAATCAACCTATTTAAAAGTAGATTAAAATGATTCTTTAGAACACATCGATGATGGCAGAAAGGTTAAAGGGGCCTAACAGTACTGAATGTAGTGTTTGATTTTTTAACAGTAGTCTACCATGACTTAGATTAGATTTAGATTAGACTATTTGCATGATTATGACTCTGTTTCCTTTATGCATGAAATATTGATTTTTTTACCTTTTCAGTGGATTTGTGAGCTTTGACTTTAAAAATCATATTAATATAATCTTCCTTTTTATTTGAAACCAGCTGTCCCTCCTCCCACGGACCTGAGATTCACCAATGTTGGTCCAGACACTATGCGTGTCACCTGGGCGCCCCCTTCATCTATTGAGCTGAGCAACCTGTTGGTGCGCTACTCACCTGTGAAAAACGAGGACGATGTTGCAGAGTTGTCGATTTCTCCATCCGACAACGCAGTGGTCTTAACAAGTAAGCAGTCGGGTGCATCTGTTGAATAAACACTAGCCTGGAGCAGATGTATTAATTCTCAAAGAGAATTAACGCAGAAGAAAAGCTGTAGGCGAGCTCCAAACTAAAATCCCAAGTCCAATGTGCACTTCTGTAAATTCTGGAAGACGCAATGCTTATTGCTATCTCCATATACTGTTGATATCTACAACTTTAGTGGAAAACCCTAAAAGTAATGTTCCAAGACTTCAAACACATTCTGCTTTCAACTAAACACAAAAAATAAGTGAATTTCAAGAGAAATTATTTGACTAAATCTAAGTGTTTAGAAGAGAAAAAAAATGAGGATTGAAAACAGTGTCCCCATATATGTTGTGTTGTCATTTTTTCTTGTTAAAGTATCAGCAGATGATCGATTTAACATTTGAAAACTTAAAAACAGTGACTGATTGCTTGGGATAGATCAGGATATTGTGAAGACAGAAGTTTAATTTGTACTTCAAAAAGCATCTGTTGGCAGGATTTCTCAGAAGGCTGAGGTCTTAGAAAACAACTGACATTAAACAAGTTATGGAATTGTCTCTTTCTAGTCCCTGCTATTTTGAAACAGAATATTTTTTAAAGAAAATAAGAGTAGACTGCAATGTGGTGCTGTGTTTCACATAAATATTTCTTATTATATTTCACTATTGTGGTATAATGTGTGAGGACAGCCAAAGATTCCACATAAGTAGAAATGGCTTACATTTAGGGACATTCCTAAATGATGGTCTGAAAACATCCTCTTCCTTTCCAACATGTTCTAGAAAGCAAAACACAAAGAAAGGCAGCTATGTGTGACCATGATCTTGATTTCTTACTTGCTGGCTGGTGACAGACAGCATCCTTATATTTGCATGATAGCGTCCACAGCACTATTTTTGTTGTAGAGCATTCTGGAACCAGTGGTAACCTCATCACCTGATACACACTAAACCCTGCATTGCATGTTGGTTCCTGCTCAACCAATACCTGTTACATGTTATGTGTTCTAAGACCTTCTGGTCCTAATGCTATGACCTCAAGGTAGCCATTTCCCCCTTAGAGAATTATTATTATCCTGTTTTAAAGATGAAACAACTGAGGTCCCCTGTTATTAAGTTACATTGCCTCTGGCCAACTAGGAAGGAAGATGTGAAGTTCCAGCCCTCCTTTCTGGTCCTTTTCCAAACCTTGCAGGACCCTCTGCAGAAAGACTGAAGAGTCAACAGTATATAGGGGAATGAGGGTCTAGTGAGCAGAAGTTCAGAGGTTGGAAAGCTTCCTCTGTACCCTTTGGCTATATCAAAATGGGAGAAAGGGTCACTCACGGATGTAGGCTAAATTATTAAAATATATTAATATGGCTCAATTGATTGCTATCCCTTTATCACGTGACCCTTTTCCAATAAAGCTTCATTATTAAGACTATTGGTCCTGACCTGGGTCAACCACTGAATGAACTTGGGCAAGTCATTTAAAAATGATAATTTCTGTTTGCCTCAGCTTTCTTCTTTGTAAAATGGGGGCGGTTGTCACCAACCAAACGTCCAGAGGTACTGGTTATATTTTTTTATGTTGAATGTAGTGAAGGTTCCGTAAGTTAAATATATGTCAAAACTTGTCAAACTGCACATATTAAATTTGCAGTATATTGTATCATTATAAAACTGCTTTAGAAAATAGTGAACCACCATGTAGAGTCTTGGGGAGGGGTGAGTGATCACCCACAGTGCCATAGCAATTGTCTCCTGTGCTCCCAGTGGTCACACTGTCAGGTGCAGATGGAACTAAGTCATACAGAGGAAGAGCTTAGGATAGGGCTTAGAGAGGACTCTGGGCAAGGTGACCCTTCATCATCACCTGCTTACAGACCATCTCCAGGTATCCATGTTCACGTAGGTGTAAGTAGGCTGCAGGACTGAATGCTAATATATGGTATCAGTTGAAATAGTCCCAGGAATACTCTGGTTTTTCCTGCCTTCAAGCACAAGTGTAAAATGAGTCTCACTTGCCTCCTCAGACCTCCTGCCTGGGACCGAATATTTAGTCAGTGTTTCCAGTGTCTACGAACACCACGAGAGCACACCTCTTAAAGGAAGACAGAAAACACGTGAGTCTTGGAGCAACATGCTTATCAAGTAGCTCTTGCCTACCAATTTTAAAAAACAAAATGAAACACTACTTCTAAATATACACCTTGTCTTTTGTGGTGATGATGGTGTGGGCAGCCTTGTCATTACTTTTTGTTCAGTGGTCTTGAAAATTAAAAGACATCTCACTCAACAATTAGTAATTTATAATTAGCAGTTCAGTCAGTAACATTCTACTCCTGCTTCCACAGTGGATTGAAATTAGTTCAGAAACTTTGCTGTCTATGCTTTAAAAAACAGAAAAACAAAAACAAAACAACAAAATGAAACTCCCAAGAAGAATATCTCATAATCTCTATTATTTTAGAGTTGCTGGACATTTCTTTTCATTAGACATTATGCTCTTTCTCCTGAATGCTTTTAATTTTTTCCCTTAAAAAGGCCTATTTTAGTGTGTTTATTACTTCATAGTCCAAAAAGGACTTCCCAAAAGGAAGTTGATATATCACAATTTTGTTTGAGTATATTATTAAATAGAATTAGTGAATATTTCAATTCAAACAAAAATTTGCTGGAAGTCCCAGAAGGGTTAAATAATTTGAATCTGAGATTAACACTGAATTCTTATTAATTTTCAAAAGTTCTCAATTCATAAAGGATTACCTGCATTAGATCTGTCCAGGATAATGTCTTCAGTTTTAGAAAGTTTTATGTCCAGCATCATCACCAATAACTCTGTTGACATATTAGTCTCTTCCTGGGCACAGAAAGCTTCTTTGGTATCTTCTTTAACTTGACAGTGGGCAGATCTTGTCTTACTTTGAGAGATACAGGATGGAACTGGACTGTTTGAACACTGAAACACTTGAAAATATTACTTCCCACAGTGTCTTAAACACTGGTCTTCAAATGTGATACAGAGACTACTGTAATGATGTGTATACATCACAGGGATTGCTTAGAAAAAGAAAAAAATGCCTGAATTGGCTATTTTGAACTGCGAATATATGATTTTGAAATTCATCTGTGGCTTGGAATCAGTGCCTCATAACCTGAGGTTCAGGGCACTTCACTACATTGATGAGAAATGATAGAAAGTTGGATGGATGTAACTCCCCCCGCACCTTCCTCACATGTTAAGCTCATGGTATCTTGTCTTTTTTCTTCCCCTCTTCCTCTCATGGGTGGAAAATATAGGTCTTGATTCCCCATCTGGCATTGACTTCTCTGACATCACTCCCAACTCTTTCACCGTCCACTGGATTGCGCCTCGAGCTGCCATCACTGGCTACTGGATTCGCCATCATCCTGAGCATAGTGCCGGGAGACCCCGAGAAGATAGAGTGCCCCCCTCTCGGAATTCCATCACCCTCACCAACCTCAGTCCAGGCACAGAATATGTGGTCAGCATTGTTGCTCTTTATGGCAGAGAGGAGAGTTCCCCCTTGATTGGCCAACAGTCAACAGGTAACTTATAGTCTGTTCTTCAGAGAAACCCAGACTTTCCTGTACAGTCAGTACAGTCTATGAAATAACTTAGCTTTATGTCAGCAGAGTCATCCTCTCCCCCCAAAATAGATCATGGTTAGAGACACAGAGAAGCCAGTGAGAGAATGTGTGGAGGAAAATCTCCCTCTTAGAATATGGTGAAGAAAATAATTTCTTTATCCCAAGAAATTTCTCACCTGATTTAGATATTTATATGTTTGTAATTACTAAAGTTTTATTTAAAATACAGAAAACCATTTCAAAGTTCTCTTAAAAATATAATTTTAGTATAATAGTGCCATTATTCTTGGAAGATAGATGCTGAAGCACTTAGGGGAGAAGTGTCATCTTGATGTCTCTATCTTAGTCTGAAACGATGTTAATCATTTTAGGTTATTAATGTTAAGGGAGAAGCAAGTGTTGCAAATGTTTCCAAACAGTACACACTTAAGAGGAGGACAGGTGGCTATTCATTGTTATTATTTTTGTGACTTTTCTATGGTCTTACTAAAATAAAAAGTGGAGGGAACAAAATCCTTCAATAAATTTGAAACAATCATTTTATCACAAATTGAATAGTCTCTTAACCACTTTCCTTGAATTGTTCATAACTTTTAGTTCTACTAATTTCATACAGTATTTACATTTTTGTATGAAAGAAACCTAAAAACGATGTCCTGGAAGATGAGCAAAGAGAATCCAATTATCATTTGAAAGTTATGGATGTGAAGATTTGTCCCTCATATTTTCTAGTTTCTGATGTCCCAAGGGACCTGGAAGTCATTGCCTCCACTCCCACCAGCGTATTGATCAGCTGGGAAGCCCCTGCTGTCACAGTGAGATATTATAGGATCACCTATGGAGAAACAGGTATGTTGGTTACTGGATGCTTCACATTCTTAAGCAGACCAAAATCTGCTGTGAAGAACCCAAAAGCTCAAAATGGACATAAAATTAAAGTAATTTTGGCAGCGCACTTGCAGACACTTGTTTATTCCAAGAATACCTGGACTCTGCATATGATATAGTTGGTTATAAAATCAAGAGAAAAAGTTGTTTATACAATACAACTAGAGGAGGAATAGCAGAACTGAGGAAAAAAAGATTGTCAGTTCACAAATATATTATCACTGGTAAAATGTGATTTTTAACTTTTTCTTCATTTTACTTTTCTGTATTCTCTAATTTTTAGCATAAAAACATTCCATGAAAAAATTTTAAAAGGATGAAGGACATGCGATCCTAGTTTGAGGGCTTACCTCTCCTCCCTTTTAATATTAATCTACAGCTTAGTAACATTTCAAAGTTAGAATGTTAAAATAACATTAATTGCAATTTTCTCCCTATTTTATATACTTTTCAAGGTTTAGTATGTGTATAAATACACCTTCCTGTCCAGAATTTATTAATAACACTCTTTAAAGGGGAATAAGTAATAAAATGTGATTTACATACTGCTTTCAATATGTTAATTAATCAGTAATGCCCAAGTAACTCCAAGCCCCTCACATTATGGACTAATCCCTTTTCACACAGGAGGAACGAGCCCTGTTCAGGAGTTCACTGTCCCTGGGAGCAAATCCACAGCTACCATCAGCGACCTTAAACCTGGAGTAGATTACACCATCACAGTGTATGCTGTCACTGGCCGTGGGGACAGCCCAGCCAGCAGCAAGCCAATTTCCATTGACTATCGAACAGGTACAAAGTTCTTTTATGGAACAACACAGGATTATTTATTCAGATAACTTTTACAATGTTCTCCCAATATATTTTCCTCACCGTGAGCTTGATTTCCTTTCTTTCTTCTCCTCCTTTTTTTTTTCCTATTCTTTTTTGCTGGGGATCAAAGTCAGTACCTTGTACATGCTAAAAAAGCACCCTACTACTGAGCTATAATCCCCAGCCCTGGTCTTTCTTTTTAATAAGACAAAATCTTTAGTTAACATTATAAGGCAAATATACAAGGAACGACTTCAAGAGCACAGATTTTTTAAAATGTGTTGTTAATTGATATATCTCATGTGCCTCCTGCAAGAAATAGGCAGAAAGAGAATATTCAACAAATGTTTGTTGAGAAAGAAATGAATGTATTGATAAGATAAGAAGACAAACACCTACCTGGGGTGTAGCTTCTTTGTGAATGAAGCCATCATCTTGAAAACGTTTGTAATGCACACCCCACCCCTCAAAGCTATCTCTTTATTCTTACAAAAGAAACACCTGGGAAAGGTTAATAGGAATAAGAGATCTTTGAATATGTACCAGAACCAAAGATAAGGACTCCTCTAGTCTTGTCCCCCAGGACTGGGCCTGCACTGGTTTCTTTTTACTTTTATTTGTAGAAATTGACAAGCCATCCCAGATGCAAGTGACTGATGTTAAGGATAACAGCATTAGTGTCAGGTGGCTGCCTTCAAGTTCTCCAATTACTGGTTACAGAGTGACCACCGTTCCCAAAACGGGTAAAGGACCATCACAAACTAGAACTGCAGGTCCAGGTAAGAATAACCCTCTTGTCACATACAGCAGGATCAACAGAGTAGGACAACATGATTTTCCTTCTTTACTAGATGGCCACCTTGTCATGGGGACCATACATTTCATGCCATATGTCATGGTTTCCCATTCATGAGCTCAGGACTCAAGATCATTTCCAACTCACTTCACAGTAGCAGTTTTAGGATGCACACATTTCTGGTTTTACATGCATGGTTCTGTTTAGTGACATGGGCCTCTTAAATTACCAGATCCGTCTTTGTGGTTTTGTTGGTATGCACACCAAGAAGAATAACTGACTTTTTCAGATTCTTGTAGATCTGTTGTTTTTATTTTTATATAAAATATTTGTGAAAATAGGATCTCAAAGCAACCTCAAAACCAAGTTAATTTTCTTTCTTCCTTTTTCCAAGAGCACCATCATTCATTGTTGAGGGCATCGTATTAAGTTTTTGACCTTCTCCTTGAATGTGATTTTATTCCAACATGGAAAATTGTATTAGCAATAAACAGGTGTGTCCAAGAGGAAATTGATATCTAACTCCTCGATATTTTCATGACAATTCTGCAAATATAAATTCGAGACCACACATGCTTACTATCAAACTCCAGAAGTCGCTTGGATGGCTTTATAGTACATAGATGCTACATTTGCTTTTCACTCCCCTTGCAGATCAAACAGAAATGACCATTGAAGGCTTGCAGCCCACAGTGGAGTATGTGGTTAGTGTTTATGCTCAGAATGGAAAAGGAGAAAGCCAGCCTCTGGTTCAAACTGCAGTAACCAGTACGTAACAAATGTGTGGTTTCCTTTTCTAAAGTCAAACTTTATTCTTGGGTCTGAATGCCCTCTGCATGTCTTTTACTATTTTATACAGAGGTAGAACCAGCTTATTGTTTAGTTTGTATCTTGAGCTGAGTCCTTGACAAACATTTTCTTTCTTCCTGCCAAGTAGTGAACTTACAGAAAAGAAGTTGCAGAACTACCATAGTGAATTGCTGTGCTTTGAATTTCTTTTGCTCCAGTGGCCTCAGCAAAATCTTATTTGCCTATAGCAAATCTACAAAATATTTTGCTAGGACCTTCTTTTCTATGACTGGATGGTAAAGTTGAATAAAGTATATATCATGAAGTTACCATTTTTGGAGGACTGTGGCTGGAAAAACATTTCATATGAATACTTAATAAGAAAAAAAGAAAGAGTTTAAGAAAGCTTATAGCGATCTGAATGTAACATTGAAAATCAACGTTACCACTTCCAAGGCATAGAAAATCCAGGTCTATGAGACTAACATCACATTGCAAAACAAATCTTAGTGGAATATCTTTAAATCAATGCAAGTATATCCCCAACGTGGGGACATTTGCAGAGTGCCTACGCATCTCATGTACATCTATTTTGATAAGTTATGCAACATCAAATATTTTCTAAACCAAAACAATTTTAGGCAAGTGTCAAGTAATTTTCCATTGACTAGTGGGTTAATTGCAGTGTAATTCATCAAAGAAAATGATATCTGCAAAACTGCTTTGCATGTTATAAAAATGCTTATTTCACAACTTGCTTTTCACATGACCTCTTACCATTAATTTGCCTAACAGACATTGATCGCCCTAAAGGACTGGCATTCACTGATGTGGATGTCGATTCCATCAAAATTGCTTGGGAAAGCCCACAGGGGCAAGTTTCCAGGTACAGGGTGACCTACTCAAGCCCTGAGGATGGAATCCATGAGCTATTCCCTGCACCTGATGGTGAAGAAGACACTGCAGAGCTGCAAGGCCTCAGGCCGGGTTCTGAGTACACAGTCAGTGTGGTTGCCTTGCACGATGATATGGAGAGCCAGCCCCTGATTGGAACCCAGTCCACAGGTATCTTGGTAATCGCACCACCAGGGTGCTCATGGGAGCAGTGGCTTTAAGCCTTGCTGAAAGTCTACTTTATCGGGCTATTCATTCCCATGTAAGGGGTAAATAAATAAATAAAATAAACAACCCTCTTTAGAAAAGACCCTCTTTAAAGAGGAAAGAGGAAAAACAATCAATTTTAGGTGGTATTAGGTAAATAAATCTGATGAAAAGAAATATTGGAGTAGCTTGGCTTATACATAAGGCCATGAAACCAGACATCTAAAGATGATACTAAAATTATGGATATTTCCTAAGCTATGACTCCCTGTGGTTACTCTCACACTATGTACAAAGGAAAGCAGTTTGGCATCCTAGAGTTTCCTCTAAGAAAAGATCCCAACTAGGACGTTTTATAGCAGCATGATTCTGAGAGCACATGGGTAAGACCTTTCTCCCCTGGCAAGATAGCTTATGCTTGTGTATAATTTGCTTAAAGGATTCTGATTCAGACACACAGGAAACAGTCATTAAGGCAAATTCTTTCCACAATTCTTTATCCTCTTGTGCTTTATTGCTGAATCAGAGTGGAATGCTAAAAATTTGTCCTGGTGATGGTATAAACCTTAGCGGTAACAATCTGATTACTGCTCTTTGCTTCTCTTTTCTGCTTCTATTATGATCTAATTTTCTTCTTATGTCACACCACAGAAATACTTTAAGTTTAGCAGTTACATCTGCCTTGGGGTCCGAATAAAAAGAGATAATAAAAACATAATTCTATCTTTTTTTGGATGGAATACTGTGAATGGTTTTCCATACGAACATAATTTATATGGAAAAAGGGCCATTGTTCTTTTCATACAAATGGAAAATCAATTGTAATGACTAATAAGCCAATTTGACTCTTTTGTTTTTTAAGGAAAAACAAATAACTTTGAAAACCCAAAGTTTCCTAGAGCTCAAGTATTTAAAGTGTTTTCAGGATTTGAGAATTGGCAGATATAGAACACACATTTCAGCAAACTTTCTTTCTTTTGTATCCCTTCTTGTTACGCTCTCCTACTGAATCTCTTCTGGACCAGGGAATCCTCTAATCCAACAAGAACTATCCCTTCTACCTCCTGGAATTCACTTTATGTTCCCTTCTCCCCACTTCTTGTAAGATAACCTTTGACCAATGACCATCCCAACAGCCATCCCTGCTCCAACCAACCTGAGGTTCACTCAGATTACACCAACAAGCTTTAGTGCCCAGTGGACACCACCCAATGTCCAGCTCACTGGATATCGAGTACGAGTGACCCCCAAAGACAAGAAGACCGGACCAATGAAGGAAATCAACCTCGCTCCTGACAGCACCTCTGTGGTTGTATCAGGACTCATGGTAAGAAGTGACTTCTGTCATTGGAATAAAATAGAGCCTCTCTTACATAGTTTATTAGGTGGTAGAAACATAATCTCATGCTCGATCCAACTGATCTTTTCCTCTCCTATCAAATAATTTTATTGTGATTTTTGTATCAAGAGAATTGCTTTTTGTTGACCTAAGCTTTTCCAGATGACTATTGGAACAGAATTTTATAAATAGCTTTGGATTTTGTGCAGCTCTTTTGGAAGTATTCTATATATGTGGGGGGCAATTTGCATATTGATAGGCTGAGTACATAAATTCATTTAGTTATACATTTTTTGAACAATGTCATCTTGGCAAGAAATGTTCTCCAGATTGTACCAACCAACTTGACCCTACCCTCATTAAAAAATTTTTAAATCCCTCTAGACTTGTATATGGAAAACTAGCTAGAATACCAGAGAATTAATGTGTATCTTAAGACCAGTTTCAGGGAAACTACAGAAAGGGGTTTCAAAGACAGAAAAGAAAATTATCTTTGTCTATGACCATAAAAATTCATGATTTACACCTGTCATATCATAAAAGAAAAAAAAACCAGGCTCTTACCCATTTTTCTTATTTTTTCATCACCAGTTTTACATGAAAATGTGAGTTATAGCTTACTTGGGCATAGGCCCATAAGAGCATTTTAAAATTCATTTAATTTCAGTCTGTTGCTGGTCATCTGTAGTGTAGAGATGAAATTAATCTAGGAATTGACAGTGTTGTGAGATTTGTTAGTTTATTTCTTTTTTACTAATAACCACTGAATTATCTAAGCCATGGTGAAACTCCCGGGGCTTCTAGCAATGACACTGCTAAAGCTCACCATGCCCTTATTTCTAGGTGGCTACCAAATATGAAGTGAGTGTCTATGCTCTTAAGGACACACTGACCAGCAGACCAGCTCAGGGGATCATTACCACTCTCGAGAGTAAGTAATCCAATTTTCTAGTCTCAAAATTTTCTGTATAAACAAAGAATGATAAATGATCTCTCTGGTCACTAAGTTAAAAGTGGAATGAGTCCCAATCTGGAAATTGGTGGGATTCCCTATCTTTTTGACTGTTACCTTTTTTGCCCCTTCAGAAAGTATTCCACTAATACCTAAAATGAAATCCTTTCATAATGGCATAACATTGGAGTTATAGATTAGGAATAACAGCTACTTTATGCTCCACTTGTTAGAATTTGTTTTCCTGGAGTTAGGTCTGGGGAGGACATGTTGACTTCTGCTGTATCTTAACAGCACCATAAGTATGGGATCAAATTTGGCCCAGATTTTAGTTTCTGCTCCATCAATAACTTGCTGAGCGCTCTTTCAGCCGTCACATAAAGTGTCAAAAGTTCCATCATCTATAAAATAGAGATAAAATAGGAATCTTTTCTGTTGAGAGAAAAGATATGAAACCCTATAAAAACGACGAAATACTAGCAATAATACTGGCTATATATACATATAATTGCTAGCTGGCCATGCTATTATAATTCCTACCACACACTTTTACAGTACAGTAAATTAATCATTTTAATACTTACTGAAGTATTTGTAGGTACTATAAAGTCAGACCTAGGAACCACTGGTAGTATTTATAAAGCTTTTCAGTTCTTCAAAGAAAAAGGCACCCTATGTAACTATTTCCATATTTCCTAATTACTGTTGAACGTTCTTTGAATGCCAAGAGAGATAATCTACAAATTATTTAATCAATGTATTTTCTGAAGAGGATGTATTTTTAAAACATAAAGAAATTTTTTAAAAGATCGAAATCTCACCTATATGAGCCAGGCAGGCACTAATCTCTAGCTATAATCCCATGCAGATGTCAGCCCTCCCAGAAGGGCTCGTGTGACAGATGCTACTGAGACCACCATCACCATTAACTGGCGAACCAAGACCGAGACGATCACTGGTTTCCAAGTTGATGCCGTCCCAGCCAATGGCCAGACCCCAGTTCAGAGAACCATCGGCCCAGATGTCAGAAGCTATACCATCACAGGTGAGGGTACCCACCACCATCACAAGTGACAATCAATCAACATTCACAATGTAAACCAGCTTCTTAGTTATTCTATGACTTACATGATTCAATTTATTTCCAATATTTTATGATAACACAGCTTGAAACAGTTATTCTCATACCATAATCAAAAATAGTTTTGTCCTTTGAATCTCTGATTTTGGTCTAGTGTGTGGTCTCAGAGAAATGGCCTTTTATCAGATTTGTTCTTTCATCCCTATGCCCTTTCTTATTTAAAAAAAAAAAAAGTAAAATAATGTAAAACCAAAAGAAATAGGGTCTGAGGATGCGGTTCAATGGTAAAGCACTTGGTGAAGCTCTGGCTTCCATCCCCAGAAGCACAAAAAAAAGAAAATAGAAAAGAAAAAAATGAAATGGTGGTGTATAGTTCTTAGCATTAATATAGATTTTAAAAAGACATAATTAATAAAGACAAACAACATTACTTAATAAAGGTCAAAGTTCAGAGGGAATTTGATAAAATAGATCAATTTAGGTCTTTTTGTGCTGTACAATTCTGATTCCAGGTACCACCTAATTACCCTATAGAGAAAGTACACTCAGTGGGCCACCCCTCATTCTCCAAGAGGACTGCTTCTAAAATAGCGTTTTTGCATTTGAAAATTTATTTTAGTTGGTGTCCTTCTCTGCATTAGTGATTTGCTTTTAAGTATGCTCCACAATAACAGTTAATATCCACACCATGTTCTACTTTATTGTTCAAAGGTAGACCACTCCCGTGGTCTGCATAAACATGGGTGGGTAGATGAGCCAAGAAAATTGCAGGTGTGAGCTTGAAAACTTTCCTAGTAAAGAAGAACACATAAAAACCATCTCCTCTCACATCCCAGGTTTGCAACCCGGCACGGACTACAAGATCTACCTGTATACCCTGAACGACAATGCCCACAGCTCCCCCGTGGTCATCGATGCCTCCACTGGTAACTGCTTTGTGCTGAAGGACACCACTGGCTTGTAGTATAATCAGACACATGAACTTAAGAAACAAATGAAGGGTCTTTGTAATATGACTCCCTGTGAACCATGTGAAGAGCTTACAGAATTTCGCTCTCTTAAGTCTGATTAAAAGGGCTAGGGGAGGGGAATATGGGAGCATTTTTTTGGCTTTTATTTTCTGAAACTTAGTTTTGCTTTCTTTTAGCCATTGATGCACCATCCAACCTGCGCTTCCTGACCACCACCCCCAACTCCTTGCTGGTAGCATGGCAGCCACCCCGTGCCAAGATCACTGGCTACATCATTAAATATGAGAAGCCTGGGTCCCCTCCCAGAGAAGTGGTCCCTCGGCCCCAACCTGGTGTCACAGAGGCCACTATTACTGGTATTATGCTCCCTTTCCTCTTTACTCCCTCCAACAGTCTAAGTCTTGAAACTCCATTTGTATCTTTGATGCTATATCATGAGAAAGGGAAGCCCTGCACTTCAAAAGGCATTCTCCACACAGTACCAGGAGAACTCAATACATCTCAAAAGACACTAGTTCATGAAAATGCAAGTTTTAATATTGTTAGTGGCATAACTAGATTTTGGGTTTTTTGTTTGTTTGTTTATGTTTTGTTTTGTTTTGCTGTAAGCTTATCTGTAAGTTCAGTGCTAGAAAAAGATGTTTTTCAAAGTAAACTAAGTGTGATCCTGCCATCACATTCAGCTCCCTATAGCTCTGGTATCTTGCAGGACTTGCCTAACTGCTGTGTACCACAGAGTAGGTCTGGAGGCAGAGCCACCCCAACCACCCACATTGGAGAGAATGCCTGGAATGGGGCATAAGTACTAGTTTTACCATTTAAGAGGTCAAGGGCTGGCTAGCAAGGGATGCTTGCTCCCCAGGAGCCTCAACTGCTGAGATTGACTCCTGCATGAGTGGCTGAGCCCTCCATATGACATGACGTTCTATTCTACCCATCAGGCCTAGAACCAGGAACCGAGTACACCATCTACATCATTGCCCTGAAGAACAACCAGAAGAGTGAGCCCCTGATTGGGAGGAAAAAGACAGGTAAAAAACACTTTCCGGGTAATGAGAGGAACGTTAAGACCAAACTAATGAATGATGGATTTTGTATTGTGAAAAGGGTCTCCATGTTTTGATGTGTATCTCATGGATGCTTTTCTAATGGCCCAATGTATATTTTGTACTCTCTGACAGGAGGAATAACTGAACATCCTCTGTAGAGTTCCATTTTATTTATTTTTATTTATTAAAAGGCCAGTCGATATAAAACCTTGTTATTACCTTTCAAAAATTCAAATCCGATATGAAATATAAAATCACGTTGTTATTGCTATTGTTCTATACTTTGTGTTGACTATTTTTTTTTTTTAAAAAAAGGAGGGATAGAAACCCCTTCCATTGTTTTATTATTTGATTTCTGAAACTTGGAACTAAATAATGTTTTACTTTGTCATTTGGTTTTAGTTGAATTTGGAGAAAATGCTGTACATATGGCAATAGGAAAGCTTTCAAAACAAATATGTGTTCTTACCTATTTTTACCATTTCCAACCATGAAAACTATTGATTTAAACCTCTGTAATTCTCATACTTCTGATACTGACATGATTGCTGTGGGTTCTAGTTCCTATAATTTGTTTCTCAGGTTTAAAGAGAGAAGAGAATGGGGTGGGCAGGCACTACACATTGCAGTTTCATTAGGCTTAATTTGAACAGAGGCAGCTTCTATGGTGCTCAGTGGTTCAAAGCTTTGTGTCTCTAATAAATTCATGCTAACACTTTTTTTCTTTCTAAACTATAAAGAAACCTTTGAGAAAAATCATAAAGTTTTCTTTCTGGGAAAAAAGTGTTTTTTGTAATCTGAGAACTGCTGGTTTTCCAGGGGCTTTGATCAGGTTGATAAACAATCTTCATTGCCTGAATTGATAATGGTTGCTACTTACTGAAACTTAACGCGCTTTGCTTTTTTTGCTCTAACCTCTCTTGGCTAGATGAGCTTCCCCAACTGGTAACCCTTCCTCACCCCAATCTTCAAGGACCAGAGATCTTGGATGTTCCCTCCACAGTTCCAAAGACCCCATTCATCACCAGCCCTGGGGTTGACAATGGAAACGGTATTCAGCTTCCTGGCACAAGCCATCGGCAGCCCAGTTTTGGGCAACAAATGGTCATTGAGGAACATGGTTTTAGGAGGACCACACCACCCACAGCGGTCACCCCCGTAAGGCATAGGCCAAGACCATACTCGCCGACTATAGATGAGATTCATGTCCCCAGGGGAGAAGTAGACTACCACCTCTACCCTCACATTACGGAGCTCAATCCAAATGCCTCTACAGGACAAGAAGTTCTCTCTCAGACAACCATCTCTTGGACCCCGTTCCAGGACAGTTCTGAGTATATCATTTCATGTCAGCCCATTGGCACGACAGAAGAACCCTTACAGGTAATCAGCTCCCTCCCTGCCTGTGGCTGGGAAGCTCAGAAAGGAATAAATTAGAGGAAAGAAGTGACAAAGTTTTCCTTCTGGGAAAGTGTTTTGTAATCTGAGAATTGCTGATTTCCCCAGGGGCTTTGATCAGGTTGATAAACAGTCTATATTGCCTGAATTGATAATGGTTATCAATTGGTAATGGTTATCAATTCCCATGGGCTTCTTACTAGTAGGATTAAGAGGCTCTGATGTAAAATGTCTACTTCTAGGACTTTTAGAGAGATGGCACACTTAAGCACTGATCATTTATTAAAAGTCCATATGGCTCTACTTGGGAGGATGTACCAGAGAGCATCATTAGCTTTTATTCAGTAGAGAATGAAATCATTTGTATTATCCTCACACATTGGAGGCTCCAAGTAAGATGAACAAAGAGATGATCTTAGAAAAGAAGAAAGATATTCCACTGAATTTACATTTGTGCACCATTCTTAGTTTGTCCTTGAAGAATCACATTATCTATAGTACGTACAAGGAAAAAGAATGTAGGAGGAGCTGTGCATGTCCGCTGTTAGAAGTAATTGATTCTCTCACTAAAACCCCATCCTTTAATTTGTCCCACTGGCACAGTTTTCAAAAATGACTATGTTGTGGGAGATTCCTGAGCTTAGAAACCTGAGTTTGAGGATGTGCCATTGTTTTAAGGACTCTGTATTGTGTTGTGGTCTACTGCCCACTGTGCATGGCCTGCCTGTCTCCACAGAGAGCAGTGTCTGTGCTTGATGTGAAAGGATCATGCAGGGCTTCCATGGGCTTCTACAGAGCCACATCTAGTAGGATTAAGAGGCGGCTAGTCTCGTCGAGGGCTCCTGCTAACTATGGAGCACATAGGCAGACTTTGGGTAGGAAAATCTGAGAGATGTGACTGTTCCTTGCTCATTCCATTTCTCTCCTTGGCCAGTTGGGACTCCTATATACCCCTGGTCTTTATTAGTTTCCCTTTGATTTGTTTAAACAGTGAGGGTTAATGATAAGGGACCAGGGGAGCCCACATCTGTTCTTTACTATAATGCTCTCTCCCCATTTTGGCTGTACCAATAATTGCAGTTCCGAGTTCCTGGAACTTCCACCAGTGCCACTCTGACAGGCCTTACCCGAGGGGCCACCTACACCATCCTAGTGGAGGCAATGAAAAACCTGAAGAGGCACAAGGTTCTGGAGGAGGTTGTGACTGTGGGCAACCCTGGTATGTAAATTCACATGTGGTTTAGGCACATGCTCCTTGTTGGACTGCACCAGAGAAGGCTTTTCCTAGTGACTGTTCCTTTGTTGCTTGTTGCCTTGCAACTGTGGGAAGTATGCCTACCATCAATATGAAGTAAATGAACAACCTTAAGTTCATTTAACTTTAAGTGTCCTCACCAACACACATGCAGTGTTAGGATAACAGGCCTGGGAAGGGCTTCAGTTATTTAGCCCAAAAGTGTTGAATCCTTCCCAGTGTCTTGAGTTGATATGAGGCACTGGTTTCCTGGTATACTTTCCCATATCCCTTCCTTCCCACCATGCTGTGGTCCCCTAGAGTGATTCTTAGTACCAAAACTAATGGGAAGTTCTCCTCTGCAACCCATCTTTATCCAAAGAGCTTCCTTATTCTAAAGTTATTTCACTTTTTTTCTCCTGATGATATAGGTGTAAAACCTTCATAAAGGTTAAATGATCATTGACTTTATTGTGGGGTGGGGACAGGTATTGGGGATTGAACCCAGGGGTGCGTAACTACTGAGTTACATCCCCAGCCCTTTTTATTTTTTATTTTGAGATAGGAGCTTGCTCAGTTGCTTAGGGCCTTGCTAAATTGCTGAAGCTGGCCTACCTTAGCCTCCCAAGTAGCTTGAGTTTCCAGGCATGTGCCACTGTGCCCAGCAACCACTGACTCTTCTTTGTAGCACCTTGCAAGTCCTTTCAAGCCAGTAGCATGCCACCTGCGTTTTACTTTGCAGCAGCTGATGATATTCACCCAGGAACATGAGATAGGATATAATCAAAATCATGAATCCTGAATCTTCCCACTGGAAGGGTCTCCTCTCCACATCAACAAGGAGTGGTAACTCCTGTCTATGCCATGTGACAGAATTTCATCCTAGGGTCCAGTTATGTAATTTCAGCCACCTTCTTCATCTGACAGAAGACTACTATTTTACATGTGTAAACTTTGGAGAATTATAGCAGCTAACTGCTGGCAGGCTGGGGAGAGGTTCTTTTGTGTTTGTTGTTAGGTATTGCATTTTGTGATTTTAATGGCAAAATTGTTGTGTGAAAGGAATTTTTGAGAACATAAAGGTTTTTGTGCTTTTCCACATCTTTTTTTTTTCTTTAAAAGATTCCATCTCCATAACATTAGTTACGGTGGAATTTTAACTCCTGAATATTTTTGGAATAATGAATCCCCATTTAACAGTCTTAAGTTCTTCCTGTTTTTCTTTCCTACTCCTTATTCCTGGCAGTGGTGTTCTTCATGATAGCCAGGGTCTCTTGACTTTGAAACATTTCAGAATTTTTAGCTCTCTAAAATATATTTCCTTCTAGAGTGATGCCTTTTGAAATATTAGGCACTTCCAATATCTACTGGATTTGATTTTACACTGTTAAAAAAAATACACACAGTGAGATTTAAAGTCACAGTAAGTTATCATATTCAGTTTTTAGAGAAGAACTTGAGGCATGCTTTATTTGCAGATTGTTTATCTATCTATCTATCTATCTATCTATCTATCTATCTATCTATCTATCTATCTATTTATCTATCTATCTATCTATCTGTATCAGGGACTGAACTCAGGGGCATTCAACCACTGAGCCACATCCCCAGCCCTTTTTATTTTTTATTTTGAGACCGGGCCTTGCTATTTTGCTGAGGCTAGCCATAAATTTTCAATCCTTCTACTTAGCCTCTTGAGTTGCTGGGATTACAGGCATGTACCCAGCATGCCTGGCTTACACAAATTATTTAAAACAAGTTTTTCTAAAACATAAAGAGACAAGATCTTAGGTCACATGATGAGACTATTGCTTATTCCTAACTCATGTACTTCCCATTTGATTTCTCCTAGATGAAATAGTTGGTTTTATTAATAAAATCAGTTTTACTATCATAATAACTATTTTGCAAAATCTAGGATTTCCAAACTATTATGCAAAAAAATGCAATAATAAAAGTGAAGACTGTATTATAACAGTATATAAAAATGCTAAGACCTTTGCATTATAAGCAGAAGGTAGCCTCTAATAATATTTCTTAGTTTAGTGAGCACTTTCTACAGGTTGGCAAAGGGACAATGTGTTGGCTTCTTGGTCTTGTGAGAGAGATGCTAAGTAATTAGCTCAAGGTCACTCAGGTCCTGATGGAGAGGCATTGCTACCCTTGTTCTTACCTAGCTTAAATTGCCTCAAGGTCCATTCCATGTTCTATAAAGTAGGTTTACCAGAAATGATAATTTTTACAATTGAAGACAAAAGTGAAAGATGGGCTCCTTTTCAGATGCTGGTGGCAAGTGTCCATTGGCTACACCTTTACATCATTTATGAGACTGGCTGATGCATCCATAGAGCAGATGGAATTTTAGAGCTACCGGAATTTTTCTGTTAGATTAAGTCATTGTATATAATGTTCTGGTTTCTTCTTCTTCTTCCAAACCACCAATAATATGTCTCTTTTGCTTTTTCTTCCTTTTGCTCATAGGCCCAAACCAACCTATTGATGACACCTGCTTTGACCCCTACTCGGCTTCCCATTATGACATTGGAGACGAATGGGAGCGAATATCTGAAACTGGTTTTAAACTCACGTGCCAGTGCTTGGGCTTTGGCAGTGGGCATTTCAGATGCGATTCATCTAGTGAGTAGCTTGCTCTGATCATCCACTCTTCCTCCATCTCCTCCAGTTCCATACATTCGCATTAACGTACCAAGGAGTCATGTTTGGTAGACACAAGCTCTTCCAAACATTTGAGAAAACTGTTGGACTCAAAGTAACATTTTGCATCATTGAAAAATGATGGGAAATTTTACTTGTTGAATATTGCTTCATTTCAAGTCATATGCTAATACAACTACTGATTAAAGCAAGTTGTTGGTGATGCTTTTGAAATTTTCTGTTAAGTCAAACTCAGTGGAGTCAGTTCTCATTGAGAGTACCAGTCAGAGAAACCCCAATTCTCTTTTAATCTTTCGTGTTGAATGTGGTTCAAGGTGATGATTCATACTCATACTCATTTAGCACAGATCAAACATACACATGTACTACACACACACTCTCACATTATACACACACATCACAAATATACACATTGAATATATGCACACACACACACACACACACACACACCAGCCACATAGTTTGAATATTGCTAGTAATGTAAAGGAAAATGTACAGATATTCTACTTGTCCGTAATTTAAAAGCCACTTCACCAAAAAATATTTGATTTTCAAATTATAGAGATTTTAAAATTTCAAATTACAGTGATCCTAGGATTTATCTATTGTGCTTTGAGAGTTAGTATTAGAATTTATAACCTTTCACTTATCCTTTGATTTTAGGAGATATAATCATTATTGACCATCGGTTCATTTTTACAGGTGTTAACCATTATACCATTTTATAAACAAGCCTTTTATCGACTTTTACAGAAATTATATTCATGGAAGTAAAACAGAACAGATTTTTAAAGATTTCTTAAAAGTGTTTTAGTTGACTTGTATACATGAAATGGCTTAATCCAGATTGAAATTTAAAAGCCAACTGATTTTTACAGTGTAGACTTCTGTGTTTGGCCACCTGAAAATGGTATATAAAATTGGAGAGGCTGAGCAGAAGTATGGGCGTGCGCTGCAGTAGAGTTGGGTATGCTAACATTTGGCAGCAATGAGGTGATTGGTTTTTAACTTCTGAAAATGAACTACTTTTTAACAGTTTGCCTATTTTTTGCCTGTGTAAGTATAAGGTGCAATTGTGGGAGCAGAACTCTAAGGTTGTTTATGAGAGTCTTTAGATCAACTTACATATTCTTTGCTTGAATGTCATAATTGTTTAATGCCTTTTCTTCCAATTTGAGGAAGACTGAATTGTTGATTTTATAAATTAGAAGAAAAAATGCATTCTGATGTAAACTTCCTAAGTGTGTTCTATTTAGTATAAATCTCAG
Source organism: Marmota marmota marmota (assembly GCF_001458135.2). Lineage (NCBI taxonomy): Eukaryota > Metazoa > Chordata > Mammalia > Rodentia > Sciuridae > Marmota > Marmota marmota. The sequence continues at coordinate 33,065,617 of NW_026000005.1, read as the reverse complement.
AGACTAAAAGTCATCTTTTACATATGGTAAAGGGATAGGACTTGTGGATCCTCTTCAGCACCAGGTCTCTATTTGTAGGGATGATAGCCAGGGTTTATCATTGTTTTGTCATCTATGTTTATTCTTTCTTTCAACTTACATGCAAGAGGTGATGTCAGAAAGAAAATGCTGATCTGTTTCATTGCACTTCTTTGTATCTAAGGTCTCTGCAAATCCAAAACTGATTTTTTAAAATACATATATATATATATTCATATTCCTAAAGACTACTCTGATCCTGCTTTCGTTCACCACAATTTTAAACCTTAATGAAAATTCAAATGGAAATCATTGACCAAGTTCTATGACATGATTACTGCAGAGTGCCTTAAAATGGCCTAGAAAATAATAAATAGTAGAAACTATATTTTTAAGTACAACTGAAGAATCAGTTCACAGTAGGGATTGTGACCTTTAACTTGTTATTCTTTCCAGATGTGTGGATTTTAAAATCCTGTATCCCAGTGTGCTTTTCTCTTGAGAGTCAGAACACAAATAACTCTGCCTGTGATTTTCCCACCCACACAGAATGGTGCTACGACAATGGTGTGAACTACAGGATTGGGGAGAAGTGGACTCGCAGGGCAGACAACGGCGAGATGCTGAGCTGCACGTGCCTGGGCAATGGGAAAGGAGAATTCAAGTGCGATCCCGGTATGTCATTGAGAAAGGTTTCCGGAGCTCTACTGGCACACCCACTTCCATTATGGGCTGTAACTCCCATTCACAGGATGGACTGGAGACTTTAGGTCCCCTTGAGGTTTGAACAGAGGCTTTGTTCATCTTTTGATTTGGAAAAGTGGAGGTGAGCCTCAAAAAGGAGTCATGATGGAATGTTATTACAAGCCACTTTAGCACTTTTCTGAGTATTTTGATCATTATCTGCAGTGAAAATGGTGGAAGAAGTCTCTATTGGTCTGTCAATTCAACTTTTAAAATATGATTTTCATTAAACCTATTAGATCTAGTTTGTGGAAATGCTGCCTTAAGATCTGAGGAGTAGTACCTCTCTTATGATGAATTATATAAATTTGTGTAATTTGGTCTTTGATGATACAAATTTAGGATAAAATAGAACCCACCCTTGTATCAAGCTGAGTCTGCGTTGCTGTTCTTGGTCTTACATGTGCTTCTGATTTGTGCCTACATGTAGATGGGACAACATGCTACGATGATGGGAAGGTTTACCAGGTGGGAGAACGGTGGCAGAAGGAATTTTTAGGTGCCATTTGTTCCTGTACATGCTTTGGAGGCCAGCAGGTAAGATGGGATGTGCCAGGTTCCCTGCAATTTAGATATGACACAGAGGAGGCTCCTGTATTTCCATGCTGTGTGCAAGGTGCCTCCGTGCCTCTTATGAAGAGTTGATAAGACTCTGGAGCATCCTCCCTGAGGATGGCAGACAGCCCCTCCCCATGCCTGCTCTTCTCAGGCTGTTCTGTTCTTCAGCACTGGGAGTGTTACCTGCTATGGAGCACTGAGTAGCCAGCTCTATGCTGATGGACAATTTCCCTGTGGCCTTGTTGTGAAATATTTCAGATAATACTTTGGGTCTAAGAAAATTCCACTTTGTGCCCTCTCTTAGTCCAAAAATATATCCTTGTACTAAGCTTTACTAATAAGCTAAGTAAATGGGACAAACAGGAAATGAGAAGTGGTCATGACTCTTACTTAATGATATAGTCAGAAATTAAATTAGTATGTATTTAAAATCAAGCTAATTAAGGAAGGTTTTTGAGTTGAGTCTGACAAATACAGTTTTGGCTAGACTGGAGTCAGCAAGAAAGGGTTTATGGAAAAGAGAAGCATAAACTGGCTGGACTTGGGATATCCCGTCTCAGATTTGGTTGAGGGAGCAGAAAGACAGTAAGCACACCCCCAGGGATAGGATGAACTGGCCCAGGTGGGCTCCAGTGAACCAAACCTCTGCCTAAGTGTCTTGTTGTCAGAAATTAGATGGCAAAAACATCCACTATTTAAGCCAGTACTCCTCAGCTATTTCTAATATATGCCCTCCTTCATTGTAACAACAGAATGCTGTGCCTTTCCCAAATAAGTGAAATTTCAAAGGGAAATGACTCTTGTAACTGGAAAGTAATGGAAGGTTATAGTCCTTCATTTTCAATGGAGACATGCCTTTCCTAACAGCGCTCCAAATTCTGATCCATGGGAAGGAAACATGCTTCCGCCCCAGGCGAGGTCCACAGCATGATATATTTGGCATTAACCAGTTACAGATGCACAAGAAGAAAATGAGCGTGATGGAAAATGTACTTTGGGGAGATTCATCTGGCAGCAGGGAAGCTTCTTCAGGGTTCTCTCTGCATCACCTTACCAAGGGACACAGCCCAAGGAAACTGATCTTATTCCATCCCTAGTGTGCGAAGGTGGTCTCTTTCTTTCAACTCCCCCTCTTTCTCTCATAAAGACTGATCATAGAACTCAGCCACTTGGTATAAAAATGTGTAAAGGAGAATTTATTGGGAAGTAGACATTGGTCACACTTCAGTCTCTTTGTTACTTAATGAACGTGAAACCTTTCCTCTGTGACCCCTATTCTGTTCCAAAGTGCTCAATGAACCACTTATGACAGGAGTAGGAACATTCCTGATTCTGTAGGTAGGCATTGACCTGTATTATGTTAGGTGTTATGGGAAGTAGGCTACAAAATGGAAAATGTCTAGAATATATAAAAGATATGAAAGAATGTATAAAATATATAAAAAAATAAGAAAGAATATATTAGTGTTCTTTGGGTTGCAAGAGGAAAGTCCTGTTCAAGTTAAGTGGGCAAAAATGTCTCCCATAATTGAAAAGTTCTGTATCTACCAGCTTTAGGGGCAGCTCCCACCATGGCATCTGGAGTCTGTTGCTCTTGGGCTACCTTTTCTTTTCTAGTAGATTCCCTGCTTATGGTGACATCCATGACCAGCTTCAATTTTACCGTCTCCCAATTTAGGAACAGAGAAAGAGAACTCTCATTTCCTCACACTTCAGGCAAAAATCTGAGAGAGCTTTACTGGTGTAGCGTGGTCTGTTCCTATGCTCCACTCCGTTGCTGGCCAGAGGCAAGACTTCCATGTTACTGGCCAGGGTGGTTTAGGAAGGGAGTAGCCATACGATGCTGGAAAGACCTTGGCTAGAGTCAGCCCAACTCCATGGTGGCAGCCCCAAACCATGGCCCATTGTGTGACTTCCCTCTCCCTCCCAGCAAGCCACTCCTCTCTTTTGGATCTCTATTTCCTTTGCTGTATAATGAAGATATGTGTCCATGTGGTCTCAAGTCTCTTTTAAAAGCTCTAGGATTCTTTGAAACAATGTCTTCCATCATCTAGTATATATTAAAAAAAAAAAACAAAAAAACATTGCTGAGGATGTCGGGACTGCAATCAGACTTAGCAGACTGAGTGGGATTTAGATAGGAAGAGAAGAGAGGAAATTCCAAGAGAAAGACAGTGTATGCAGAGACTAGTGTGAGCTTTGGTGATAAACCAAAATGTATTACAAGAGTTGCAAATGCATGAGATTCTCATCAGTGCTTCTTTAGTGATTAACTGCTTTTATTTGACCAACACACAAGAGCTGAAATTCTTAACTCAAGCACTAATTATGATGCCCTTGGGTTGTCTGTCATAAGCTCCATTTGTTTCATCTCTCTCCTCCAGGGCTGGCTCTGTGACAACTGTTACAGACCAGGTGGTTCAACTGTTCCTGAAGGCCCCTCCTCAGGTCACTCCCCCAACCAGTATACACCCAGATATCATCAGAGAACAAACACTGTAAGTCCATTTGCCCCTGAAGACTCTCCCTAAATGTAATTGGATGCATGACAGGGAATCTCTTTCTGTAGATTCCTTTCTTCTGAATGAACCAAATATTTGTTGTTGTTGTTGTTTGTTTGTTTGTTTTTTAAAGATCTCTTAAGTGACTTGTGTGGAATACCGTATCCTAAAGCATCCTTGAATTTTTGAACATCTCTCATTGCTCAGTATGTGGCTGGGCTCTTCAAACTAGAAAGTTTCCTTTCTATGAACAGTTGTCACAAGTCTTCCCTTCCCACCCACACCCCCCTATACTTTAGAGCATTTGCTACTGATTCTCTTCTTCTTCCATTAACAGAATGTTGATTGCCCAATCGAGTGCTTCATGCCTTTAGATGTGCAGGCTGACAAAGAAGATTCCAGAGAGTAATATTTGCAACCCAGCAGAACAAGCATCTATGTCTGCCATGGTCTATCCGAAGTCGAGTGATGTTAGCAGATCCCATCTTTGAATGTTTGTTTCTTTCTTAGCCTTTTGCTCTGGAGACTCCAGCTTCAGCTCAACTCACGGCTTCTCCAAGCATCACCCTGGGAAGTGTTTTGAGACTTTTCTCATAAATGAGGGCAGTATGTTGCCTGTTCTGCTTCAGAATAGTCAATACTGCTCAGTATTTTAAATGAAATGATTCTCGGTGTGATTTGGTTTGAATAATGTATCGAATAATGTCACCAAAATTTTAAATAGGAAAGTTGCCCAAACACTTCTGCTTTCATTTAATTGTCTGGCCCACAATACTATAGGAATGGCGTGTCCTTGCTACTGTGATATTTAAAATATCCACAGTATTCACTTCTTCCAAATGATTCTAACAGTTGCTTAGAAGTGTCTTTCTCTTACCTGTTATTTATCAATTTTTCTCAGTATTTTTATACAGAAAAAAATTGTATTGAAGACACTTGGTATGCGGTTGATAAGAGAAATTTGGTATAATTATGGTTGGTGATTATTTTTTATACTGTATGTGCCAAAGCTTTACTACTGTGGAAAGACAACTGTTTTAATAAAAGATTTACATTCCACAACTTGGAGGCCACTTCTTTTTATATCAGGTATTTGGGGAGGAAATAATAATCACCATGAATGTTCTTTTTCTTTTCAATTCATCAAACATTTAGATAGCTCTGACATGCAAGGCTCTTTAATTCTTGGGTTACTTCTGCACAAGGCTTTCTGCTTTTTGCTGCAAAAACAGATTCACTTTTGTCATTTCTCCACTCTTCAAGAGCAGAGAGATTTATGTTTTTTCCCTTAACAGATTTAAGTAGCCTCTCATCTTTATGAAACATGCCAGCTAGCACTTCAGAAGCATAATTGAAACAACCTTTAGTTGCTTTTTTCTAAGCATTATTATTCTTCCCTCCCTCCCTCCCTCCCTCCTCCTCCTTTCCTTCCTTCATTGAATAAACATCTTTTCAAATAGATTACTTGTGAGGAAAATAAAAGGATAGCTGAGCTGTTAGTACTTCCCTGTACTATACTATTCAAGTAGCTTTGTCTTAGGGAATCCCCACGGTATAATAACCTCATCCAATCTGTCTTAATTCATGTCAACTGACACTTTAGCATGACTTGATAAACTACCATCTCAACAGTTGCCTTACTCATGGTCTGCAAAGATCATTTCCTTTTCAATTTCACCTTGGGGAAGCAACAAAACTCTGAGATTAAATATGACATTCAAGGGAGGGGGTATAGCTCAGCGGCAGAATGCTTGCCTAGACTGCATGAGGCCCTGAGTTTGATCCTTAGTACCATGAAAAAAAAAAAGAAAGAAAGAAAAGAAAAGAAGCTGGGCATGTTGGCGCATGCCTCCAATCCCAGTGGCTTCAGAATCTGAGGCACAAAGATCAAGTTCAAGTCCAGCCTCAGCAATTTAGTGAGATTCTCTCTCACAACAAAAGTACTAGGTGCTAGGGATGTAAGCTCCGTGGTAAAGCACCTCTGGGTTAAATCTCCAGGAGAGAGGGAGGGAAGGAGGGAGGGACGGAGAGAGGGAGGGAAGGAGGGAGAGAGGGAAGGAGAAACCCTTTAAAAATCTCACTTTCAGAATAGTAAATCATGGCATAGGAAATAGTTGATTAATAATTAATAAAAATTCAGGAAGCATGTTTTTATATACACATTTGAATTGATTTAGTTTATAAAATGCTTTGACATTTAGTATCTCATTTTGGGGAGATTTTATAGAGACTACAGGTCAGATGAGTTTTCCTTAGCAATATACGGACCCAGACTCCAGATATCTATTTAATATCACTAATCTTTCAGCTTTACCAGTCTATCAGTTACAGCCTAGCTGTTCCATGTCTATTAAAACAACACAAAAAACACAGATCAAAGTGATATTAAATGCCTCTCAGACATAAGTGGGGTCACCCCTGCTCATGGAAGAGAAGACTAGGACCTAGGACCAACCTACACAGTGTACAGTAGGTAATTCTATCAAAGACGCCTGCCCAAGAGAAAGCAAACCCCCATAGGTGAGGGACCAAGCAGCACCTCGGCTTAAGCTTAAAAGGTATTTATATCTGAAAACAAAGTCTACTGGATTTTTTCTGACATAACTTTCCTATGTTCACATATAAATATACCATCAGTGAAACTCCACATCACATACAACCACAAGAATGGGATCCTAATTAAAACAAGTTATACTCCATGTATGTATAATATGTCAAAATACACTCTACTGTCATGTATCTAAAAAGAATAAACAAATATAAATTATTTTAAAAAACAATCTACTGGATTTTCAAAAGCAGTATAGTAAACTTATGAATTAAACTCAGAACAAATCAAGTAAATATAAATGCTCTTTTCTGTCTGGGCATTACAATGCAAGACATGTATAATAGTCTTTTTTTATTAACCATTTCTCGGCAAAATCATTCAAAATAAAAACTAAGTATTTCCAAAGATCTATTACAGTTTTTAATTGACTCATGTGACTGTTCCCACTGAGAATTCTCTAAGCAAGGCAGATCAAAAAGACGTAATTAAAAGACCAATCTGGATTTAGGCAACAAATGGGAAGAAAAACCAGGTGAAAGTAATAAATATTATCAGGCTTTAAAAAGAAAAATAAAGGTTTTTAAGTTTTACTGTGCCTTGCTGTGCTTGATTTGTAGTAAAATTTGTTGTGTATTAATATTGTTTTCAGATCTAATGACCTAAAAGAATTATGCAAATTACTTATAATATCACTATGTATGTAAGGCACACTTTCTAGGGAGGTGAATAGAGAAATAATCAGGTGGATATTACAAGTTTAAGAAATGACTTTTTCTATTTAATTATATTTCCATTGAAAATTCTATTCCATTTCTAGTTGTATGAAACTCATTAAAGTGATTAAGAAACATCATATCAGCACATTTAAGTGCTGAAATTGCTTCCTATTCAGTAAGTTCCCATTACTGTGGTAGGGAAAGTGGCAGGCTACAATTTTGAAAGTCTCATTTTCAGGGAATACAATGCTGTTGTTTTTTTAAAAAAATAGTTTCCTGTTGGGACTCCTCATGTTTGGGGATATTTTAAGATTGTCACAAGGACGGCAAAGCAGAAGCACGTACAGATGACCTTAGACTAAGAAAGTTCTTTTCAAGAGTGATGGCACTTAGATTTGCAATGCGAATTGTTTTCATGATCACATTGTCCCATTCCATAATCTCATTAAAATAAGATTCAATTTGAATTGCAAACAAAATCTATATAAATTACAAATAAGGAGAAGAAAATGCCTTGTGTAATAAAAAAGCAAGAGAAATGGTGCTTCAGAAGCTAAAAGCCCCAAATGGAAAATTCCTTTTTTAACATTCCTCAGTAGAGCCAGATATAGATATTAAAGTGTGTTTTACATTACCTTGAATTCTTTTTTTACTTACTCTTTAGAGACATACGGATTTTAACAATTCTAGAAGCTAAGTTTATCTCTAAAACTGTTTTTATGTGGAGTCTCCCAAAGGCTTTGCAATTAGCATTGGTTGGGGATGGCAGGAAGTCACAGGAAGCACTCTGCACTCCAGGGTTGGAGTCACCCGTCCTGTGTGCTGTGCACCACAGTGGGCTCCCTTAGGTCAAACAAATTGAAGATCAGGAATTCTTCCAAGGAGCTTGTTGTATGAGAGTACTTTGGAAATGGCCATTTCCTTCCAGAAAGGAGGCACTACTTTTGCCAGGTGACTACTAGTCAGGACTTTAAATGTAAACTGCCAGTCTTTGTCTCAGCGTTGTTTGCAAAATGCTCAACAACCAAATACTGTGTTATGGCTTGGCTAGGCGGTGTCCACCAAGAGCTCCTGTATCAATGCAGGGATCTTCAGATAAAACGATTATAGACTGTGAGAGCTGAAACCTAATCAGTGGATTAATCCATCTGACGGATTAGTAATTTGAAAGGAATACTGTCCTGGGTGGTAACTGTGGGCAGGCGGGACATGGCGGAGAGGTGGATCTCTGTGGTGTGCCTTTGAAGACTTTATCTTCTCTGTGGCCCCTTACCCCTTCTCCCTCTGCTTCTTGGCTGCCATGAACCAAGCAGGGCTGTTCTTCCACCATGCCTCACCTTGGGCCCAGAGAAATAGAGTCAGCCCTGGATGGACTGAATTCTTTTGAAACCATGAACCAAAATAAACTTTTTCTCCCCTAAATCATTCTTGTTAGATATTTGATCACATCAATGAAAAACTGACTAACACACACTGAAAAGCTATTTTGACTCAAAAGCATCCTGCTCTGGTGGAGGAACTGAAACCCTCCTACATTGCTGGTAGAAAGGAAAATGGTGCTGCTGCTCTGGAAAACAGTCTGATGGCATCTCAAAAAGCTAAATATAGACTTACCATATGATCTTGCATTTCCACTTCAAATACCCAAGAGAAATGAAAATATAAGTTCGGATCAAAACTTGTACACAAATGTTCACAGTGACATCATTCATATCAGCCAAAAAGTAGAAACAACCCAAATGTCTATCAACTGAATGGATAAACAAAATGTGGTGTATCCGTGTGATGGGATATTTATCTATGAAAAGGAATAAAGTACTGGTACACTCTGCAACTCAAAGTTTCAAAACATTATGCAAAGTGAAAGCTAGATGCAAAAACATTATGCTAAGTGACCCCATTTGAAAATGTCCAGCATAGGTCAAACCCATAGAAACAGAAAACAGATAAGTGGTGGCCTAAGGTTGGGGGAAAGAGAGAATGGGAGAGCATGAGTAATAGAAACAAAGCTTCTTTTTAGGACAGAGAAAATATTATGGGACTAGATAGTGGTGATGGCTGCACAGCTTTGTGAATACACTTAAAACCACTGAATTGTATGCTACAAAATGGTTAAAATGGTAAACTTCATGTGATTTTATCTTGATAAAGAAAAATATACTTAACAGAAAGTATCTTTTATATCCCTGTGCTTATTCTAAGAAGTAAAAAACAGAATAGATGAAGGTTGAAAGAACGCAGGAGCTTTCTGGTTACCAATCTGAAATGTAAGTAAAAATATCCAAAAATACACACTATTTTTGATAGTAATACCCATAAATTAATATCATCTCCCACTACTCCCCATGCCTCCATATACACAAAAACAATATGAAAAACAGCTTTTATCATGTCTCAGGTGATGTTCCAAGTGTCCTTAGTATTTTTTTTTTTTATTCCCTCTTTGGAGCAACCCTATAAAGTGAATATTGTAGTTACCATCATCCTATAAGTAGAAAGTAGGAAAGGCTAAATGAATTGCCTAAGGTCCCCATGGCTTGTGAGTCATAGAGCTGGGACTCCAAGCTGATAGATTAGCTCCAGGGCACATGCTTTTAACCAGAAGCTCTTCAGTCTCTGCAAGGAGTGAATCTATCTCCATTGTACAAAAGCAGCAAACTCCAAGAGGCTAAGGCACCCACCCATGATTACCCAGCTGCTGAGTGGAAAACAAGGTGGCATTTATCCTAAAAGACACACAGCTGATTTTCTGGAAGAAGAGGTGTGATCAAGAACAAAAATGTGCAGGGCTGTTGGCAAAGTTCTATTTCATGACCTCACTGATGATGAATGGATGTTTAAAAGGTACTCTTTACAGATTTTTCATGCACTTTTTCCATGTTCACTTACAATTTGTTTTGTTTTGCTTTGTCTTAGATAAATTTGTGCCTTGCAATGTTCAGCAACAATAAGGTTTAAGAATATCTAAATAGGAAAGGTAGTAGAATGAACCGGACCTAACTTTCCCGTGGATACATGACCACATTACTTTCAATCCCAAAAATGGGAAATTATACTCCGTATATATATATGATATGTCAAAATACAGTCTACTCTCATGTATAACTAAAAAAAAAAATTAGATTTTTTAAAAGAATATCTAAGAATGGAAGTCACTGGGGAGCTTAGAGCCCTTCAGGTTTTTGTGCTCTGAGGAAGGGACATTGATTAGGCTTCAAAAAGAAGGTGCTCCTGGTGTCATAGGACCAGGCAACAGACTGAGTGAAGAGCGGCTCCAATGGATGATACAAAAAATAAGGGGTGCTTCTCCCTGTGCCCCAGTACTCCCCCAATTTAAAGTTTATTGATCCAGGTTTATTTTATGGGTCTTCTGCCCCTCTTTACCACTGAAATAACAGGCATGAGGTCCTTAAGCTTTTCATTTAAACATCAGTCTTGAGGGGTTTGTTTTTATTCATCCCCTCTCCCATGCTGCGGAATTCAACCCAGAGGTATCCCCAGCCATTTTATTTTGGGACAGGCCTGACTAGGTTGCCCAGGCTGGCCTTGAATGTGTAATCCACCATCCTCAGGTTCCTGAGTCATTGGAATTACATGCTTGCACCACCATAATTGGCCAGTCTTGAGGTTTTGTTTGTTTGGGTTGTTGTTGTTGTTGTTTTTAGACCAGGGATTGAACCCAGAGGCACTTAACCACTGAGCCACATTCCCAGCCCATTTTGGTTTCTATTTTTAGATAGGTTTTAGCTAAGTTGCTGAGGCTGGCTTTAAACTTGCAACCCTCTTACCTCAGACTACCAAATTGCTGGATTACAGAGATGTGTTCAAGGTTTTTAATGTTTGAATAGCAGTAGAAAGACTAGGCTAATGGGTTCGGTTTCTTCACCAGGTGCACCCAACCCTCAGTCCCCTTCCTGAACTCTTGCTGACCAGGATGAGGAAGCACCAGTCACCCTGTCTCAAGCTCCAGCCAGAGCAGCCAGCACCATGGGGGCAATATGAGTGCAGGGACCAACACACCAAGACCTTTCAGGATAAAGTGGCTATGCAAAATAACAGTAGATTACAGATTCACAGAAATATTCATAGATGTGAAAAACGTAAATCTGGAAATGAACAGCTCCATAGATGAGACAAACAGCATATTTAAAAAGAAAGTAATGAAATGGAAGATCATGTATTGAGGGTGCAGCTGCTTCTCAGTGTACGGTGAAGTCACATCCCAGTAAACCCATTCTAAGTTGAAACTATCACACATTGAAGATGCACTTCATATACCTACTGAACACCACAGCTTACCAGCACAATACGCTGCAGAGGTCAGTAGTTTGGAGCCAAGATCAATGGCTGGAAGCTACAGATTGCTGTTGTTTCCCAGCTTGAGTATTGAAGTGCGTATGGTTCCTACTGAATTCATCTTTTTTGCAACATTGCAGAATTTAAAAATTATGACTTGTCTTTTAATACTTTTTGAATATTTATTGCCTAACCATGCTTACACAAATATTCTTAAAATAGTACTACAAAACACAAACACTGTTGTATAACTCTTCCAAGTTAATCCATTTCTCCTTGCTATTTTACATTTGCAGAAAAGAGGACTGTGTAAGAACTGAAATTCCATCATTACCATTCATATTACTTCCTAGGCTGGAGGCACAATACATAATTTTTAAACTCAAAATAGTAATGGTTGGTGGAATTACATGTGTAAGCATGATTAGGCAATATAGTGTTAAATAGAGCAAAAACTGTTTCAATAATTATATCTTCTGTGTGTGTGTGTGTGTGTGTGTGTGTGTGTATTATTAGGGACTGAACCTAATACTACATATGCTATACAGATGCCTTACCATGCTACACTTGCCCCCCAAAATGATGTCCTTAATATTAACCTTTGGTCAAGATAAAAAAAATAATCAGTAGCTTGGGAAAGAAAAAAATATACTTAAGGCCTGGGCCCATCCCATAGTGGCAGGCCATCCAAGACACTAAGGCCGAGGCTGCAATGTCTTATGACCTACCTGCTGAAGTTATGTATTTTTTCTGCAATACTCTTAGCCTGTGTCAATGGAACAGAGTACTACTAACGGTTGGAAGGTGAGTTAATATATAAATGATTCAAAAAGATGACCTTGAAGAATATTTAAAAAGTTCTAAGGGAATAGATTAAAGACATGAGAAATGGGTAGGATTTATCTATAGAGGGGAACAATGCCAAAAGATTTTAGAAGACCAGATGTATGATGTAAGCAAGCAGTGATGACCACTTGCAGGACACTTGCACACACCATCCTACCTGCTTCAGAGAGGCACTGCCCTCTCATAGCCCTAACCTTTAGTACAAAAGTAGAATGTTGGGTCTATCTGGGAACCAAAATATGGACTACGTGGAGAGTTTATTTTTGATGCTAGGGATTGAAGCCAGGGTCTCATGTATACTAAGAATACACTCTACCACTGAGCCACACTCTCAGACCTTTATTTTTCATTTTTTTTGTGGGGGAGGAGGGGACTAACGATTGAGCTCAGGGACACTGGACCACTGAGCCACATCCCCAGACCTATTTTTTGTATTTTATTTAGAGGTAGGGTTTCACTGCGTTGCTTAGCACCTCACTTTTGCTGAGGCTGGCTTTGAACTCGTCATCCTCCTGCCTGGGCCTCCTAAGCTGCTGGGATTACAGGCTTGCATCACTCAGCCCAGCTCTCTTTTGTTTTCTATGTCGGTCCAAAGGACAGAGGCCGCTAGGCACAGAAATGCACACCAGCAACCCCAGTGACTCCAGAGGCTGAGTAAGGAGGATCGTAAGTTCAAGGCCAGCCTCAGCAACTTAGCAAGGACCGAAGAAATTTAGCAAGATCCTGTCTCAGAGTAAAAATAAAAAGGGCTAGGGATGTGACTTAGTAGTCAAGAAGCCTTGTCTTCAATCCCTAGCACCAAAAAACAAAAACAAACAAACAAACAAAAAAAACACAAAACAAAGCAAAAAACACCAAAAAGAGGAGATCTTGGGCTCCTAAAATTATGGCCATCCTACATAACAGAAAAGTATGCACTAGCATTATCCACAAAGAGAGTCAACATAACTTAGTAATGAATTCCCTCTAAGGGTCCAGTTCTTCGGGGATAATTTGCTGATTATTTAGGAAGTAGAACACCATGCGACCTAGAAGCATGATAAAAAAACCATGTCTGAGGACTGGGGTTGTGGCTCAGTGGTAGAGCGCTCACCTAGTATGTGTGAGGCCCTTGGTTCCATCCTCGGCACCACATAATAAAAAAATAAAGGTATTGTGTCCAACTACAACTAAAAAATAAGCATTAAAACAACAACAACAACAACAACAACAAAAAAAAAACCGTGCCTGAGAGGAACCCCCCAGGGAAGCTTGAGGAGCAAGGATGGTGTCATCTGCTCACATGCTCAGCCTCTGTGGCTCACTGGCAGATTTGTTTCATTCAGGGAACCCTGTGGATGTGCCAAGCTCCAACAGGTAGGGATGCTCCTGTGCTCTGCACAAAAACCCCCATGCATAAAGTGCCAGTGTAAGAGTAGATTTAAGATAAATAAAACCCAACCATCTAAAACCATGGATCTAATCATTAAAATGTTTTATTTTCTAAAAAGGTATTTTCAAAGTTTCACACAATTATTCCCTTACGCACGAGCACACCACTGAGGTGTGACACAATCAGTGATGGAAGAGTCGAAGATCCGTATGAGCCAAGAGGATTCCCAGTTCATCGCAAGCCTCAATCACAACCTTGTCAGCAGCAGAACCAGAAGGGGCTGCAATGTACGCCACACCACTCTGAAGGAAAAATTGGTATTGATTTTCAAAACCAGTTTATGCAAAAAACAAAATCCCCCTCCACAAAGTGTAAGCCAATGAAACCTCATTCATACAGGCCAAAGAACAGCGTTTGGATGATCCACACATCAAATGGAGAAGTCCAATAATCCTCTCGGTAGTACTGGTTTATATCACATAGCCACAACTTTGATATGTAACTCCAAGAAATTTAAAAATCAGAAGCAGGACTTTGGAAATCATTTCTACATGATGCTCAATCCTATGCAAATGCACAATTCCTACTTACCCTTTTAGCTCTGTCAACATTATCCCTGAAAGGGAAAAAGGCATCGGAGCTGAGTGAAACGTCACTTAGTTTGTCCACCCACTCCTTCTTCTCTGCCTCAGTTAGTAACTCAGGGACTTCCTCGAACAGCGCCTGCCACTTCAGCAAATCTTCACCCTGGTGGGAGTGAGGACAAGTTAGTCCAACACCATCTTTAGTTCTAACTGAAGAAGAGCAAAGCAACAAGGCCAGAAACACAGTTGGGCATTTAAATGACACAACTAGACATATTTTAAGAATTTCTTTGATGTTTTTTAAAACATTTTCATTAAGGAAGAAAAGTGATTCTAAGTTTACCAAATATAGACTATGTCATTTTTACTTTCTAAATCAGTTTATTCCAAATATTTGCTCTCAAATCTCTTAAGTTAAATCCATTACTTTTTATCCCTGTACTAAAGCAAACAGAAATTCATTCGCAATCTAGGAAACAGATAACAGTCTAGCACTACATTTCCACACAATTTTAGACTCAGGTATAAAGTCAGATATAGACAAATCAAAACACCATTCATGTTGCTTAAATGTTTGTATAAACCCCAAATTTATTAGTCCCCAATACAGTGGTACTAAGAAGTGGGACCATTATGCCATGAAGGCTGTCATGAATTAGTACCTTGTGAAATGGCTTCAGGGGGCAAGCCCACCTCTTTCGTCTGTGAGGACACAGAATCTGTCCCACCACTGCCAGCGATGCACCAAAAGGTGTCATCACTGAAGCACAGATTAGCCCTCACAAGACACCAAGTCTGTCAGCAATTTAACCTTAGAATTCTCAATGCCCAAAATTATAAGAAGTTTCTATGGTATAAATTAGCCAGTCTGTGATAACGTTGTAGCAGCACAGACAAGACAGTTATTCAAATTTTAAAGGGTACTTCCGTTTTGACTTTAGCATATTTTTATTCTTATTCATACATAAAGATTCTTCCAAGACTGTTAGTAGGTGTTTGCTGGGTAATAGCAAACTGAAAATTCCAAGTAACAAAGTGAAAAAGAAGAGTGTTTTCAGTACTTGGGGCACAGTGTGCAACCTCTCTTCAATGACACTTGAATTGCTTCCTGGTCCTGAATGGACATTTTAGCATAGTCAATTCACCCATTCAAAAGAACACCTGGTTTTTGATTACCAGATCCATTTTCCATCCGATATTTTGTTAAGCACTTGCTGTGTCCAGAAACTCGGCTAAAATCCTTTCCTCTGGCAGGCTACCTGATGTTTGCAACTTAAAACCTCCCACATGCCTTCTTCAAAACAGAAGGCATTTAAAAACAGGAAAGACAACAAAACTATATGGAGCTGTTAATGCTGCTTGTTAGAAAGGTGCTGGGACAAGAAGAAAGCCACTAGTACCTGCTATCAGGTAATTGTATTTATTGCTGGATACACACCTATCATGCAGGAAGCCTCATGCTCAGCACCTCGAGATCGATAAAAAACAATCCTAGTCATGAAAAGCTTGTAATCCACAGAGGAAGTACAATCATCCAGAGTTAAACCAGTGGTTATAACTTAAAAAAAAAAAAAAAAAAAAAAAAAAAAACACAACAGTAGCTCTGGGGTTTCAAAAAAGGATAAAAAACAATGAAGTGAGCCAAGNAGTAAATTGTTATTAAAATATTGAGGCTGTAGAGGATTAACGAAAACAGACAATGAGCACATGGAGTATGTTTTAGAGGGGGAGACATAAATTTGGCAGCACTAGTTTCAAAAAAGGATAAAAAACAATGAAGTGAGCCAAGAACAGCACGCCTGCAATCCCAGCACCTCTGGAAGCTGAGACAGGAGACACTTAGTGAGACCCTGTCTCAAAATAAAAAACAAAAGGGACTGGTGTGAGGGGAGGGGGGAATAAAACAGGTAAGAGGGGGGTGCAAAAAATCGGTAAAAAGCTTCAGTTGTAAACAATACAGAATTTCAAGAAAAATGTCTCCTCTCTAGTGATGAAATTGAAGTCTATTACACATAAAAGGGTAAACAACAGTCTGATCAGAACCCAATGACAATCCTTTTACCTCGCCAATAGTGCCAGTCACATACTGATCGATGGCATTGGAGATTTCTGCTCTCTTCACGCCTGTTTTAAATTTCATTGAGAGCACTTGTGGATGGTGTCTAAGCCACCAATAGTTCGCTTTATCCCCTGCCAGGCGTGTACAGTGTATCCGAGACTGCTGTCCTGCTCCAATGCCGACAACCTGGGAAGACAGACATTAAAATGAGCACCTAGTGAAACAAACCTTTCTTCTCAAAGGATGTCAGCAGTGAAGCAATCATTCTGCATGGCCTTACTGGATTTTATCAGAATCTGAGTCCAAGACATCAAGAGCCACACCTTCCAAAATTGTTATCAGAGATTGGCAATCTTAACCTCTGGCAACCACTAAAGGATCTTTTAGGTCACATGTTAAGTAATATTCTCTTGCTCCTACCCTTCCTTGAATTTATGGGCCAAATAATTTAACAAATGTCAAGAGCCAAGCTGAAGACACTCTAAAAAGAAAGGGCTCCCCATAGAGCTGAAGCCACAGAAAAATCAAGTTCACCCTCGAGTTAGGAGAGACCTTAATGAAAAACCAGTTCAATCTTGTATTCTGTGGTTTGGATGCAGGGAAGTTATTTTAATAGTAAGAAATGTTCTCCTACTCAGGTAGGCTTGAACTGTGTTTCCTATTATGATTATCTAGCCCTAAGTAACAGATCTTCCCTACACAGAGGTTATGCCAATAGAAAAGTATTTTACAAAAGTCAAAGGGCATTATATATCTTAACTACTATTATAAGGGTATCTATGACATTATAAAAACTGTTACATTTACACTCCTGATAACTCTAATGATGTAACTAATATCATTAAAGATTCACATTCACAAATAGAGGCTGTGTCCTCACTGGCCTTGTTATGGGAACAGCTTCTTAGCCCTTGCACCTCCTGTTGAGAGAGTATTGGTTTCTGTCGTCATCATGATATTCACTGACATGTTCTGGATGCTCCAACATTTATTATGTATCCATCTCTTTCAAGCATTCATGTGTTTTTGTTTCTCTCAGAGAAGCACCCACCTCCCAGATAACTTTACAACCTGTTGCTTCCAAACCGAACTTTCACCAGGGACCCCCTGACTCCCCCAAAACATTCCTAAAAGGGAAACTCAGACTGCTTGCCCATGTTGCCCCCTCTCAGCCCCAAGCAGCCAGAGTGGTCATGGTCCACTTCCCCTTGTAGCAGTAAAGCGTTCCCTAACCAGAAGGGGACTGTGGTAGTTGGGGGGTGAGGGGCAAAAGGACAGTCAGCTTTGGTAATGAATGATTGGGTCAGGAAAATGAGGGCTGATTCAGAAGGAGATAATACCTCCAGAGCACTTTCCCTTCCCCCAACCTGTTGACAAGGTTATCTGCCACTAGGGAACTGTTCCTCCCTTCAAGGAGATGTTAATGAGCAGCCCCTAGAGGGCTTCATTCAGGTCCTCAGATCACTCCACATTTTGGGTCATTTAGGCAGGATGGGAAGACAGGGCATGAGAACAAAGCAAATCTAAAGTCTATAAAGGGCAGGACATCCCCACTCCCTCGGGCAGCAACTTGGCCCCCCTCCTCTGTAGAAGAGTCTGTCTCCCTCTCTGTTCTATCCTTTAAAAATAAATAAATAAGAAATGTTCAACATAGATGCTCTTCAACTTATAGTGAGCTTATATCCCAATAAACCCACAGGAAGCTGAAAAGATCTTAAGTCAAAAATGCAGAGGCTGAGGCAGAAGGATTCCAAGTTTGAGAACAGTTTCAGCAACTTAGCAAGACTCTCTCTCAGAAATAAAAATTAAAAAGAAACTGGGGGTATAAGGTGGTTAAGCAGCCCTGGGTTCATGTCCCTGTACCAAAACAACAACAACAAAAACAAGAACAAAGAAAGCCACTAAGTACACCTACCCTACTGAAAACCATGGCGCAGCATGGCTACCTACCTCACATGCTCAGAAGACTTACATTAGCTATAATGGGTAACATCATGTACCTGAAGCCTATTCTATACTGAAGTACTGAATATCTTAGTTTGTACAGAGTGAAAAACAGAAGGTAATCTGGGCATGCTTAACACCCTCATCATCAAACCCCCAAATCCTAAATGCAATTGCTGAATGTCTGGGACCATCTGCATCTTGACTAGGGCAGTGGTCACACAATGGTACACCTTGGGAAAACTGGTCTAACTACATTTTAAAAGGATTGAGTTTTACTGTGTACAGACCACACCCCAATAGACCTGAATTTAAAAGCGTCCTCTCTAAAAGTGTTTCTATACAACAGATTTTTGGGAAGATATTATAAAAGGCTGAGGATGTTGCTCAGTGGCAGAGCGCTTGCCTTGTACATGTAAGACCCTGGGTTTCATCCCCATTACTGCAAAAACAAACAAAAAAAGAAAATAGGAATGTGAAAAATACCCAGAAAGCTGCAAAAATTGAGCCTGCATGGTGCCCAGACCATTCCTTCCATCCTCTCCACTGGAAATACTACAGTGGGGGAAGGGAAGTGAAGGAACCAGATTTTCAACAGCTCACTGATCCCACACATTCTAGGCAAGAAGCACCACAACTAATTTTAGTACTTGGTTCCAAAACTCCTTCTTAATCATCATTAGTTTTAACAGTCTACACCAAGGCGCGGAGTAAATACTGACAAATCCAGAAGAAAAAAAACCTGGCAAGCGTTCCCTTTCAAGCTGTCCAGTACCAGAGGCAGATGGATATTTGAATATCATTTTGTAAAACAACAGTTCCCCTGAGGTGGATCTGATAGCCTGGTTACCTGCCCGTTCTTGGCATAGCACACGGAGTTAGACTGAGTGTACTTGACAGCAACGGTGGCCACGATGAGGTCTCTGAGGGCAGACTTCGGCACCTGAGACAAACACAGGATGGAAAAGTCACATCAGGCTTTTAAAACTTACCTTTAAGCTTCTTCCATGCCAGTTAAAGTAACAGACCTTTAATGTAGTTATGCCACTCAAATGGCAGAGTGAAATTAAATGTCCTGGCTATCCACTACCATGTTTTACTAAAAGGATCAACTATTTAACATATTCATGGCAGAACTTGGCACAAGCCCAAGGTGTCACAGATGTAAACTAATGCCATTTTGCGGCAACTCTGGATTAAGCTCATGTACATCATGTGAGATATGAAATACTGTACTCCCAAACTGACAAATGATATCTTCTTGACAAGAATACCTTTCACTCTCTGGAGACATGGTAAAATTTATGTTGAGGAATATGGTTGAGATTAATTTTCATAGCTATTATAGACCTTTGTGGTGCAACAGCCAAAGCTGTTCCAGGAAAATCAAACAGGATCCTTTTCTGCTTTGCTGAGAATATTGTGGGCAGAACTATCCGCCCTAATGCAACAATATGTACCACAGTCAAAAATGCCACCATCTTTAATAGAAAGAGTTAACAAGAAGTGAAAAAAAGGACAGCAATCTACACTGGTAGGCTAAGTGGACACAAGATATGGCTGCAGCTTACTGAAATATTAGTGACTGAAAAATGGAGAGTTTGATTTCATCAAAGTCACAGATTCTCTTTTGCAAAAGACCATTAAAAGGATGAAAACAAAAACTAAAAACTCAGAGAAAGTACCTGCAAACTATACAACTGGTTAAGAACTGTAAAATATTAAAAAATTTTTCAAAGCTCAGTAACAAAACAACAAGCCAATTTGATTAGAAAATGGGCAAATGATACAAAAGACATTTCGCCAAAAAGGTATACAGATGGCAAATGAGCACATAAAAAAATGTCTAACATCATGAGTTATCAGGAAATGTACATTAAACTTAAAGTCAGTGGTAAAAAGTGACACCAAAAGTTGGTAGAAACTGAATCATTCATCTGTTGTGGGTAGGAAGGTGAAATGGTATAGTCACTCTGGGAAACGCTTGGCCTGTTTTTAAAAACTAAACCTACAATTACCATGCCACAAAGCAATTAACCAACAAAATGAAAATTAAGTGTACGGGAAACCCAGCACACGAACGTACAATGAATGAAAATTATACAAAGGGAAAACAGATTAGCAGTTCTCCAAGGTTAAGGAGGGGTGGACACAGCACGAAAGTGAGTCTGGCTTATAGAGGAGCAGAAGGAGGGACCCTGGTGGTAATGGCAATGTTCTGTATCTCAACTTTATGGCTATAGGTCTGGACTACATGTAGTTCTGCAAGAAGTTATCACTAGGACAAAGGGGACACAGGAACTCTTTCAACCATGTGTGGACCTACAATTTTGTTTTTAAATCTCAAAATTAAAAATTTGATTAAAAACATTTTTAGAATTTATGAAAGATTTATTATTCTAAGATTACTAATGTTATATGACCTTTCTTATCTCTATCTGCTGTCTGAGTCACCAACTACAAATTTGATTCTTTAGGTTCCAGGAAAGATTAATAATGAGAGCCAGCCACCGAGGTGTCTACCTTCAAATATAACCCTGCTTTTCTGAGTTAGAGTCAGGAATATGAGAAAATGAGAAAAAGTCATGGGAGTGAGGGAATCTAACAAACTGAAGCACTTCAAGAAAAAATGGGAAAAGAGAAAATAATTCAAACATGTTCAATATTAATACACACTCGTTCCACTGTCCAGCTCTTGCAGGACTGAACCTGTTCCAGACCTAGTAGTAAAGACTAATGATTCTGAAGCAGAAATGTTAACAAAATTTGCTGTAAAATAAGGGGGACAGAGAATGCAGAATATAAAGAAAAATAAAACTATCACTATTATCCTTAAGCTTCCAAATTGCTACTAAGAATACTTAGGAAAAAGAAAAAAAAATTGGCTAAGAAATTAAGAGCATACCCTCCACCCTTGTAAAAAATACTCAGACACAAAACCTATCAAAAATTGCTGAATTATTAATCAGTCCAATACCTCTGGACCTACAAAAAAAACAAAACTTGAAAAAGTGACACTCTCAACAGGAACAACTGCCAACATAACTACCATGGAATCTAGGTCCATACCCTCTCAATGTTTTAAAAAATACATTGGATTAGGATACAAGCACTTGCCTAGCTTACAAGACGCCCTGGGTTCCATGCCTAGCACTGCAAAATAAATAAATTTCTTCAAAAAAATTAACCAACCAGGTCAATAAAGTGATTCAAAATTAAAAAAAAAAAAAATGTGAGCCTCTAATGCTAATGCAAAATACTGTTTCTATGTGGAAATTGCAGAACCTAACAGACCTGATAAAGAATGAACTCCCAAGGGCTCAAAGATATCCCTATGTACAATGTCTACATGTTTCTTTGCATTGAAGCAATGCTAATTTTTTAAAAAAAAGGAAAAAATATACATTAAATCAATAAAGAAAAACAAGAAAGATATCTTATTCACCCCATGCTCAATAGACAGAACTATCCTGATAAACACTTTAAAGCTTATTTTCATTCTAGGTGCAACCTCATGAATGAGAACTTCTTCTTCTGCCTTAGTAAACAGCTTGCAAAAAGACCAGTCCTTTCCCAGGAATGACAAAAAGATGGACCCAGAGCTCAGAAACAGCAAATACTGACAGGCAAAGATTCTATAGAGATTGGAGCAGGAAAAAATAAGCCTGACAACCTATGCTTTCCCCTCAAGGCACTTTCCAATAAGCTGGGCATAGATGCTGCCAGCTTTAGAGCTAAGGACACACTTGGAGTCCAGAGGAGAGGATACTAATGGATACCCATGCTTCTGCAGAGCAGAGCTGACCCATCAACAGACCAGTCCTCACAAACTGAAGTCCACATTCCAATCAGCTCAACTCCTGACAGACATCTTTTACCTGCCTGCCAGAAGTATAAATTGGCCTTCTGGAGCAAAATGAGACCATCGAGATCCTCAAAATCTCTCTCCAGTTTTTCATACCAAACCAAACCAGAAAACAAAGCAGTGATACCTTTAAAGCACTAGAAAAGCCAGGCACTGTGGTACACACATGCTTAGGATCCCAGTAACTCAGGAGGCTGAGGCACAAGGACCCCCAAGTTCTAGGCTTGCCTCAGCAATTTAGTGAGACCTTCTCTAAAAGTAAAAAGATAATATAAAAAGGCCTGGGAATCTAACTCAGTGGCAAATCATCCCTACGTTCATTCCTTAGTAACACAAAAATAAATAAAGTAAGCAAATCACTGGAAAAAAACAGTACACACAATTTTAGATACAGAAAAATATCCTTCCAAATTGAAAGCCCAATAAAGATTTTTTAGTGTCCGGGGGGTGTAGTTCTGGGTTCAATTCCTATCACCAAAAAAAGAAAAAAAGTTATTTCATGGGCTAGGGTTGTGGCTCAGTGATAGAGCATGCATGAGACCTAGCATGCATGAGGCCCTGGGTTTGATCCTCAGCACCACATAAAAATAAAATAGATATTGTGTCCACCTAAAACTAAAAATTTAATATTTAAAAAGAAGTTATTTCAGAAAACAAATAATAGTTCATCCACTTTCCTAATATGTACGCTGGGCAATTTTTTTTTTTGGTGGGGGGTACTAGAGATTGAACTCGGGCAATTCCACTGAGCTACATCTGTAGTCCTCATTAAGTTAATGATGTTGTCTCTGAACTTGTGATCCTCTCACCTCAGCCTTCCAAGTTGCTAGAATTACAGGTGCATGTCACTGTGCATGCTCACTTGAGCACATTTTAAAACTGAACCTAATGTCACAATTATGTGATATTTACAAGAGATGACAGACATTGCCCCTAGTGCCCTGAGATTAAATGAGATAAAATACATAAGCCTCCCCAAATCACCATTATCCTAATACATTCCTCCTACAAAGAGTCAAGCAGTACAAGTATAAAAACCATCTACACAATGACACTGATCACAGCACTGAGAACAAGCACTGAGAAGCAACCTAAATATCCATCGCAGTACAAAGATTATATCCATTTGCATACAGTTGCAGATATGGCCCTTAATGTTAATTTATAAATGCTAAAAACAGACCTACTAAAGTTACTAGCATTCAGTTGAGATATTTTCAAACTTACCTCTTTATTCTTGGTAACAACATTGCTAAATAATGATTTGTCGATGACACCATTATTTCTCTTCTGGCTTAAACGAAGACCAAAGAGAGTTCGAACTTCATTCTCATCTGGTTTGTAAGACTGGTCCATCTAAAACACAAATTTAAAAAGTTAAAAATATTAGATCCACATCTTTAAATTTTTGCATTTAATTTGTGTTTAAAAGATTTCATCCTACATAAAATTACATTCATTTTCCTAATGCAAACATGAGATTGTTTTAATATAGATATAATACTACACCCAGGCATCAATATTTTGCTCCAAAATGTTTAGGTATTAAGTTACAACTTATATACAACATATGAAAAGCAATTATTCCAAAATGGAAGGGAGACTAGTAGAATAGAGAAAGGGCACAAGGAGAGGGAAAAGGGGAGTGGGAGGGGGAAAGGAGAGGTACTAGGGAACAAAACTGACCAAATTATATTGTTATATCATGTGCACATACAAATGTTAATGAAATCATTATTTTGCATAACTGTAGAGCACCAATTAAAAAAGTGTGGGGAATGTATAAATAAGAAAAAAAAATAAAATAAAATCAATTATTCCAGGAAGCGTGTGTTCTCAGTTACATTAACTACTGTAGCAAAAATATTACATTCTAAGCCAGGCACGGTGGCACATGCCTGTAATCCCAATGGCTCAGGAGGCTGAGGCACAACCAACTCAGACCCTGTATCTGAATAAAATACAAAATAGGGCTGGGGATGTGGCTCAGTGGTCGAGTACCCTTGAGTTAAATCCCCGGTAACCAAAAAAAAAAAAATTACATTCTAGTTTTTCTTTCTTTCTAAAAATCTATTACAAAATACCTAGCTAACATTGGAATTAGAAGTTAAGTTGGAGAAAATAGAACTGGCATTCTGTGCCTTTGCTGTCTGGAAGGGATCTTGTCATTTACTGTGATCTTCTCAAATTTTGAACCCTTTGTAAATGGAGTTGAGCATCCTTGAACTTTGGTATCTGATTCCTGAAACCAATCCCCCTAAGATACTCAGGAACAATAAATTGTACACTTAGCAACTTCCAGCATATAAAGTTGGGATTCTATAGATTTTCTAATAAGACCTTGTGGGAAATTGTATTATGAGTTTTTACTTTCATAGGCTGATCGTACTGATACAGAAGAATTCATAAAAATCAGTAAGGAAAGACCTCATAGAAAAACAGATATAGAAAATGAATAGTTCATTCAAAAAAAAAAAAGTAAAAATACTCTTAAATATGAAGATGGTCACTCCAAACATAATGAGAAATTAAAACTGCAATGAGATGCTACATTCACCTATCTGTGAAGATTAAAAAGTTAAAAACATACAGTGTTGTCAATATACTGAGAAAACAGGCACTCTTACAATGCCCATTAGCACATTAAATTGGTTATACAGCCAAGTGTGGTGGCACACGCCTGTAATCCCGACAGCTCAAAAGGCTGAGGCAGGAGGATTGCAAGTTCAAAGCCAGCCTCAGCAACTTAGCAAAGCTTTAAGGACTGTAGTGAGACTATCTCAAAATAAAAAACAAAAAGGGCTGCAGATATGGCTTAGTGGTAAGCACCCCTGGGTTCAATCAAAAAAAATAAACATATGAATTGGTTGTGTGACCTCTAAGAGGGGTAGGATCTATCAGAATCATCAATATATACAACCTATGATTCAGTCCTATTTCAGCTTCTAGGACTTTTTCAAGTTATTCACTGAAGAGGTGTGTGCAGAGGTGACTGGTGACTGGCTAGT
The DNA here is from genome assembly GCF_001458135.2 of Marmota marmota marmota. Taxonomy (NCBI): domain Eukaryota; kingdom Metazoa; phylum Chordata; class Mammalia; order Rodentia; family Sciuridae; genus Marmota; species Marmota marmota. The sequence continues at coordinate 33,040,555 of NW_026000005.1, read as the reverse complement.
AAGTTAAGATGTACAGAATGGGAAAAACTCCTAACTCAGAAGCAGGGTATACCTGTCTCAGTAAGAAAACAAAAAAAGAAATGCAAGTGCTATTGTTTGATGAATATGTATATGCTATTTCAAGAAAGATAAGCAAGAAAGTTACTTCTAAAAAAGGAAATACAGTAGCAAAAAAGGATGAGGAGATTTTCTCATCCAACAACACACCCTTTGAACAGGAAACCACATCAAATTCTTAAAAAAAAAAAAAAAAATCATGAATAGAAAGGAAGTTATATCCTTACCTTAAACCCCAAAATTAATAAGAAACTGCAGGATTAAGGATAAAGATGTTACAGTGGAGAAGAATAAATTAAGGTGTCTGCATAAAGGAAAGTTAAACAAGGGGAAAGAGAAACACAAAATAAGAGCAAATAAATGTTTCCAATTAATTTCACTAACCTGGAGAACACAGTAGTTTCCATTTTTCTTTTTACAAAGTATTTTCAAGGCTGCTTCTTCGTATCCTGGGGCAACAATACCATCAGACACCTAGAAGTACATTAAATGTTAGTTTCTATGTTTTAAAAAAATGACTGAAAAATCTAGCAAAAATTATTTGTCTTAAATATTATAGCATTTACAAGTTTCTACCAACAGATAATGCTGATACTAAAATTCTTTAAACTTTATTTTAATAGAATTATTTTCTACAACTGACCCTATCTCCTTGCTTTTCTTGTAATTTTGTTGTTGTTGTTGTTGGCTAGTTTTCTTCAGTTTTAACTAAGTACATGAGGGTTTGCTCTACTACATGTACCACAGGAAGAAAACTCAATTCTTACTATTCTTTTCACAAGGTGATGTTCTACACTAGGTGCAGCAGGTTCTAGCCCAGGCTCTGTCAGGACCTGGTTCAAGAGCATCAGGTAAAGCCTGCTCTTCCACAGCAAGATACACAGACCAGATGCAACCAGAGATATAACTTTTTCCTTTTCTGTTTCCCCAACACCAATGGCAACATCACCTTTATGGAATGTTTGTTAGGTATTCAAAGCAATTTATATTTTTTTCCCATTATGGTCTCTTTCAGGATCTACAAAGGTATTTCATTATTTCATTAGCAACCAAGATGGCCCGGCTCTTCAGAAACAGCAACTTTGGCAATAATACTCACTAGAGAACTTAAAAGAATTACATAAATAAAGAAAAACTACCCAAACATCAGATATCCATTTAAAATCAATTTACTACATCTCAAAATTAGAAAAATAAGCATTCATGCACTACATAAAATATATGAACATTCTACATGATATACTTCGCTAATTTATAGCATGTACAAATACAAATACTATATAGGTTATAGCTTCAAAAAACACTATGAATGAATAATTCTTTACTCAGTTACACACAGATCAAAATACATGAATGTCCACTTACTTCTCTGGAGATAATTTTCGCAGTTGGGACATCACAAACATCAGATAATGCAACAAAATCACCAAAAGAAGACATCCTATCAGCCCCTGTAAATAAAAATTAAAATAAGGTATTCACTCAAACTCACACAGAAAATTACATTTAAAACATGCCTATATGATCATATATAAATCTATTTTTCTTATTGTTTACGTAAGACAAATAACAGATCCATCAATGTCATTTAATTGAAGCAATCAGCAAGCTTTCATCAATTTTACCTTCTAGAATGGCACTGAACAATTTTTCTGTGAAGGGCCAGACAGTAAACATTCTTTAAGCTTTGCATTTAGTGTTCTCTATTGCAACTACTCAGATCTGCAGCTGGAGTTCAAAATCAGCCACTAAAAATACACAAAAATGCATGTGGCCAGGATCTAATCAAACATTATAAATATAGGAAACAGGCTGGATTCAGTCTGAAGGTTATAGTTTGTTGACTCTGCTATAGATGATAAACTACAATAGGTTTCTCAATAATCTTTTATACAATTACAATAAAATCCATGTTAATAAACTCAAGAATTAGATATTTCTGATGTATATAAAACAATATAATTTTATAGTTAAAGTAATATATAGTTTTATCATATAATAATCAAAATGCATTCAATGTCAAATTATATATACAAAATTCCATTTATCACATTAAAATCTAACATAATTTTATGAACAAGTTTGTTCCAAGGTACTCATACTCATTCTTAAGTATTAATAAAAACAAATATAACTTGAAATTTTATACTGAAACAACGACATCACTATTTTATTCTGTTTAGGATAAAATATTGCTTTTTCTCCCCCCAAAATAAAAATCCTATTAGTCTCACCTCTTGCTCTTGCATATGCAGTTGATATGGGTGTAAGGGTTTTATACATGTCATAGACCATGCAGACTTTGGCCTCATCTTCACTGAGTGGAATTCCAACCGCAGCTCCTATAGCGAAAACCACAAAATAATCAATAAACTTAAAGCCTCAAGTTGCTAGTAGTCAACTCCTAAATCAAGACTTTTTTAAACGTCTAGTCTATGCAGCACATTTTTTACCACCTGTGCCAAATAAAATTCTACTTATCCACAAAATTAAACACCAAAAATAGAGTTGCTGGGGGAGCCAAGGCAGCAGGAGGGTAGGGTTGGGGCTTTAATCTCCTCTCTAGCCTCTGCAAACAGAGCCACTGAAACTTGATAGCACCCAGTGTGTAGGAAGCTGGGCTACTTCCTTATTGACTCTTTCTGTTTTGCTTGGTAACACACACTAATTATTTCTTCCCTGCTCCTATTGCTTTAACAAGTAATAAATACTGAGAAATAATTATATGTTGCACTGTCAGCAAAGCTGGTGATATGTGTGTGTATCCATATGTATATTCTTAATTCTATAACATATATATATACACACACAGAATGTGTGTGTGTGTGTGTGTGTGTGTGTGTGTGTGTGTGTGTGTATGAATCAGGGTTTAAATTCAGAAGCAAAAAGGTATCTCATACAATGGCTATAAAAAGTTGTAGTAGTGCAGGCCTGTAATCCCAGCAATTTGTGAGACTAAGGCAGGAGGACTGCAAGTTCCAGGACAGCCTTAGCATCTTAGTGAGACTCTGTCTCAAAATAACATTTAAGCAAAAGGGTTGGGGATGTAACCCAATGGTAGAGTGCCCCTGGGTTCAATCCCCAGTATTGGGGCAGGGAGGCGGGCGGAGCTACAGATAAAGTGTCATAAGAACTTCTTCATGTTTTATTAAGATTCATTTTTAAACATGGAAAAACATTTGATTGATACAATCATGCTTACACAGCAAAAAAGGCCTGATTTTCCTATCTCATAATACTGTCAAATAATTATATGTGTTATTTTATGATATTATTATATTGATACTATTATCACTAGACTCACTGAAACCTTCACAGAACACCTAGATTCACATTAGAGCATGTGAAGTGTACAAAAGCATATAAAAGGATCTTAAAAGAAACACATTGAGAGCAGCTCCAGAGCATTCAGGAACACAGTGCTTTACCTGCTGGGCTAACGTGTTTGAAAGAGGCCGCGGCTGGAATGCCTAAAGCTTCTCTGAGTTCCTTCACCAGCTGCCATGCATTCAAAGCATCACACAGGTTTATGAATCCAGGCGCTCCGTTGAGAACTGTATACAAACACACATACACTTTACAGTCCTTAAAAAATAAAACTTATCAAGTCTACACAAATGTTTCAAGTAAAGTACAATTAAGAGCGAAGAGACACTAACATATAGGAACTTGACAAAGAAAAACAAAGCAGCTGAACCTGAGCTCATACACCGGTGCTAGGCACACACACTGCTGGAGGACCAGATCCAGCCAGACTAGACATCAATCAACAATAGAGTTTCAGGTATAGAAGGAATCGGGACAAGACTGGAAATCAGTCAGAGATCCATGTAAATTCAGAATTGAGATAATTGTTGTAATTATAGATAAAGAGTACATATTGACAATTTTACAATTTGTCAATTGAAAAAATTATACTACAAGCTAAAGCAAGAGGTGCAGGTGGGAGGAAAGGAGAAGGAAAGAAGAAATTCTTTTGCAGCAGAAGCAGTAGATGGCCTAAAGCTAAATCGCAGTTAGGAAGAGCCTGCAACTTCAGAGTCTAGCATTAACTATTTTCCTACCTTTGGCATGAGCTAGTATCTCTCATGAATAAACATAAGATGTGCATATAAGCAAACAGTGAGCCAGCACTAACTAAAAACAAAGCTGCATGATTTTAATTTCCCTCATGTTATCTTGAATAGTAGAGACTTTTTTGAAAAAAGTAAAAACCTTGCACAAAATGTTTGCTAACTGCCTACCACATTAGTGGCTGCTCAGGCACTTCGGATACATCAGTGAATAAAGGACCCCTTCTTACCTCTCCCCCATATCATTGTCTTCAGTAAGCTTATGAGGGAGGCAAACAAACTAAGCAATGAAAGGAAACAAGCTATTAAGCCATGAAAAGACGTGGATGAACTTAAATGCCCATGGCTGAGGGAGGTATTGGGGTTTAAAGCCAAGGGTCCTCCACCACTGAGTTACATCCTCAGCACTTTGAATTTTGAGACTGAGTCTTGGTAAGTTGCCAAGGCTGGCCTTGAAGTTGACATCCTCCTGCCTCAGCCTCCTGAGTAGCTGACATTACAGGTGTGTACCACCTGTGTTTTATCTCAGATACTTCCTCCCTGTAATTTATAGTCCTCATTTGGGTTCTGAGGCAAAAAATATCTTCATGTACTTTCAGTTCTCGTACTTTCCATTATCAAAAGCATTTTCACTAGTACAGATATAAAAGTCTTGATTTATTGTTCCCTTATTTTAGTGTGTGGGGGTATGAATGTTTGTTTGTTTGTTTGTTTTCTTCTTATGTTTTATGGTAAATATGGCAGAGGTGGCTCTGGGCAAATAAACAATGATTTACTGTAAGAGACTCATTGAATTTCTCCCAAACATATGCTTATTTTCACAACAGAGGGGGCATTTTGCTTTATCATATGGTTTGAATGTTTTTGACAGTGATTTCATTACAAGGTAAATGCTTGTTTGTGTGTCTGGAAACAAAACTGAAGCAAGAGTAAAGATGGAATTGTGTGTATGATTGTAATGACTAGTTTCTTACGACTAGAAATGAGACGATTTCTATTTACTTAGCTATTTACTAGATTCAGAACTTCTCTGCAGAACTTTCTGTCTGACCAATTATTAGTGTCTTTAAATATTCGATATTTGAAGGGTAACTGGTACTCAAATCTTGAGATGTTTCAAAAACCAATTATTCTCTCACTCGTGACACAGCTACTTTGTCTATGAAGCAAGGGAGATGAGGAGCTATACACAGGGTGCCTCACTTTATTATGAATCATTGTATGTCTTGTGAAATATTTTACTTTTACAATTCATTATTGTCTAGTTTGTTTCTTCTATGTCACTCACCTAAGTTCAAAGAGTACTATATATATAAATGTATACTGTTTATATATAATATATTAATATGTAAACATACAAATACATATATATATAGAATAAATATACATGAATATATAAATATGTATTCATTTATTATATATTTGTAATATATAAAATACATATTTATATACATATATTTACTATATATACTTATTGTATATGTAAGTATATATATATATATATATATATATATCTTTTGGGGGAGGGAGGCTGGGGAGACTTTTTAAGTATTTTTTAGGGAGCGGGGTGAGGGCGCTGCAGAGGAAATAGATCTGGGCAGGTGCTTGAAGAGGGAAGGCTGAAAGGGGTTTCAAGCAGGTGTGACATCATCTGCTGCACATTTTTAAGATTCTCTGTTGTTGAAACAAGAAGGCCAAGAGAGAAAGCGGAGATCAGTTAAGACAGTCGTGTCTGTTATGGAGTGAATGGGGACATGAGTATTGTTAGACACAAAATGTACCTGAGGTAGAATAAAAACAGATAGTGAAAGAATGTGAAGGGTAAGGAAAAGAGCATTTTAAGTTATCCTGCTCCCTTCCACCTCTCCCCAAGCTGTTGAGACCAACAAAGAAAGCTGACACGAAGGCCTGCTTCTTCCCACCAGCAAAGATGTCAGCCTGTGGGCTCTGGGCGTGCCCTTGTATTGTGAGCAAGGCTGCTCTTGCTCTATCAGTGCTTGGTCTCTGAAGCTGCCACACCTATAATTCTCTCTGCCTATTCTCCACTCTCCCTAATCAAGGACTTGTTCCAACAGCCCACATCAGGAACACACTGAAAACCCTCTTTTCACTCTAGAAACCAATGGAAATCCTAATTTGTTTGAAGAATTATGTATCATTATTATTTCCGAACCTCAAATTTATGTTCTGGCCCACTTCAAATGGATTCTAAAGCTATCATTCCAAGGACACTGCTCCTTGAATCACTCCCCAAAAGTCCTTCCTCTATTCTAAAGCATTCCACCTCATCGAAATGTGTAGGTTTTCCTCCACTGGTCCCTCCACTACTTTGCCACCAAGTGGAGAAGCACCCCAAGGCTTGTCTTGACCCTCCCCTGTGAAACCCAGGCATCCCATCCTATCCCGCATCTTTACAAATATCCATCCACATAGGAAGGACATTCCAATCTGCATCTCTAACTTGACCTCTTTGCCACCCCAGATTTCTTCGACATTTCACAAGTCCAACTGGTATCCCAATTTTGGATAGTTGCAAGAAGTATTATGTAATTTATCTTATTTTCTAAATGTGACTCATATCAGGTACAATGCAGAGAAAGCCACACAAGTATCCAGACACAGCACAGTCACACAACACTAGGCTTTACCTGTGATGGGAAGCCGGGGCTTCAGTGTGTAGAGCTGGGCAGGAGTCTGATGAGGGTTCATTCCATACCTCAAGGGCATCTGAGACACTCCTTTACTGTACTGCTTCCTGAAGTAATCTGAAATTGCTTCATCATATTGTGCTGTGTGAGTAAATGCCTACAAAAGGTGTAAGCTTTGTGAGACACTAGCAGCAGGGATAAGAGAGTTTTAGGCACACAGCAAACTGCATACCTGGTTCCTGTGCATGAGACAAACACGGCACAAACAACGAATAACTCTACAAATGATCCCTTCCTGTTGTCTTTCATTCTTTTTGGTAGATTCTATTTTTAACAAAAGGATAGCAGTTCCAAACAAAGCCTTGTTAGGTGATATATCTAAGCAAGAACTGAATACATTTGGTTTGGCAAACACTGCACTCGATAAACATCACTTTTTTGGAGGTATCAGACATTGAACCAAGGGGTCTTAACCACTGAGTCACATCCTTAGCCCTGTTTATTTTCCATTTTGAGACAGGGTCTCACTAAGTTGCTTAGGGCCTCATTAAATTATTGAGGCTACCCTGAAACTTGCGATCAATCCTCCTGATTTTAGCCTCCCAAGTCACTGGGATCACAGGCTTGCAACACCATGCCTGGCTCAGATGTAACTTTAGTGCATCCCCCACCTTCAAGGCCAACTGGCGTCTCGTCTCCAAGGAGGTGTCCTTACTATCAGAGCTCTGCATCTCTGTGGACACTGCCACATAGTCCTCTGGTTCACACACAACTGTCACTCGGGCATGATTTTTGGCTGCGGCCCTCAGTAAGGTCACTCCACCTTTCAAGAACAACAACAAAAAAATATCTTTATAGTCACTGTACACAAAGTTCTCTTTAATTCTTGACTTAAAAAGGAAAACAAATAAGGAAAAAAATACCTAAATAAAACTCCATACCACAAATAGATAATAAAATAGATAAGTTATAATTATCCCAGAAGATAATCTTGGAGAAGTAACTATCTTTGTTTCATTAATAATGAAAAGAAAATCTCATTAGAATTCAAATAATCCCCTCCTCAGTCAGTCCTCCAAATGGTTTCTCTAACTTACCAATATCAATTTGCTCAACAGCCTCCTCAACAGTTACATCTGGAGAAGCCACTGTCTTCACAAAGGGATACAGATTACAGGCAACAACTCTAGAAAGGAGAGAAGCGAGCATCACCGAAGACTCAGCTTATGTGGTTTACAGCTTATCTAGGAAGAAGTCAGTACTAGAAACGTGATCAAAGCCAAAAAGATCCAAATTACAAACTGTGAGCCTGACATTCAGAGTTCTAAAAAGTTCTAAAAAGTTGTGCTAAAAGGTCTACTTGTCCAGCTGGTATAGTCAGCTGCAGCTCTGATCTGGTCACACACTGGTCCCTCCAAGGACCAGTGTCCTGCTTGGGTAATCTCATCAGGCTATCAGAAACTTAAAACACTTCAACAGAAATGGAAAACACCAAATTACAAATAACACCCTCATTTTAGACTGTGATCACTTTTATCTAGGATGTTCAAATTTAGATTCACTTACCAATGGACTGTGCACGGTGATGAAAAACAATAGAACATTCTAAAGGTGAAATACTTGTTTTGCCTTCAGAGCGGTCACAAAAATGATGTTAACAGGAAGGCCAAAAGAATAACTTAAAATGCAGAAATAATTTTAAAATGACTAATGAAGTAGACTTCCACTCTCTGGACTTCAAATTCCTGTGGGCAGGCTCCTGAGCCAAACATGTTTAAGTAGTAAAAATGATCAAAAACTCCGGGAAAATAGGAGATTGAACCCCCCAATTCATTCTATTGTCTATTCCCTGATACCAAACCAGATAAACGTGTCCCAAGAAAACTACAGACCACTACCTCTTATGTATGTTGACACAAAAAAATCCTAACAAACTGAATCCACAAAAATAGAAAAAAAATTATACATCATGGCAAGTTGAGTTTAATCCCAATAATGTGGAGTTGGGGTAAGTATCAAAAAAAAAAAAAAGAGTTAAGGTCTGGCGCTGTAGCTCAGTGGTAGAGCGCTTGCCTTACACTGTGAGGTACTGGGTTTGATCTTCAGCATCACATAAAAATAAATAAAGATATTGTGTCCAGCTACAACTAAAAAATATTCTTAAAACAGAAAAAACAGTTAATGTAATGCTAACAGAATAAAGAACAAAAAAATATCTGATCATCTCAATAGATGCACAAAAATGCACCTGACAAGCCAGGAGCGGTGGCGCATACCTGTAATCCCAGCAGCTCAGGAGGTTGAGGCAGGAGAATTTAGAGTTCAAAGCCAATCTCAACAACTTAGCCAGAACTGTCTCAAAATTAAAAAAATGACAAGGGGATGTGGCTCATTGGTTAAGTGCTCCTGAGCTTGAGCCCCAATACTTAAAAAGAAAAGCCTTTCTTATCACTAATATTCAACATTGTGCTAGAGGTTTCCGTCAGGAAAACTCACCAAAAAAATAAAAGGCATCCTCAGGATTAGAAAAAAAAAAAAAAAAAAAGTGAAGTTACCTCCACACACAGATGCCATGATGTTTTATATATACAGAAAATCCCAAGAAACTCACAAGAAAACCTAGTAGCACCAATAAAAAAAAAAATGCATGGAGGTTGCAGGATATATGATTAATAGACAAAAAGCAACTGTATACATTAGCAAGGACCAATCAGAAACTGAAATTCAAAAAACAAAACTACTTACAATAGCATCAAAAAGAATAAAAATATTTAAGAATAAATTTAACAAGCATATAAAACTTGTATACTGAAAAGTACAAAATAATGATGGAACAAAGTGAAGAAAAACTGAAATGAATGAAAAGACATCCCATGTTCATGGGTTGGAAGACTTAATACTCCTGAAATGGCAACATTTCCCAAATCACCTATTGATTGAACACAATCCCATTACAACTACCTTTTTTTGTAGAAATGGACAAGTATTCCTCAAAACTATGTGGAAATGCAAGTGTCCCTGAATGGGAAGTCATTTTTTTCTTTCTAGAACTGGGGATTGAACCTGCAAGTGCTCTAAACTGTATCTCTATCCTGGTTTGTTTTACTTATTTATTTATTTATTTGAGACAGGAACTGGCTAAATTGCCCAAAGCTGGAGTGGAACTTGCAATCCTCTTCCCTTAGCATCTTGAGTCTCTGGGATTACAGGCGTGGGCCACTACACCGAGCCCAAAATAATCTTGAGTAAGAAAAACAAAGTTGGAAAACTCAGCTGATTTCAAAACATAAGACAGAGCTACAGTAGTGAAGTAGTGTTGGCATAATGGAACATAGAAACACAGCAGACCAAGCCCACCCAATGACAATTTAAAAAATCTATTCAACAAATAATGCAGGACAACTGGACAGTCACATGCAAAAGAGTAAAGCTGAACCCCTACCTCACACCTATATATAAAAATTAATTTAAAATGAATCAAAGACCTATACCTAAACTAAAAACCCTGTAAAGAAAATATACAGGGGCTGAAATATGAAAAGTCAATGGTTGAATAAAGGGTTGTTTTCTCTCATATGTGGAAGGTAAAGAGGAAAAAGAAAAAGAAAGGTGAGGGGATCTCAGGAAAACTGAAGAGATATTAGTAGAGGAAAGGAACCAGGGGAAGAGAGGAGGGGAGAGAAAGACGGACTCTGCAAGGGCTTACAGTGAAGGGAAAAAAAAGCGGGTGAAGAACATCAGGTTGAGCATATTCTTTGTCTTTGTTCCTTGATGTGTTAAAAGTTCAACTTCGGATTTTTACCTTATAAGATTAAAATCAAGTCTGGCCATGTCAGCATTATCTTCTGGGATATTACGAGCCAGGATTCCTAATTTAACAAAGTTAAAGAAAGATTAAGTTCAGAAAACAAGAAGGTACTTATTTTAATGTAGTCCCATCAATCAAGTTAAATCCTTTAATGCTCTTAATTATATGAATACAAAATGCAGTTTAAGAGTTATTGAGCAAAAATAATAGTGAGTATATTTAAAAATCTCTTGGATCAGTACCTAATATACTGTTCTTGAGTAACAAAATGTAAAAGCTGTAAAACAAATTTTTATACCAATTGTGTCAAATCCATCACAGTTCAGGTGTTCCCTAAATCAACGGCTTTTCTGATGATCATTAGCCTTCCAGTTTTTGTTTGCCCAATTTTACTGCGACTAACAAGGTAGCAATATACTATTTATTACAATTTTTGTTTATTTGCAATTAACTGTGTCAGGCAAATGAATAAAGCACTCCAAAAAATATCCTTTAAAAATCAGGTATTTGGGGGGCTGGGGTTGTAGCTCAGTGGTACAGCATTTGCCTAGCATGTGTGAAGCACTGGGTTCTATCCTCAACACCCCATAAGAATAAATAAATAAAATAAAGATCCATCTACAACTAAAAAAATATTTTTTAAAAAAATCAGGTATCTTCTGATCTTAAAAGTCTATACTTTATACTATAAAAACTAAATATTTTCAGTAACTCCAATAGGAAATACAACACTCTAAATTAGTAGTTATTAAGACAAGAGTAAGAACAAGCAAAAGTAAACAATCTGAATTAATCATGTAATAAGGTAAGGCAGATTTTAAACAGGTTCTAATGCAGTGTGAAATTTGACAGCTGATGTGACAAAACCAATATAACCTAATAAGCAGTAATTTTTTTCAGCTTACGACTTGCTTTCTTTCTCCTTTGTTCTATAAAGTTTTAAAATATTCTTGTAAACCATTGATTGTTTTAAACTGAAAATATCACTTACCCGCATGGACTGCAGGATGCAAGGTTTTCACGCGCCCCCCTAACATTTCAGGAAATCCAGTTATCTCAGAGACATCTCTGAAACAGATAAACAGAATATTAGGACTATTTCTGAACTGTCAATAATCCAAACAGCTCCCATCAAGTCTATCGTTCTCATTTCAAGAGATTTTTTTTCACAGCCTGAATTGAACAAAAAAAAAAATTATTCCAGTGTCCTAAGTTTCTCACAATATTCGACTTCTTATTTTTTGGTACCAAGGATTGATTCCAGAGGTGCTTAACCACTGAGCTATATTCCTAGTCCTCCCCGAACTTTTTAAAATTTTTAGACAGAGTCTCACTAATCTACTTAGGGTTTTGCTAAATTGCTGAGGCTGGCTTTGAACCTCTGATTCTCCTGCCTCAACCTCTGGAGACACTGGGATTCCAGGAGTGCACCACCTTGGCCAGGTACATTTCATTTCTTACATAAAATTCTATTAACTTTCCAAACAAATGTTATTCTATTTTTTAACTGAAGTATGTTTGGGGAAAACCAGTATACTAAAGCACTAATTTTACATTTTTTTTTCAGGAATTCAGAAATTGAATCATAAACCATACTAATTAAATATTAAGAAATAGATTCAACCTGAGAAGCAATTTGGCAGTATCTAATAAGAAGCATTAAAAATATTCTTATCTCAGAAATTAACCAAGTAGAAATAAGAATTGAGTTTTATGATTAAAAAAGCATAAAAGTGGCATATCAAACAAGTGGAAAAAGAAGCCTGTTCTGAAAAGTGAGGTAAGGCCTGATGTGGCAAGACATGCCCCAAATCCTAGCTACTCTGGAAACTGACACAAGAGGATCACAAAGTCAAGGCCAGCCTCAGCAACTTAGAGAGGTTCTCAGCAACTTAGTGAGACCCTGTCTCAAAAAAAATTAAAATATGATAGGACTGGAATGAAGCTCAGGAATAGTGTACCTCTGGGTTCAACTCCTCATACCATAAAAAAGGGGGAAAAGAAGCAGTGTGGGTGTTATACAAAACGTCATTAAATACTATGTAAATGTTAAAACTACATAGAAAAACGATAACAGGGATCATAAAATATAAAGGGCAATTTTAAAATATTAACCCACATCAGTCAAGCTGACCTCCAGAAAGCTACACACATAAACATTCTCTGGCAAAATTATAAATTGTAATGATGTGGGAAAATGCCCATAATATATATAAGCAAGGGCAAAAAAAACAAGAAGCAAAACTGTATCTTCTGTGTAAGCTATGAAGTAAAGTAAATGCTTATAAAAACACTGGAAGAAAGACATTAACATGTTGAGAATTATAAGCCTTTTTACTATCTTCTTTATAGATTTCCACACTTTAAAAAATTTTCTGCAATCAACATATATGGCATTTATAGGAAGAAAATAATAAAATTTTAGAACAGCAAATTCTGAAAACAGGATACAGATTTCCTGAGTACACTACACAGGAATAAATTCAGTAAATAAAATTCAGTTCTTCCAACTAAAGATTATCACTTAAAACAGAGATAGCAGATTTATTCCTAGAAATAAACATGTGGGGTTAAAAAGCTTGTTATTCCTTTGTACTCAAGAATTTGTCTGTAACACATGTAGTCTTCAGAAACAATTCTCTATTTACTATTGTATACTCTGAAACCTCACCAGTTGACCACACAAGACAACAGTTACCTTTCTGGGAAAGATCCTGGCCTCTTTGCATGCTACATAAACACTCTATCACTGACTTACACACCCAACCCCCCTACAGATTTCTTTGTAACTCAGTTTTCTTAATTGCCTAATAGGGACAATATTACCCACACCAAAAATGTTACTGGGAGGACTATATGAGTTAATATACATAAAACAGCCCTCAGGTAGGGCATGGTGGCACATTCCTGTAATCCCAGTGGCTTGGAGGCAGAGGAAGGAGAACTACAAATTCAAAGCCAGCCTCAGCAATTTAGAGAGGCCCTAAGCAACTAAGTGAGCCCAAAATAAAAAATAAAAAGGGTTGGGGATGTGGCTGGGTAGCTAAGTACCCCTGGGTTCAATCCCTCGTACCAAAAAAACAAATAACAAAAAAACACCCCTCTCACTTGTCTTACTCCATTCAATGAAGTTTATAGTGCTGGGCTCTATGTAAACCATTCATGGAGAACATTCTCACCCTTTAATAGCATAGAAACATATCTATCTTCTCAATTAAAAAAAAAAAAAGAAAAGCTATCATCATAATGGGGGTAAGTGAGGAGTAGGTAGAGACAGAAATAACAATAACACTGGAAAGTTGATAACTATTTAAACTCGATAGCACACACATAGAGGTTATTATTACTTTACACGTTATACTCATTTTGCCTGGAATGTTTCCATAATACAAGGTTTGAAGGAGAAAAAGGTGGGGACAGATGAGAACTGACCCCAACTCAGCCCAATGGAAAGAAGACATATGGACTCCATAGTCTCATCCTGCTGCTCTTCAGAAGAATGGACCTGCCAGCTTTCTGTGATTCTCACAGACCTCACATAAGAGAGGAAATGCTTATAAAAACACTGGAAGGAATACATCAACATGTTGAGAATCAGAAGCCACTTTTACTACCTCAGTGTTAAGATGTAAAAAGGCTTTGAGAAACAGCAGGGTGCAGAGGTACACATCTGTAATCCCAGTTACTTGGGAAGCTGAGGCAGGATGATTCCAAGTTTGAGGCCAGCCTGGGAAACCTTAGTGAGACTCTGTCTCAAAATTTTTTTTGTAAAAAGTGTGTGTGGTGGGGTAGGAGGCAGTAGGGAGCTGGGAAAGTAGCTCAGTGGTAGAACACCCTTGATTCAATTCCCAGTACTGGAAAAGGACAAAAAAAATTTGAGAGAAAGCATTTATTTAATAAAGCTTTCTCTTGGCATCTGAACTTGTACATCTAGGGAGGCTCTGCTCATGCACCACAGAATTACATGAAGAAAAAGGTGGATAATCCACATCAACATGGTCTGTAGGGCCAGAAGTGAACTTTCCACACAGCAACAAAGGCAGTTTTCATCCCTTTTCTAAAATCTCTCTCAGAGGTTGATATGGCCTTCCTCTGAACTCTCACTACAGTTATTATATCTGTCCTTTTCACTTTCTGCCTTTCAGTGGCCTTCCCTCCTCTCCAGCCATAATGCAAGCTCCTTGAGGTCTGGAATGGCCTCCTGCTTTATCTCCTGGGCATCTCCTTCCACTGCCTAGTAAGGTAATAAATGAGCCAATGAATGACTTGTTCTCTCTTTCATCCCCTTAGGGGAGGTGCCAAGGGGAAGTAAATGTGATTCTTCAAAACATGTAAACAGCTTTATTAAACAATTAATCACGTGAACAGAGGAAATTATAACTTTTGAGTTCATCGTGCATAATAGATGACCCACCTAAATTAATGTGGGGTTCTGAAACTACCTGGGTTCCAATCATACACCTTACTTGACCCTAGATCTGTTAAGTTACTAAACTTCTGAGGCTCATTTTCCTCTTTCATGAAGTGGGTGAGGAGTGCACCAACCTTGCAGGGTTACTCAGTATAAGGAGTTTTATTCATGGTTCCTGGATTACATTCTTTTCTGGATGGATCACTTTCTGCCTGGACTTACCTTAAAAACTAAATTGTCCCTTACCTGACTGCCAGGCCAGCATCTCTGAGAGCTTTTGCAGTTCCTCCGGAAGCGACCAGATTCAAACCAAGAGACGTTAGATTTCTGGCAAATTCCACAAGGCCAGTTTTGTCAGAGACACTGAACAAGGCTGAAAGAGAAGGCATTTTTTGCTCACTACTTGCAGTACGTTACACTGCTTCTCCAAGGCCTGGGGGAGGAACCTCACGCGTGAGGAGGCCAGCGTCTGGGCCTACGACAGGCAGGCCCTGCCCCGAAGCCACCCGGGTCGCAAGCTGGCGAGCCCGGGGAAGGAGACGCTGCGCGGGGACAGGCGGGCTCTGGGCACCGATCGCAGCCCACAGAGAGGTCCGCAGCCCAGCCCAGCCCGGCCAGCGGTGGCCGCCCGGCCACAGCCATGGCGGGACACCGAGCTGCGAAGCAAGCTCGCAGATGGCGCGGCTCCGCGAGGGCCTCACCGAGGTGGCCAGGAGCCATGGCTGCAGCGCCTAGTCCGGGAGAGCGCGGCGGCTGCGGGGACACCACGTGCGAAGGAGGAGGCGCGGCCGGGACGGTCCGGTGCAGGAAGCGGGAGGGTGGGACGGACACGGTCCTGTCACATGACATAAGCCCCGCCCGGGTCCCGCCCAACCTCGGAAGTGCAATTGGAGCCTCGGGCTGAGACCCGAGCAGGGTGGGGCTCCGGGTGGCGCCTCAAGACCCGGAATTTGAACTGGAAGGGTTCCCGCCTCGGATCCCAAAATACCGGCCAGCGACACTATCTGCCGGTGTCCCCGAGAGTGCGGCCACTCCACAGCCTCTGGAGCAAACTCCTGGTGCCCACGGTAGCCTGTCTCCAGAGGCTGGAACGTAGATCAAAGTGACAACGCACGATGCTGAACACAAGTGAAGGAACCTCAAGGGACAGTTCTTCAGAGTGGAAAAGTTAGAAAGGATTTTGGCAATCATCTAACAACGCTCCTGTTTCAATAGGTTTGAAAAATGAAATCGAGGTCTACTTATTAAGTGACTGACTGGAGAGTGCCCAGATCAGAGCCAAAAAGAAGTGAAACTGACATCCATTTGAGTATTGGCTTATTTCACTTATAAAATTGCCCGAAATCTGCATAAATAAAGATGCTGTGTTTCTTGCAAATCTGTAAATGTTGTTTTGCTCCAAGCCTAGAGGAGAGGAATGATACTGGTTAAATGGGGAGGGAAAAGACCTTAATTCATTTAAAACAGGAAAATTGAACACATTTCGTTTTTTGTTTTTTGTTTTCTTTTTGAAATAACACATTTGCTTAAAATAAATACACAAGATAGGCCGTCCACACAAGCCTATTTTAGAATTTTTCTTTAGAATTGTATTAAAAATAGTAGCATGCCCTTTTGGGGAGTGGGGAAAAGTGTACTGGCGATTGAATCCAGGGAGATTTACCTCTGAGCAACATACCCAGCCCGCACTCTTTTTTCTTTTCTTTCTTTCTTTCTTTTTTTTTTTTTTTTTATTTTGAGGCAGGTGCTCGCTAAATTGTCCAGGTTAGCCTGGAATTTGCCATCCTGATTCTTCAAAATATAAACTATAATTTATTATATCTGTCCTTTTCACTTTCTGCCTTTCCTCCTACCTCCACCTCCCCAATCACTGGGATTACAAGTGCATGACACTTCACCTGGAGCCTTTTATTCTTAGCCCTGAGGCTCACATTAGGTGGAAAGGAGTCTATTTCTTTCCGTTTTTTCTCTTCCTCTAATGCTTCTGGCTGCTGCTTTTAATTCCCCAAATAAATACTTATTGGCTAGAATAAAGGTTTATTTATTTATTTAGCACTGGGGATTGAACTCAGGGACTTTTTACCACTGACCTATATCCCCATCCCCAGTCCTTTATTTCATTTTTTAAATTTCTGAGGCTGACCATGAATTTGTGATCCTCTTGCCTGAGCTTCCTAAGTCCCTGGGATTACATTCCTGCCTCACCATACCTAGCAAGAATTCTATTTTCGACCTCTAAATTTGTTTGACTCCTTATTCTGAATTTTCCAAACATTTCAAAGAGAAATGTTTTAAGATTACTGCAGTACCTTCAGAGTGTCTCAGAGTGTGGTATTTTTCCCCTTTCTTTTTGGTTTTTGTGTGCCAATTTTGAAATTTAAAAGACGAGATTTGTCACCAAGGAATAGAACTATAGACCAATATTCCTGATGAACTGAGATGCAAAAATACTTAATAAAATATTAGCAGATCGTGTTTGGCAACATATTAAGAAGATTATACACCATGAGCAAATTGGTTTATTCCAGAGGTGCAAGGATTGTTTAATATATGCAAATCAATAAATATAATCCATTAAATAAATAAAATTAAGAACAAAAATCACTTAGTCATCTCAATAGATCAGAGAAGGTCTTTGACAAAATATAGTACCCATTTATTATAAATAACACTGAAAAAACTAGGGATAGAAGGAACCTATCTCAACATCATAAAAGCTATAAATAAAAATCCCAAACCAAACTCAGGGTAAATGAGGAAAAACTGAAAGCATTTTCTTTAAAATCTGGGACAAAAAAAGGACAGCTACTCTCACCACTCCTGTTTAATAATATAGTGATAGAAATACTAGCCAGAGCAATTAGGTAAGAGAAGGAAATAAAAGGGATAGAAATAGGAAGGGTAGAAGTCAAATTATCACTGTTTACATATGATATGATCCTATACCTAGAAGATCCAAAGAACTCCACTAAAAGACTACTAGAGCTAATATACAAATTTGGCAAAGTAGCAGGTTACAAAATCAACATAAAAAATCAATAACTTCCCTATACACCAACAATGAATCTGCTGAGAAAAATATCATGAAAACAATTCCATTCCATTCACAGTAGCCTGGGGGAGGCAGGGGAACAACTAGAAATAAATCTAACCGAGGAGTTGAAAGACCTCTACAATGAAAAATATAGAACACGAAGAAAGAAATTGAAGAAGCCCTCAGAAGATGGAAAGATCTCCCATGTTCATGGATAAGCAGAATTAATATTGCTAAAATGGCCACACTACCAAAAGCAATACACAGATTCAATACAATTCCCATCAAAATACCCATGACTCTCTTCACAGAACAAGAAAAAAAGAGTCCTAAAATTCATTTGGAAGAATAAAAGACCCATAATAGCCAAAGCAATTCTATGCCAAAAAAGCAATGCTGGACATCACAGTAGCTGACTTTAAATTATACTACAGAGTTACAGTAACAAAAATTGCATGGTAGTGGCATAAAAACAAGATACATACACCAGTGGTACAGAATAGAAGACACAGATACAAACCCACACAGATATAGTCACTGATCCTTGACAAAAGTGCCAAAAGCATACACTGGAGAAAAGACAGCCATTTAATAAATGGTGCTGGGACAACAGGTTATCCATATGTAGAAGAATGAAACTAGACCTTTAGCTCTCACCTTGCACAAAAATCAACTCAAAATCGATCAGACATAGGAATTAGATCAGAAACTATACAACTCCTAGAAGAAAATATAGGGTCAACATTCTAGCATATAGGCACAGGAAATGACTTTCTCAATAGAACTCCTAAAGCTCAGGAAATAATGCCAAGAGTTAGTAAATGGGACGACATCAAATTAGAAAGCTTATGCATAGCAAAAGAAACAAGAATGTGAAGGGAAACCTACAGAATGGAAGAAAATCTTTGTTAGCCTATTCTACTGACAGAGGATTAAGATACAGAATATATAAAGAACCAAAAAACTTTACACCAAAAAAAAAAAAATCAAATAACCCAATTAATATGTGGGCAAATGAATTAAACAGACACTTCTCAAAAGAAGAAATACAAATGGCCAACAAAGATATTCAAAAATGTTCAACATCATTAGCAATTAGGGAAATCCAAATCAAAACTATACTGAGATTTCATCTCACACCAGTCAGAATGGCAGTCATCAACAATACAAATAATAAAAAATGCAGGAGAAGATGTGGAAAAAAAGGAACACTTTTACACTCTTGTGGCATGTTAGATTGTACAACCAATATGAAAACCAGTATGGAGTTTCCTTAAAAAGTTAGGCATGGAACCACCATATCACCCAGCTATACCACTCCTCAGTATTTACCCTGAAGAACTGACGTCATCATGCTACAGTGATGTATGCATACCCAAGTTAATAGCAGCACAATTGACAATAGCCAAACTATGGAAGCAGCCTAGGTGTCCATCAACAGATGAATGGATAAAGAAATGTGGTATGTATACACAATAGTGTTTTATTCAGCCATAAAGAAAAATGAAATTATGTCATTTGCAGGAAAATTATTGGAACTAGAGACCACAATGTTAAACAGAAGAAGGCAAATTCAGAAGGTTAAGGGTCATATGTTTTCTCTCATATGAGGAAGCTTGAGAGGAAAAGAAAAAGAAAGATGGAGACAGATCTCATGAAAATCAAAGGGGGATCAGTAGAGGTAAAGAACTAGGTGTGGAGGGTGAAAGTGCTAGAAGTGATATTGGTCAATTATATTTTATATTTCATATTGTGTGCATGTATGGATATGTAACAACAATTCCATTTGTATGTACAACTATAATGCACCAGCAAAAAAATGTGGGGAAAATATATATCAAATTTTTTAAAAGGCAAGATTTATACCCAATAATAAAGGAAATTTCCCTGGTCAGTCACCATTAGGTTTCTATAGGAAATAAAAAGTGGAGGAAGGAGAAAACAATGCTGAGATCTACTGATAAGAAGAAATAAACAAGCCAGGACATTGGACCATACCTATAATCCTAGTGGCTCAGGAGGCTGAGGCAGAAGGATCACAAGTTCAAAGCCAGCCTCAGCAACTTAGCGAGACCCTACACAATTTAGTGAGATCTTGTTGCAGAATAAAAAAATAAAAAGGGTTGGCGATGTGGCTCAGTGATTAACCACTGTGAGTTCAATCCCTGGTACCAAAAAAGAAAAAAGAAAGAAAGAAAGAAAACAAAAAGAAACAGTGCTTGGATTCTAGGCATTTTCCCTTTATGTAAATTACAAATTACTATTCAGTTCAATAAATATTTATGAAACCCTTTCTGCCCTAGTAACAGAAATACAGTGTCAAGAAGACTGAAACAACAAATTGCTATCTTAAAGGAGCTCTGGGTGCAATCAAAGTGAGGACTTATAGCTAGAAACCACTAGAAAGTACTAGTGGAAAGAAGAAAGAAGGCATTAAACTGGCTTTATAGAGGTCCTTTGTTACAGAGCAAGACACATTTCTTTCATTTAAAGACATTTCTATGATTGCCAGGCCTGGTGGTGCATTCCTGTTATCCAGGATCCTTCAAGGCTGAGGTAGGAAGATCAAAAGTTATAGTCCAGCCTGGGGAATTTAGTAACACCCTCAGCAACTTGGTAAGACCCTGTCTCAAAATAAAAAGGACTGGGGATATAGCTCAGTAGTTCTCAGTACAAAACAAACAAACAAAAACTCTTTTTGGTGCCAGGGATTGAATCCCAGCCCTTTTTATTTTTATTTTGAGACAAGCTCTCAGTAAATTTCTAAGGGCCTCACTAAGTTGCTGAAGCCGGCCTTGAACTTGCAATCCTCCTGGCTTAGCCTGCTGAATCACTGGGATTATAGGCATCATGTCTGGCTCAAAACAATGTTTTTAAAATAAAGAATAAATAAATAAATGATACATTTCTAAAAATAAAGCATGTTTCAATATCTATGATTAATTCTCCCATCGTTTTAGAATCCAAACTTGACAGTTTCTCCATAATGGAAAGAAGAGTAAATAACTTTTTTACTAGCTCTGTGATCCCAGACAAGTCTCTGAGTGTTTAGAGGCCCTTATTGCCTTACTTGAAAATATGGACATAATATTTGCTCTGTATTCCTCACCATAGTGTAAGAACTAAATTAATTAATCTTTTGAAAAACAAACAGTAAAGTGACTAATAAAAATAATGCAGAAGTGTAATTTCCAGTCAGGTGCTGTGATGTGTGCCTATAATCTCAATAATTTGGGAGGCTAAGGCAGGAGGAATACAATTTTTTTTAATTAAAAAAAATAAACAGGGCTGGGGATGTAGGTCAGTGATAAAGCACCTCTGGGATCAATCCCCAGCCCAAAACCCCCAAAACCAAAAAAGGTATAATTTCCTTCTTGGTTCATTCTCTTGATGCAGTTAACTAATTGGGTATCTTTTCAAGCTTCAGAACATGTCCTTAAAGATGCCAGACATAACTGGGCCCAGGCCTACAATCCCAGCTACTTGGGAGGCTGAGGCACGGGGATTGCAAGTTCGAGGTGAGCCAGAACAAATTAGTGAGACCCTGTCTCAAAATAAAATTAAAAAGGGGATGGGAATGTAACCCAATGGTAGGATGCTTACCCAGCATACACAAGACCTCGGGGTTCTATCCTCAGCATCACCGAAAAAAAAAAAATGCTGGTCACAAGCAAGCATTCCCACGAAGACACGGGTTCATCATCCACCACCAGCATTGCTGTTTCAGACAGGAAAAAAAAAAAAAAGTATATGCACTATAATGATTATGTATCTATTTTTTTTCTTACATACCCCTCCCAAAGGAAGGGTGTGGAGTTATAGTACTGTGCTTAAAATTTATATATATAAGTTCCTTGAATGTGGTATAATCTGTTTTTGCTTCCATGTCATTAGGTTCCTTGTATAAATTTACCCTTCTTCCAAAATGTGTCTATGTCACTCCCAAATCTGGGATCACCTGCTAGACTCTAAAGACTAATAAAGCTGCTCTGTCTTGGGTCGACATGCTTCAGGAATGTGTCACTCAAATGGATGTCACAAGAAATAACTCCCAGGAGCCTGGAGTATTGGATGGTTACTATAGTAAGTATCTCCTATAAAATCCTTCTCTATTCAAGAATGTTAACATATTAAGAAACTTGAGTATTTCCTCAAAGGTCCTGAAGATGTTTGGAAACACAAAGTTGGGAATAGTATAAAGAATGAATTAGAATAGCTGGAACTAGATAAACCAGGGAGGAAGGTTTTGTATGAACCCACTGTGAAGCTGAAGTTTTATGAAGAAGGCATGTTAGGTATCATGTTTTCAATTCTTCGAATATTTCAGTGCAGTCAACACAGGGGTATTAAAATAGGTTGGAAATTACAATCTAAAGTTTCTATTTATTGTATTATTAATAATTATTAATTATATCATGTTATGCTTATATAATCATTTTATAAAATTTTATTATATTGTATAATTATATAAAGAATAATTATAAAACTATAATGTTGTATGTAAAAATAATAATATAACTATATAACATGATTATAATATAATTATGTTATATATTATATATTATATTAAAGTTTTCATAGGTGTTCCTTATCTGGGACAATTGTACAAAATGGATCAAAGAGCCTGCAAATTATTGGACTTTGAGTAGAAGATGGTGATTGCAGAAAGATAGAATGTTGTGTGTTTACAGCCAAAATTATAGTGGACTGTATTAAGCCCTTTAGAAAAATAACCATTTACTTTTAACCTTTGTGTCTGACCTAGCATTCTGTGATGAGGGAGTAAACCTCTTGGGATGTATAATATTAAGCCTAGCAGGACACTGGCCTTCATTAAATCTAAAACTAAGAATGCTATAAAACAGCCTAATGTGGTGGTACATGCCTGTGATTCCAGCTATTTCTGAGGCAGAAGCAGGAATATCTCAATTTAGGGGCTGGCCTCAGCAATTTAGCAAGATCCTGTCTGAAAATTTATAAAGGGTTGGGTTGTTCCTGAAAGGCAGGATGCCCCTGGGTTCAATTGCTAATGCAAATTAAAAAACAAAACAAACAAACAAAAAAGCCAACAAAACTGTGATATCTCTGTGTTTTGCCTATAAAATTCATGTAACCTCTTTTTCTCTTTCACTATCTTTTATTGCTCTATTTTTTCTTTTCTTTTTTTTTTTTAAAAGCAGAGTTGCTATTTTATATTGACTCCACATGTAGTCTTTTTTTTTTTTTTGGACTGAGGATTAACCACTGGGCCACATTCCCAGCCCTTTTAATTTTTTTATTTTGAGACAGAGTCTCCTAAATTGCTTAGAGCCTGCTAAATTGATGAAGCTGGCCTTAAACTTGCAACCTTGCTGCCTCAGCCTTCTGACTTGCTGGGATTATAGACATGTACCACACATACTCTTAACTAAAGATCTGAGAACATGGAAAAGAAGAAATCGATATGAGATAAAAATCAGGTAAAATCAATATGACATGGGGATTGACTGGATATGAGAAATATTGACAAAAAAATAAAGATACATTCATCATTTCTAGCTTGCTCAGATGAGTAGCTGGTAGGGCAAATAACCAATTGAATTTCTACCTATTGATTTGGAAATTTAGATAATGGATGGACACAGTTAAAAATCATATAGCAAGTCAATGAAATTACAAATGCAAATTGGTAATGGAAGTGAGACTCAAGGTAAATAAATTTGGAAAGTTAATGACACTGAAGCAGTAGGTGAAGCCTGGAAGAAGATAAGCTTGCTTCATTAGGTCTAGCAAATAGACTGAACCAAAAAGGAAATTTGTTCAAAAGTATTTAATGTGGTGAGTATGTATGTGTACTTTAACCCGTAAGACTTCATATAATCAAAGTGAGGTGTGATGGCACATTGAGATACTTGGAAGTTGGAGGCAATAGGATCACACATTCAAAAGGCAACTTAGTGAGATACTGTCTCAAAATAAAATTAAAAGGAGAGGGCTGGGAATGTAGCTCAATAGTAAAGGCTTACCTGGCATGCCTGAGGCCCTGGGTGCAATATCCAATATTTCATATAATTCATCTGGGGGTTGGAGTAATAAAAATGATATTCTGGCAGGTGTTTATATAATGATTTTTTTTTTGAGAACATCACACATTCATTCACTTATGGATTAATTTTTTTTAAAAAAAAATTATTCTTAGCAAGGCCTTTAGCACTTTAAATGAGGCCCTGCCAAAAAATAAAATAAAAAAGCATTAATATTACCAGCAGGAGCCACAATCAGGTCTGAGTTCCACAGAGTTGAAGAATGAACACCACTAATGCCAAGGTAAGCAAGAAGCACTTTTATTAAAATGAACGTGAGCCTAGTGCCGTGGCAAATGCCTGTAATCCCAGCAGATGGGGAGGCTGAAGCAGGAGGATCACAAGTTCAAAGTCAGCCTCAGCAATTTAATGAGGCCCTAAGAAATTTAGCAGGACCCTGTCCCAAGATGAAAAAAAAGCAGGGGTGTGTGTGGCTCAGTGGTTAAGCACCCCTAGGTTCAATCCCCAGTACCAAAAAAAAAAAAAAAAAAAAAAGAAAGAAAGAAAGAAAGAAAAAGTGGGGGAGGAGGGGGCTCAGAACTCCTGGTGCAGAGAGCCCATGTGGGAGAGGCAAGAGTGCTGTTCAGTCTTACAGTATTCTTTCTTTTAAAAAGGAAGTTAAAGGCTGCTCCTGATTGGCTCCTTACTGTTGCTAGGGCTGTGTGCTTTACTGATTGGTCCCTGATATTGCAACTCTTCTACTGCTTTCTGAGAAATAGAAACTTTTCTACAACATAGTCACAGTGTGTTAAGATGGCTGTTCTCTTGCTTTGTTGTCCTCTTGTTAACCTCTCTTTGCCCTTTCCCTAGTCTCAACTACCTTTTTCTATCTCACTAAGGATGTAGCTTGGTAGAGTGTCACTGGATTCAATCCCCAGTACCAGGGAAAAGGAAAAAAGAAAAAAAAAATATTGATGGCCTGCTATGGTCCATGGCAACATGGATCAAATCAAAATCCCTGCCCTCAGGGCATCTATAGTCAGGAGGAGACAGAGGGTAGTCCAAAGAAATGCATAAAATAAAGCAGACAACAGGGTCAGGGCAGAAGGCAGCTATGATTTTAATTAGGCTTTCCAGTAGGAATTTCTGTTAATAAGGTACTTTTGAGTAAGAACTGACAATTGAGGGGAGTGGGGAAAGTAGCAAGCCACAAGGGTATTTGGAAGAGAATGTTCCAGCAGAGACTACCAAGAGCAAATCCCTACTTAGGCCGTATCTAAATGCAGAATGGCTGTAACACAGAGCAAGACTAGGGAATGGGAAGTGAACGTGGGCAGTAGGATTGGACTGGGCCTTAAGGGCCAGTTGTAATGACTGGTTACTCTGAACGAGAAAGGAAGCCTTTGGAGAACTGAACCCCGAAGCCCACCTGGCCCCAGGTGCTGGGGATAGAACCTGAATCTTTGTGCTTCCTAAGCACAAAGATTGTGCCGCAGTCTGGCTGGGCACAATTCGGGAGCCACTTGTCAAAAGAAACGAACTTTATTTTTAGAACCACACACGCCAAACAAAACCGCTCCTCAGGAAAAACCCTCAGAGCCCAACTGCCACCACCGGCTTCCCACAAGCCTCTCTTGCTTCAGACGTTAACATTCGGGGTGAATTTGGATCTGATGGACCTTTTAGGATATCAAATAAAGGTCCCAACTCTCCTGTTGGTATACCTAGATAAGGCCTTATCCAATTTATGTCTGCTAATAACTTTTGAAAGTCATTAAATGATTTGAGTTGATCTACTCGTATTTGAATTTTTGGTGGATGGACCATGGTTGAGGATAATAGAACTCCTAAATAATTAATTGGAAAATTTAATTGTACTTTATCTATTGCTATCTCTAGATTATAATTTTTTAATAAGTTTGTAAGTGTGGCATAACACTCTAGCAATGTGTTTTTAGCTTTGTGTGCTAATAAATAATGCATAATCCATATAGTGAAATATTTGTAGTTCAGGATTTTGATTTCTAAGTGGCTGGATTACTTTGTTAACATAAATTTGACACATAGTTGGGCTGTTAGCCATCCCTTGAGGGAGTACTTTCCATTCATATCTCTGATCAGGACCTTCATGATTCAGTGCAGGGATAGTAAATGCAAAACGTGGACTATCCTCAGGATGAATTGGAATTGAAAAAAAACAATCTTTAATATCTATAACTAAAACATACCAGGTTTTTGGCAAAGCAGACAATTGAGGAATCCCTGATTGAGCAGGTCCCATAATAACCATCTCATTATTAATGGCTCTTAAATCTTGCAATAATCTCCATTTACCAGATTTCTTTTTGATGACAAAAATGGGAGTATTATGGGGAGATACAGAAGGTTGTATATGTCCTTCTGCTAATTGTTGTTTGACCAGGTCATGGGCTGCTTGTATCTTTTCTTTAGTCAGGGGCCACTGAGGCTAAGCCAGTGTTACCACTGAGCTATGGCCCAAGCCCTTCCATCAGAAGTTATGAGAGGTAAATGAATTCCAGATATATTTTGAGGGAGAGCCAACAAGGTTTACTGATAAATTGGAAGTGAAGTGTGAGAGGAAGAGAGGAAGAAAGGATAACTGGTTGCAAAACCAGAAGAGTAGACATCAGCTAGAATTGGGAAGGACGCACATGTAGCAGTCATGGAAAAGGTTAGAACATTAGACGCCTATTAGCCTTGGTGTCAAGTGCTACTGAAAAATGAATTATGAGGAGAACTGAGAGCCATCATTAGATGTTGGAATGCCCTTTCCAGGATTTAGGGAAGTAGTAGGGACAAGGGTCTAGTTGGAATGGGAAAGAAGGAAGGAATCAGAAATGTGGAATCAAGAAAACTCAAGATTTGTCAGCCTCAGCTCTATTGACATTTTTAAACCAATAATTCTTTTCTGTGGATCCTGTCATGCATTTTGAGATGTTTCACAAGACTAAACCAGAGCTTCAGTCCAACATGGTGGTGCATGTTGGTAATCCCAGCAACTCTGTAGGCTGAGGCAGGAGGACCAAAAGTTCAAGGCCAGCCTCAGACACTTAGCGAGATCTTGTCTCAAAAAATATAAAAAGGGATGAGGAGGTAGGACAGGGGAAGAGCCTGTGTTGGATCCTCAGTACAAACCCAAACAAACCAACAAACCAGGGCTTCTACCTACTAGAAGTCAGTAGTATCTCTTCTCCGTTGGTGACAACCAGAAAGCTCTCCAGACATTGCCAAATGTCTCCTGGGGAGCAAAATGTTCCCCAGTTGAGGATCAATTCTCTAAAAGGAGCAGTAGGGACATAGGACAGAAGCTATTGATAGGAGCAGGTTCAGAGAGGTTACTGATGATCTGTTTTATTTTAATCAGGTAGAATAAATAATCATATCAGTATGTGGATGGGATTGATTCAGTAAAGAAGAGGAACTCTAACAATAAAGACAGAATAAAGTTTATCATAGAGGAACCTATCTAGACAGTGTGGGTGAGGTGGGGCAAACTTGTTGAAGGAAGTAATTTTTGAACTGATAACTTTCAAAACAGCAACATGTGGGAGTGAAGAGACTATTTTAGGAACTGAAATCAATATGTGCAGAGGCCAAAAGGAAGAATACAGTGAATGGAAGAGCTAAGAGCAGCCTTGTGTATCCCAAGTGTAGAAAGTGAGAGAAGCAACGTAACTAGGGTATTGGAAGGAGGCTATTCAAATAGGGCCCCCGAGGATTTCAGTCTTAATTCTAAGAGCATGGTAAACCCCTAAGGAGTTTTAAGCACGTGATTAACAACAGATTTGCTTTAAAAACAAAGTGGAAAAAATCCTTTCTGTGCTTGGAAGGAAGCAGAGTGGATATAGGAAAGGATTGCAAGAGAAAATGTTGGTATTTGGGGTTAGGGTGGTGATCATAGTGCTAGAGAAAAGTAGAAGGATTCCAGTAAATGGTTTAGAAGCAGAATCTACAGGATCAGTGAATGACAGGATATGGTGAGTGTGGGAGAAGGAAGAGTCATAGCTAATACCATTTTTCTCTTTTGAGTAATTGCCATTCACTATGATAGAAACCTGGAAAAGGGGTAGGTAAAGGATAGTGGGAGATAAAGACTTCCCTTTGGGCACTTTAAATCAGAGGTGGCTGTGAAACTTGTTAGGGGTGATGACTCAGCTACATATTATCCTGGACCAATATTGTCCTCTCGTTCCACTGGTCGTAGCAGAAATCTCCTTGATTGAGGTGACATGGGCAAGTAGTTTACAGAGGGAGAGGTGAGTTTAAGGCCACATCCCAGGAGTAGCTCAGGATATCACAAATGCCAAAGGCAGAGGGTAAAAATGCAGGCAAATTTTTTGGTATTGTTTGGAGGCAATACCACACCCAAAGAGTGATCACTGTAGTTAGCAATGTTGTCATCATCAAAGTCATTGGTGGCACCAGTAAGACCAGCTTGAGTGGAGTGGTAGCGGCAGAAGCCAAACTAGAGGAAGATTGCCAGGCAGTCTTTAGACCCATCTGAGGTTGTTGGTGATGAGTTGGAATTGTCCTCCGGAGGCTCAGTGGTCCTGGTACAGACACACAAAAGCAGATGGCTCTATTCATTCAGGATTAGGGTTCTGCATGAGACGGAGGGGAAAAGAGAGCCAAGGGATTTCAGGATTTGAGCAAGTGTGATTGACTTGATGGGCTACGAGAACTAAGCAGGAGAGGGAGGAAGTAAAAAGCAAGAGGTGAGATGTCAGCCTGGAGGATGAAGAGAAATTATGAATTATGGCAAACTGAGAAGATGGGAGTTGTTTTAGAGAGAGGGTGCTTTAAGGGTAGAGCAGTCTGATCACCGGAGTGGGAAGCTGAGGTGGAGTGCATGGAGGTTATGGGTGTGCCCTGGACACTGTCACGGTTCGTTTCCTGTCCCAGGGTACTTGTTAACAGGACCAAATTCTACTTTCCAACGGGTTCTTATTTGAACAATAACTTGCATAGTTCAAATGGAGTTTTGTTGATAATAATAATTTCACGAATAAAATATAACTCGGTATGAAATACTAATTCTAGGAATATATTAAGTAGGCATTTCTCAAAAACAATTCTAATGTATTATGTCCAGATGTTGGTATCAAATTTAAGATTTTGAAGTATGTTTTTAATTTTGGTATTACTCTAGTTTCCCCCAGGCATTTAAAGAACTTAAAGTCAAATTATCAGTATTTAATGACCTTCACTATAATACTTGATTAATTTTGTTATTATTATGATGTTGGTGTTGGAGATTGAACCCAGGGCTTCACGTATGCCAAGAATACTTGATAATTGAAGCTTCAGCTACTGTGTTGTGTCTGTATAATGTACATTCTGGACAAAGACTTTTTCTCTCTCCCTCTTCTTTATTTTATTTTATTTTTTCTGGTATTAGGGATTGAACCTGGGGTACATAACCACAAAGCCACATCTCCATCCCTTTTTAATTTTTCTTTTGAGGCAGGGTCTTGCTAAGTTGCTTAGGTCCTTGCTAAATCGCTGAGACTAGCCTTGAACTCTTGATCCTCCTATCTCAACCTCACTCAGATTACAGGTGTGCACCACCATGCTCAGTCTGGGCAAAGACTTTTTTTAAAAAAAAGTCTTCAACTTTGCTTTCTAATCTGAAGTTCTTTTGCCAACCTTGCACCAAGTAGGCCTGGGACCAGGGCCCTGCTTTTCCCTCTGTCGCTCTCCCTATTTCATTCTTCCCTGACATAAACTGCCTGGATTTTCAGATATTTGCTAATGCCAACATCTCCCTGGCCAGCCCCACTAAACTATGGGATCTTCTGCCACTTATCTTTTGTCAACCCTTTGTCACAGGTGTGGTTAGAGGTTACTACTTAACTCTAGCTTCTATCGTGTTTCACACCTGGCTGAAGAGCCACTATCAATATTAATAGTTGGTTTTTCTTCCTCAGCTCCCAGACCCCTGCTGCCTGGGTTTCTACAAATCAAATACCAGAACGGACTGATCCCAACATAAACAAACAGTTCTTATGTTGTCTTTCCATCTAAAGGCTCTTAGACCCAAATTCGTAGAGACAGTGGGTTAGCTTTCCTGGAGGTTCATCTGAAGTCAAATGATTTATTAAGCTAAGTGTGGTGGCAGGCACCTGTAATCCTCACTACTCAGGATGAGTAGGAATTTGAGGATATACAGAAAACACTGAATCACAAAAAATCGCTCATGAATGGTTGGATGCAAAATAAGCAGCTGGTGAGCAACCTATGCCATTTTCTTGTGCCTGTGTCCTTGCTGATTCACTAAAAAAAAAAAAAAAAATCAATATGAGCCATCTGGAGGAAATCCTCCTTCAGGGAGACTTTGGAAACTGAGAAATGACCCTCATTGTAACAGTAAGATGTATGCACTGGATAGAGATTTGAGATGCTAATGAGACAGGCAATATAAGGAGGTAGCAAGATTCCAACATGGGAAGGTAGTGTGAAAGTGTGGTGAAAATTGCTGTGAAACTGCACAACCCTGCCCTGACTCCTCCTCTCTCCAGCCTCCTAGCAACTCTATAAAAGTTAAAACCACAGACCAAGATGGTGTGACTCACTCTCTCAGATGGATGCTCCCATCCTAGACTGTGTATTGTTCCTTTAAGCTAAATCTCTTGCTGTTACTCAGATATCTGGCATGTCCTTAAATTTCTTTACACAACATGGTCAAGAACATGGACAGTCCAATGAATGGCCCCCTGTGCTGTTGGAGAATTCCTTGGACCCTTGTGTGATGAAAGGAAGGCTGAAGCAGGAGGATTGTAAGTTCAAAGCCAGCCTGGAATAACTGAGTGAGACCTGTCTCCAAATATAAATAAATAAACATATAAATAAGGTCTGGGGATGTACCCTAATGGTAGAGTGCTCACTTATCATATGCAAGGCCCTGGATTTAATCTCCAGTACCACAAAAATTTATTTATTTATTTATTTATTTATTGAGCCCTATGGAAACTAGCAAGAAAGAGACCAAGTCCTGGAATAAGTTCTGCCACAAGATTAGATAGTAGTTGAAAAATGTCCACTAGACCTAACAGATAAACACATTTTTATAATGAAAGATTCAGGAAAGAATGCATAAATTGTTTACACTGAACTTGGGTGTGGGAAAACTTGAGGTGGGAAGGGTTTTGAATAGGAAGGCAGTCCATAGAAGACTTGTTGCTTCTGGATTTTGTGGGGTTAATAGCTTGGAAAGTTTATATATAAATAGCGGGCAGTAGCACCTGGAGGTCAGCCATCGAGGGGGTTTTAAATAGAATTTTAACACATATTCAGGAATCTGAAACAGTCTTTTTATTTATTTATTTATTTATTTTTATTTTGCCAGTACCTGTTAATTGATTAATTTTCCTATCTCTTCCCCAGTTCTACTCTTCTGCCTTTGTAATTGAACTTAGAACATTTCAGAATTTTTCTTCTATCAGGGCTTCTTTTGATATCTATCTATCTTACCTATCTATCTATCTATCTATCTATCTATCTAGATTGATAGATATTATTTTTTTGGAGGGGGATGCTGGGGATTGAACACAGGGGCACATTATCCTTGAGCTAATTCCCAGTCATTTTTATTTTTTATTTTGAGACAGGATTTTGCTAAGTTGCTGAGGTTACCTTAAACTTTCGAAGCCCTGACTTGGGCTGCAGAGACAGGTGTGGGCCATCCCACTGGTTATTTATTGGTGCCTGACCCCTCCATCCTGACATGGTAGATTGATTCTTTTCTCTCCTTTGATCCTCGAGCTTACTTTAATTATTCCACCTATGTCTTTGTATTGCACTCATTTTCTTATAAAGCTGTCTACACTATTATATTAAATTCTTCTTTACGGGCAGGAAATGTGTCTTATTTCTGTTTGCTAAAAACCTAATATAATAATTAGTAGATAACTTACACTAGTGGTAGAGGATAATAAGATCTATCTCTACTACTTTCTGCTCCTAGTCTTTGTCACTTCAAATTCCTGAACACTAGCATTCATTTACAGAGAAGGTGGCTCCTGGTTAACAGTCTTTTTTTTCTGCCTCAGTTTCTTTGATTTTTCTTGGTGAAGTCAGTTTGCCCATTTAATGATATGTTCAGTACCCTAGCTTTTTAGTACTTTGTTTCCCAGAATGAAAAAGGCACTAAAAAACTTCACAGCAGTACCAATTTATGGGCATAATTTCTCAAAATTGTCCTGAGATATTCTAACATATCATTAGAACTGGAATTCCATGGCTCTGTTATCCCAGCTACTCAGGAAGCTGAGGCAAGTGGTTTGCAAGTTTGAGGCCAGCATAGGCCTGTCTCCAAAACAAAAATTGGGGCTATAGCTCAGAAATAGAGTGTTTGCCTATTGTAACTGAGGCTCTAGGTTTGATCCCTAGTAGCATCAAAAAATAAATAAAAATAAAAGTAAAAGGTAAAACTGTGTTACTTTTCACTTTTCCATCCATCATCAGAAGTGGATAAACATGAACTATACTATCCAAACCAGGACAAATAAGATAATCTTTAACTTCTAATTGTATTGTTTAGTCCATTCATATTTAACGGACTGTTTGATATATTTAAATCTATGTCTGACATCCTTCTTCTTCTTCTTTTTTTTTTTTGTATGTTTCATGTCTTTCTCCTTCTTCTGTACAAATGGTCTATTTTTCCAAGAAGCTTTTCCTATTTCTTAGAAAGGGGCTCAATGAAGAAGCAATTCCTTTCTTTCCACTGGATGTGATTCTAGGAAGCAGGGCAGCCATCCTTTACTCTGAGAGAATCACCTGAGGCTGAAGAATGATGAGGGGATCCTGGGGCTCCGATGCCATCAGGAAGTCTCTGAATTAATCTAGTCCCGAGCTACCCTACCTTCCAGCTTCTCGTTATTTCAGTAATCAGTATCACTTTTGCTTAAGGCAGTGGATCTGGAATCTTGCACACAAGTTGTTTAAAACACTCTAAAGACCTAAAAATAAATAAATGTATTTGTTTCAGAAAGAGACCAGCAAAGGATAGGATGGACCTGTCTTGAACTGTTGGAGCCTGTTCTCTGTCATGGTAGCCACTAGTCACATCTACTGACCCCTTGAATTGTAGCTAGACTGAACTGAGAAGTTCTGGAAGGTACAATAAACTCCAGATTTTTGTTTATTTATATGTTTGTTCATTTCTGTCAGTGCTGGGAAACGAACCCACAGCCTTGCCCATGCTAGGCAAGCATTCTCCTCTGAGTTATATCCCACCTTGTATGTTTTATTTTGCCAAATTTCCCAGGCTGGCCTCAAACTTGCAACCGCTCTGCCTCATCCTCCTGAGTTGCTGGGATTGCTGGCATGTGTCACTATACCCAGCTACTGGCATCCTTTCAAGTAGAGGGAGAGTCACCGGGAATGCATTGCAGAGCAAAGGACACGTGAGGACACAGTGAGAAGGGAGCCATCTGCAAGCCACCGTGAGAGAGGTACGAAGAGACCAAACCTGCCAACACCTTGACCTTGGACTTCTATTCTCTAGAACTGTGAGAAAGTCATTTTCTCCTTTCAGGCACCTAGCATGTGGGCTTTTATTACACCAGCCTTTGTAAAACTCTGGTAAAACTACAGTTGATAGAGACTCTCCTTGCATTTCTATGTCTATCTCTGAGGAGGTGGGTAAACCATGCCCTTGCCTTCGTGCTTGATGACTTTTTAGTGATTACCATGCATAAGTATGGTTTTTCATAGGTTTGCTCCCCAAAATGTCCATTTTATAATTTTAAAAATAAAATAGTTGAATATTTTATACACACACACACACACACACACACACATGTATACCATGCTGAATATCTGGAAAAGTAAATTTCCCAACTTAAAGATCAAAGAACCCCACTTACCTGCATTAATTTTGAAGTAACTGATTTATAAGGATTTATATTAATTTTATATAACTTCATTCAACCAAATACATTATACTGATGTCTAGCAATGTAGATATGCCCATTACAAATGTTTAGCTATTCTAATGCTCACATTCCCATTATAAATACAGAGCTAACAATCATATATCATTTACTACCCACGGCACACTGTTCTCTACACTTTATCTAGATGAACTCATTTAATCGATGTATTTTCTCAGAATTTATTTGTAAAAAAAAATCAAATCTTTAATAATGCATCATACTTTCAAAACTTGAAACCAATATCCTAAGCATTTGGAGAGACAAGTTCAACCTGGGAGGTTAAGCTTAGATCTTCAATCTAATATTTGGAAAAGTTCCATATAAAAATCAATAGCAAAAGAAAAATAAGAGCATAATAGAATACTTGGTTGTTTTCCATGGAGCAAAAAGCATGTCATCCTTCAAAAGTAGAGAAAAGACTCCATATGATCATTTATAAGATGAAACAGGATTGTCATCTGTCTTGTTTCCTTTCCCCCCAAAGAATCTAACAGGGGATTAAGATTAACTGTCAGATCCAAGAGACCAGACTGCATGTGTTTGTTATTGAACCTGGATGTCAAAAGATCTTTCAAGCAAAAGCATACTTTGGGAATAGCGTAAGTATAATTTTTCATCATATTTTATCATTAAATATTAAGGGATACCAAGTGTAAATAAATATTTTTTAAGTTCAAGGGTTTTTAAAAAAATTTAGTTGTAAATGAACACAATACCTTTATTTTATATATTTATTTTTATGTGGTGCTGAGGATTAAACCCTGTGCCTCACCCATGCTAGGCAAGCACTCTGCCACTGAATCACAACCCTAGCCCCTTAAGTTCAAGTTTTTTGAAACCCCAAAAAATAATCTATTTGAGCTCCTTAATGCTGATTTTCCAATCCATGTTTAAGAATGTGTCTATTTATTTAATTTTTTTGCATTGACTCAGCCCAGATATGAGTAGCAGGAGAGTTCAGAGCAAGGACTATGGCCCTCAAGTAATGTGATAAAGAATAAGTATACTTTTTGCCCTCAGGAAAAAAAAAGTTTGTGTTGGCCCAAAGTGAAAGGAACCTTGAAGAGCTATATTTAATTTATATTTTATTTTTATGGATAGTGAAAGGTAGAAAGGCGCCAGCATACCTACAATTAATAGGACCTAAATATGAGCTGGCCAAGTGCTCAGAGAACACATTCACTTATAGGCCTGCCCCCACTCACCCCAAATTCATGCTTACAGAGATGTTAAGGGGAAGGAGATGGGAATGGATACAAGGAGGGTATTCAGGACGCTGGGCTTCACAACAGTAGAGAAATGAGAACTTCAAGAAGGGACAATCACAGAATAATTAAGCCTTTCCCTGCTTGACTTATTCTCTGATTCCCCCCCCCCCCGCACATTTTTTATTGGTGCATATAGTCATACATATATATATTGTGGGATCTGTTGTTACATATTTGTACACGCACACAGTACAATATGATATGGTCAGTATCACTCCGACGCTCTTCTCCTTCCCCACACGCCACCCATCCCCTGGTCCCTTTCCTCTGTTCTACTGATCTTCCTTTTATTTTCATGATATCCCCTACCCCCAGTATAACTTTCTTTTCTTTTTTTCTTCTCTAGCTTCCACACATCCCTACATATTCTTTGTTTTATCTTTCACATTCACTCATCAGTGCATTTGCCATATTATTTTATTTCTTGATTCTTCTGTATAGATTTTTATATTTTCCCTATACAATTTGACAGTAAATTTCTGCCATCATGAAACTTCCCTTTAAAAATAAGCCACTTATACATTTCTGTCTTAATTTAAGGCTAAAGACATTTTTCTGTGTAACTGTCCTGCTATCACTCATGAACTAACATTCACTAGTCATGTTGTGTAATAGTCTGTGTTAGTCCCTTTGCTGCTGCTATAACAGAAAACCAGAGACTGGGTAATTTTTTTTAACTTTTTAATTAAATTATTTTTAAATTTTAATTTATTATACATGATGGCAGAATTCCATTCAGTTCATATTACACATATACAGCACCCTATATATTCCTTTAAAATTTTTAAAATTTTTTAAAAAAATGTTCTTTTTAGTTATACATGACAATAGAGTATATTTTGATATATTTATACAAACATGGAGTACATCTTATCTAATTAGGATCCCAGGCTTGTGGTTGTACATGATGTGGAAATTCACTGTGGTATATTCATATGTGTACCCAGGAGAGTTAAGTCATATTCATTCCACTGTCTTTCTTATTCCCATCCTCCCACCCTTCCCTTAATTCCTCTTTGTGTAATCCAGTAAACTTCTACCCTTTCCCTCCCTCCCCTCTCATTGTGTGTATTAGTATCCATATATTAGAGAGATCATTCTACCTTTGGTTTTGGAGATTGGCTTATTTTGCTTAGCATAATATTCTCCAGATCCATCCATTTTCCAGCAAATGTCATAAAGTCATTCTTTTTTATGTCATAAAATACACATATATATGTATGTATATGTATATCACATTATCTTTACCTATTTGTCCATTAATGGACAAGTAGGCTAGTTTTATGGCTTAGCTATTTGTGAATTGAGTGCTATAAACCATTGATGTGGCTGTATCACTGTAGTATGCTTCTTTTAAGTCCTTTGGGTATAAACCAAGAAGTGGTATAACTGGTTCAAATTGTGGTTCCATTCCAAGTTTTCTGAGGAATCTCCATACTGTTTTCCAGAGTGGTTGCACCAATTTACAGTCCTACCAGAAATGTATGAGTGTACCCTTTTCCCCACATCCTTGCCAACATTTATTGTTACTTTTATTCTTGATTCTTGCTATTCTGACTGGAGTGAGATGAAATTTCAATGTAATTTTAATCTGCATTTCTTTAATTTCTAGAGATATTGATCATTTTTTAAAAAAAAATTGTTGACCATTTGTATTTTTTCTTCTGTGTCTGTTCAGTTCCTTTGCCCATTTACTGATTGGGTTATTTGTTTTCTTTGGTGTTAAGTTTTTTTAATTCTTTATATATCCTGGAGATTAATGCTCTATCTGGGGTTCCAGTTGCGAAGATTTTTTCCCGTTCTGATTTTTTTCCCATTCTCCCTTCATGCTCTTAATTATTTCCTTTGTTGTGAAGAAGCTTTTTAGTTTGATACCATCCCATTTATAGGTTCTTGGTTTTACTCCTTGCACTTTAGGAGACTTGCTGAGGAAGTCTATTTCTAAGCTGACATGAAGGAGTATTGGGCCTACATTTTCTTCTATTAGATATATGCTCTCTGGTTTAATGCCCAGGGATCCACTCTGAGTTGCATATTGTGAATGGTGAAAGAGAGGGGTTTAATTTCATAGTTTTTTTAAAATTTCTAGTTTTCCCAGCACAATTTGTTGAAGAGACTATCTTTTCTCCAATGTATGTTTATGGTGCTTTTGTCTAGTATGAGATAACTGCATTTCTGTGGGTTTGTCTCGGTGTCTTCTATTCTATTCCATTGGTCTTCATGTCTGTTTTGGTACCAATCCCATGCTGTTTTCCTACATATTCTTTTTTTAAAAAATATTTTCTAGGGATTTGTAGCTCAGTGGTAGAGTACTTGCTTTGCAGGTGTGAAGCCCTGGGTTCAATCCTCAGCACCACATAAAAATAAATCACAAATAAATAAAGATATTGTATCCATCTACAACTAAAAAAAATTTAAAAAAGAAATAAATTTAAAAAAAATTTTTCGTTGTAGATGGACACAATATCTTTGTTTTATTTATTTATTTTTTTATATGGTGCTGAGGATCGAACCCAGTGCCTCACAATGCTAGGCAAGTGGTCTACCACTGAGACACAACCCCAGCCCTTCCTACATATTCTTTATTCAGTGAGAGTATGTGCAGTTTTTCTATGTAAAATATCAAGCATATCAACAGAAAAGCATCTTCTCAAAGTGTAATAAAAGGAGATGATCTGTTTCTAGGGAGTGTGCTCACTCTCCACTGCCATGCACAGGTGTTTGCCTGTAATTCCAGCAACTCAGGAAACTAAGACAAGGATCTTAAGTTTGAGGCCAGCCTGGGCAACTTAGTAAAACCCTATTTTCAAAAGTAAAAATTAAAAAAGGGCAGGAAAGGTAGCTCAGTGGTAAAGCATCCCTGGGTTAAATCTCCAATAAACACACACATACACACACACACACACACAATACCACCTCCAGAAACACTTGGGACATCAGCCTCATCTAGAGCTTCTAAGTCAAGGCTAGTCAACTACACTTGCACAAAGCTTTCCAGTTGATGAAGTGCTTCTGCCACTCATTTTCATTAAAACCCCCAAAGAACCTTCTATTCGCAGCCTCATTTTTCAGATACAGAAAGTAAAGACCTGAAAAACTTCAAGGTCACAGTGCTAGGAAGTGGTGGGGTAGAGAGCTAGTGATAACAAAATACCCTCCTGGAGCACAACCTTCAGACAACCAAGGAAGAACCACTGAAACCTTCAATTCTAACCTGTACCGGTGACTTTATATCAGTGTTTCTATTATTGACTAGAACTATTTTGTTGTTATTGTTGAGGCAAGGTAAAGAGGTGTATCTGACTTCAGAAGATTAAAATCTAAAAAAGAAAGTATGTCAAAAATTTAAGGAAATAGTGTGTATAAACGAATTGAGGATGCCTCTAACCCCTTTTCATTTGCAATGCTGGGGATTGGTCCAAGACCTTACAAAACTAGGCAAGTGCTCTGCAACTGAGTCACACCCTCAGGGTCAAGTGTTCAATGTGTGTGAA
Organism: Marmota marmota marmota; assembly: GCF_001458135.2. NCBI lineage: Eukaryota > Metazoa > Chordata > Mammalia > Rodentia > Sciuridae > Marmota > Marmota marmota. The sequence goes on along the minus strand of NW_026000005.1, from coordinate 33,001,801 downwards.
TGTGGGCATTGACGACCTTGTAGAGAAAGTGGCACGGTGGGTGGTGAGCCTATGCTTTTATCATCCTTGACTTCCTAATTTTCCCTCTTTGTATCCATATTGAAGTGTATTCATCTTATAACTCATTGCTTTATGGCCAGTACTTACTTGAAGTTTCAGAGTGAATTTTACTGCCCTTCTGTGGCATCCTTACAAAGTGTCACCTCTTTCTTGCCACATGTATGTTCTCATCACCCAGTGATGATCAGATTTACTTTTCAACAAGTAAAAAAATATGATTGCTGTGATAGCCAGCATTTTTCAGGGTCAGGAAATCATGGACTAATATTGAAATGAAGGATAGGATTAGATCAGCTAAAAGGTTTATTCAATCAAAGACTATTTTTAGAACTTCTATTTTGTGCCTTGTTTATAGGTTGGCTATGGGAACATTAAGATAAGGAAATAGTTTTCAGGCAATAAAACTTTCCAATGATACCTGGTGAGCTCAAGGCAGTGCCAACATGAGATGCAAAGAGGTGTCAGTAGCTTGGCAGAAAATCCTGTTTCCTGACTTCCTTACACAGGGATGCAGTAAAATGAAACACCCTTAACAAGTGTTTCATTATCAATTCTCTTGATGGCACACAAGAACTTATTGTTCAGAAAAACATGGAAATTGATGAAACCAGGCATTTTAGTCAGCTTGTGTTGTTGTTGTTGTTGGGAACCAAAAGACCCGACATACCGTCTGTGGGCTTGTGGATTCAGAGTTCTCAGTCCCTAGACAGCTGGCTCCATTCCTGCAGGCTCAAGGTGAGGCATAGTGGAAGGATGTGACAGAGGAAAGTAGCTCAGGATATCACAAAATATAAACCAAATATAAACAAGGACAAAATATAACAAGGACAAAATATAAACCAAAGGCACGCGCCCAGAGAACCGCCTCTTACAACCACATCCTACCTGCTTATAATCACCACCCAACTAATCTCTATCAGGGATTATTTCACTGATTGGACTAAGGCACTCACAACCCAATCATTTCACCTCTAAACCTTCTTGCATTGTCTCAGACATGAGCTATTAGAGGATATCTCACTTTTACACTATAACACTGGGTTTATCAGAGTCAGCCCCCACCAATCGTCCCCAGTGATACCCACCTTCCTGTCTTCTCACTTTGTATCCCATTCCATGACAGAGACCACACTGCAGAAATGATGAGGTGGCTTCCAGCCTGAGCTCTGACTTGCTTTACCTCTCACTTTGATAACTAACTCTGGAGAAGCCAGCGGCCATGGTGTGAGCAGGTCCAGGTGGTGACCAGTGAAGTTTCCAGCCTGAAGCCTGGACAGCCGTGAGTGAGCTTGGAAGTAGATTCTCCAGCCTCAGTGAGTCCTTTCAGTGGCTGCAGCCTCATCTGACAGTTCAGACTCAACCTCTTGAGATGCCCTGAGCCGGAACCATCCAGGTAAGCCATTCCTGGACTTCAGACCTACTGAAACTGTGAGGTAATGAGTGCTTATTATTTTAAGCCTCTAAATTTGAAAGTAATTTGTTACAGAGCTAATAGAGGTTTGAAATGAAATGTGCTTTTAAAAAATCAGACTCTGGATATAAAGAAGTTTTAGATCCCAGCTGTATGTGGTTTATTTACAACCCACACTTGTTTAACCTAGTCTAGCTAGTTTTAAATATTATTCTAAAATAGATATTAGACTTAAATAACTTCATAATAGGAAAGGTAAACCAACCCCCTATTTTCTACCCTTAGCATCTATTTTCTGCTTTCTTTTTCTCTACTTTCTGTAACCCTTGTTTTCTAAAACTTTTTGATGAAATTGATGAACTTAATAATGTTCTAATTTTTTAATTGCACATGTGAGGGCTTTACAGCAATGAATGATGTAACTAATAAAAGAGGACATTTTAGGAACACCTTAACTAATTTGCTTTGCTTATCTTCTCCTTTTTATGTATGCACAAGAGTGTATGAATTTTAAAAAATCATGTCTGAGTAATTCATAGATAAGTGATAAGAAAGCATTAATCATATTTCAAATGGCTATGCTTTCCTTTTTATTAGAGCATAAAATAATGGTGCATATTACAACCAGTGGCATTTTTGATTAGATAGAGAAATACAATTTTGTGTGGTATTGTGCTAGAAGGATTTGTGAGGAGTCATTTTAGATCTAACTATTTACTATTGCTGTGAGGAATTAATTTTACCAACCTAGAGAAACAAACAAATAAACAAGAAAAAAATGTAAAAAGTAGGGACAGGTTGTTTCAAATTCATAAAATGGTTAAATATAGGGGTCTAGAATTTGATTTTAACTTTGCAGGTTTGCTAGCCAACAGAGGTGATAGTGGGCCGGTGTGCACATTTACAGACATGTCTGTTTAGGGGAATTTGGCAGAAAATTATTGATCCTCAACACTTATTTTCATTCCCCCCAAAATGCCTCCCATAGCTTTTACATCTAGTCGGTGGCATTTATATCCAACCACTTGATCAGGTCAAATAATCTTGACATCTCCTTGAACTTCTTTTTCTGTAATGGTCAGCAAATCCCATTCATTGTGTCTTCAAGAGTGTGTACAAAATCTAACCACTTTGTACTGCCACCCACCTGGCCAAGTCATTCTCATCTCCCTTCTGGATTCTCACCTGTTAACTAGCTTTCCTGTTTCTGCCCTTGCTCCTTGCAGCTTATTTTAAACAGAGCTGCCAGAGAGTGGTCCTTTAAAAAGCCATCCACTTTAAAAAGCAGATCCAATCATGATGCACCTCTGCTCTAAAACTTCCAGTGCTTCCCCTCTTGCTCTGAGTAAAAGCCAAAGTACTCACAGAGACCTAGGGACTGGATGCAGTATCTGGCCCATACTTCCCTACGCTTCCACTGTTGGCCATGTTGTTGGCTCCACTGCAAACTCAGTGGAACCCACTGCTTCTTCAACTTTCCAGGTCTGCTTCCCCGTTCAAGGTTCACCCCCTGACCAGCTTCACATCTTTCCTCATTATCAACTTTTCAGAGAGGGCGTCCTGGACCACACTTCACATTCGGTCTGCATCTATTAATTGAGCACTTACTCTGTGCCACACCATAGTCTAGAATCTTGGGAATAAAACAAAGAGACAAAAATTCCTATCCTCATGGAAGCAAATAGCAAGGAATACATATAATTATGACATAAATGTGACTCTTTGAGAAAGAAAAAGTAGAACATAATATGGAGGGTCAAAAGTGATATATCTCAAAATAAATCTGGTTATCAGGGTGGCCTCCTTAGGATGATATTTCAGGGAAGGCTTGAAGGAGAAGAGGGAGTGAGCTACTCACTTCCAAAACCCCTTCACATCCTTCCATTCTTTCTCCCCCTTCCTTGCACAATGTCATTTATATAAAGCCTTATTACCATCTAACACTTTACAGTGTTATATATAAATGAGAAGGTGATTTGTTGACTTGTTTTATCTTCTCTAATAAAACTAGAGAGAGAGTTCAATTTTCTGTTACATGGTTTTTGTTTGTTTGTTTGTTTGTTTGTACTTAGGATTGAACTCAGGGGCATTTCACCCCGAAGCCACATCCCCAACTCTATTTTGTATTTTATTTAGAGACAGGGTCTCATTGAGTTGCTTAGTGAGAGGCTGGCTTTGAACTCACAAACCTTCTGTCTCAGCCTCCGGAGCCACTGAGATTACAGGCGTGTGCCACCATGCCCATCCTGTTACATATTAAATTGGTTTTGATGACATAGAAAGAACAACAAGGGAATAAATGATTATGCTAACCCTTCTTTTAAAAAATATTTCTATTTATGACACAGTAATTGGACGTGTGTGTGTGTGTATACACATACATACAAGGTATGGTGTGATATTTTGATTCATGTATAAAATGTGGAATGATCAGATCAGACTAATTGGCATAGCTATTCATTCAGATATTTTTCATTTCTTTGTGTTCAGAAATCCTGCCAGTGACAGACTCAAGATATACCTCTAGCCTGTCTGTCACCAGAGGCTATGCTCTTCTTGCAGCATGTGCATCCCCAAGATGTCACAATGCAGGATTCCCAAGACCTTACAGGCAGCACCTGTTAGGGCTGCTTCTGCTGAGCTGCCCTGCATTTATTTCTGTGGCTCTGAACTTCCTGGATCTCTGAATGCAATGCCATGGGAAAGCCCATGTGTGGCAATAAGCACGATGAGGGTGTGCTGCCCGTAGGTCTGCAGCAGCACAATGTGTCCTTCATAACCTGATGGAGGGAGCATCCTGCCAGAGCCTCTGTCCTGCAGTAATCAGTGAGCATGGCACCTGGGGAAAATGACTTCACTGCATCATTCCTAACCACCCAGAGAGCGAAAGCACTTATCAGAATCCCTGAGACCTGTGAAGGTCGGGTGGGGGGACAGGGTTCTTGACTTTTTTCTTTTTTTTTGGTTGGAACCCTGGAGTGCTCTACCACTGATCTATATCCCCAGTCCTTTTTATTTTTAAGACAGGGTCTCTTTAAATTGCTGAGGCTGGCCTTGAACTTGTGATCCTCCTGCCTCAGCCTACCAAGTTGTTGAAATTACAGGCATGTGTACCCTGCCTCTGCTACAAAACTTTTTTTTTTTTTTTAAACAGAAACTTCATTGAGTGTCTAACTGTTGAAACTCTCAAGATGAACTGGACACTGCCCCAGCTACCTTCTTGGGTTAGGACTTGTTCCTTCATGCTTGAATCTGCTGTATATAATTTTTAGGTGCCTCATTCGACCAGTCTGGTGGTATTTTCGTCTTTTAGCCTTGAGACTCCAGTTACAGTTTCTTCTGGCTTGGCAGAGTAGCCACATTTGCCACAGGTCGACCTCCGAAGGCTTGGGTGTCTTGTTACAGCCTTTCCCTTCATCATCCTCCTTCTGCTGCTGAGACCAAAGAGTGTGACAAAAACATCTTTAATTCTTTTATTTTATTTTTTTGGTATTGGGCATTAAACCCAGGGGTACTTAGTCACTAAGTCACATCCCCAGCCTGTTATTTATTTTTAGTTTTATTTTTTAAATATTTTTTTTAGTTGTAGATGAATACAATATCTTTATTTCTTTATTTTTATGTGATGCTGAGGATCGAACCCAGTACCTCACACAAGCAAGGCAATCACTTTACCACTAAGTTATAGCCTCAGCCGCCGTTTTTATTTTTTTGAGACAGGATCTTGCTAAGTTGCTGAGGCTGGTTTGGAACTTACAATCCTCTTGTCTCAGGCTCCCAAGTTGTGGGGATTACAGGCATGCACTACCATGTCCCACAGTAAAACATTTTTAAAAATTCAGTATTCCTATTGTTTTCTAAATTACTGAAATTATCCCTTGACACAATCTTCTTGAGGATGCAAGCAATCTACTCAGAAAGCATGAACTTGAAACAACTGCTAATGACTTGTTTTTATGTGGTCAACAAACTGGAGTGACATTAGCATTTGACTTCATGCAGCACATATCATGAGTGAGGTTGCCTGATACAGGAGTAAAGCCTCTAAGCAAAGTCTCTTTCAGGAGGGTGCAGTGGCAGATTCCTGTAATTCCAGCTTTAGGGAAGCCAATGCAAGAAGCTCCCAAATTCCAGCCAGCCTGGGCAACTTAGTGAGACCCTGTCTCAGAAGGAAAAATAAAAAGGGCCGGGGAGGTCACTCAATAGTAAAGAGCCCTTGGGTTTGATCCCCAATCCCCACACAAGAAAAGTCTCTTTCATTGGAATGAAAACATGATCTTTAGCTGAGGTTGTGGCCAGCAGCAGAGTGCTTACCCAGCACGGAGGCCCTGGGGTTGATCCCCAGCACTGACCAAAAAAAAAAAAAAAAAAAAAAAAAANATATATATATATATATATATATATATATATATATATATACACACACATATATATAATTTAAGAGAATAGACTGGCAAAAAGTAAAAACTAAATAGACATTGAGGATCCTACTGTTTGGGGTATGGAATTCTGTTGGAGTTGGCTTAGGAAATTAAGGAATAAAAATATTTGCAAGGAGATAGGAAAATTTCTCTGTATTCAGGGACGGATTATCTGTCCCTCTCCCTGTCTTTTTCTCTTTTTGTTAGATGGGAAAGGAAGACCATTATGTTCCTCAGGTAAAGACACCAAGGAAGAATGACTGAGTCCTTAGGGAGTGAGGGAAGAGCTTTATTTTTTTCCCACAGTCACCTAAAGCTAAGAAATAAGGGCTGCAGGGGTTTTAATACCTTTAGAACTGGCGTAATGACAGGGAATCCACAACCCCTGTTAAGCTAGATGAGTCCGAGTGAATCAAATATAAGCCTGAGGGCAGGCCAGTATCAGATAAAGCTTCAATTTATAGTAACCGATGGTTAGAGCAAAAGCAGTCTTTCTGTACAAGAGAAGCCCTAGCCAGCTTTTTACATTTGGGTGAAGGGATTATTTAAATTAAAGTTTTCTATGAAATTTTATGAGAAGCATTCTTATCTTTTATTAGTTAAATGGAAAAAAAAAAAAGAAAAACAGAAAGAAATCCCTGGCTATAGTTAGTTGTGGGTTTGACACGCGTCAGTTGCCCTCCTGCCATGAGAGGGAATGCTATCACCCCAGGAACTTTGAGGTGTGCAATTGCAGTTATTTTACAGCTGATGGATTTGTGTTGCTCCTACTAGATTCCTGCTAGTCAGGTCCCTCTTGTGATGGACACAGCATGAATGGCAAGAGTAGCTTGATCATTTGGGCAGCAGATCAGCAGTCTTGGTCTCATTTGCACAGTAGATGAGCTGGGTTAATGGAGTACCCATACCACAGAAATTAACAAATGGGTCATTTATGCTATGCCAAAAAGCAAAATCTTACAGTGTATTTGTGGCAAGCATAACATTTTGGATTATTTATAAAATTTTAAAAATAAGAGAAATCATAAGCAGAGTAGTGCATGATACTGGCAACCCTGAGATTACATTCTGAACAATTACCCGAAGGAACGGTTTGCATTTCTTTTGAGTCCCTAACTTCTTTTTATAAGAAACATAAAATTCACACCATCTTACTGAAAAAGCATTGCCATGTCTGCATATTCCCACCAGCTATAGTAAATCTGTGAGACTTACTGTAGTCAAATTTAAAATGTTATAATATTAATTTTGCTTTTTTGAACCACAAATGTACTTCCTGAAATGCCTTTTCCTTGCCCTTCTCTTTTTTCCTATTCTAACTACCTTTAGCCAGCCAGATACAGAGTTGAAAGTGTAGCCAGATGCAGTGGTGCACACCTGTAATGGAGCAGCTTGGGAGCTGAGACAGGAGTATCCTGAGTTCAAAGCCAGCCTCAGCAACTTAGAGAGGCCCTAAGCAACTGAGCAAGTTCCTGTCTCTAAATAAAACATAAAAAGGGCTGGGGATGTGGTTCAGTGGTTAAACACACCTGGGTTTAATCTCCAGAGCCAGAAAAAAAAAGTGTTACATCCTTTGATACAATTTTCTACAAGTTATGCAGGTATTAATGTGTAATTTAAAAATATAACTGGTATACATATTGATAGCACATATTAAACTTTTATTGAATCAGAAGACTAACAAAATCAGTGTGAGAATATCATACTGATGTGTATGGCAAGTAAAACAGTAAGTAAAATTAGAAAGTAGATTGTCAAATCATATGCTAATCAGGTTAATGCCCCTACATGACATTGAACCAAAACCTTCAGAGTTACCTTTTTTTCTGACAGAAGTCATTTTAGTTATCAATTTCTACAAGTTAAACATCTGACATCATAGACATTAGACCCTAATTGGCAGTGAATGACACCAGTCCAGGGTTCCATTCTCTAGTCAGGTGACCCTGTGGTAGACTTATTTACATGATATTGAAAGATAGCAGAATCATCATTTTTGCCTGTTCTCCAAATTTCTGGCAATGAAATTTCTTAATAAAAGTTATAAAAATATGAACATGTGATACAAAATAGTAAATGGGTGTGATTTTTTGGAAAGCCTTTACAGGTATCTATGTGACATCAGACTCCATTTTCCTATCCATAGATCTCCCAAGATCAGTTTTCCTGAGTACACTAAGGAAATTGATTTATCTTATGCCAACTCCTGAGTAATCCTCTTATCATTGCTTTCCTCAGCTCAGTGCTCGTCCCCATCATGTCGATCTGCTTTGGAAACTGATCACTTTTGGGTTTGTTTTTCATGTGAACCATGCTCATATGCACTAGAATACAGGTCTCCCAGGACTGAACTAGGGGGAACCTCATCCAGATTAAAGTTTTCTATGCACTTCCCTTTGCACATCCTTTAGCGCCACATCCTTGCCACGCACTAGACTGTCCACATGTGTCTGACTCACCTTCTGTTTTGGAATGGAGGCATAGAGAAAAAATTCAAACTGCACGCTACATTTAATTATTCCTGTTGCTCAAAGAAAGCACTCCCAAAGCCCAGAACCTTTGTGAAGGGTTCTCTTTGTGGATGCAGCTCAGCTTCTTTCCTTGATCTTCTGCCTGCAATCCCACAACACTTGGCAATTGCTTTCTTGCTCATACTGAATGAACTTCTAATTCCATTTTAGGAAAAGCACTTTCCTATTCATGCCTGGTTATCTTCTACTATGCCTTCTTCAGACAATGATCCACAGCCTAACCTTTCTGAAACCTGAATCATTCATACTAGACTGTCATTATGGGAAATTCAACATGACAGTGTAAGATGAACATTAAATTCCAAGGCAATCCCTTGATTCCCCCCGCACCCCCCCCCCCCTCTCTGGTACTGGGAATTAACCCAGGGATGCTCTACCACTGAGCTACACCCCCAGCCCTTTTTATTTTTTGAGACAGAGTCTCATTAAGTTGCTAAGGCTGGCCTTGAACTTGCAATTCTCCTGTCTCAGCCTCCCAAGTTGCTGGGATTATAGGTGAATGACCCTGTGCCTGGCAATTCCCTCCTCCTTCTGCCTTTTTCATCACCCCTGCTCCAGTTGGAAACTTCCAACTACCCAACTCAGTACTTGTATAGTCACATGTGTTTCACAAGGACAAGGATGCTTTTCTGAGAGGAAGAGAAAACTTAACCTAAATATAATCTAAATTGTCAGGGTCCTGCTCACATGTATGCAGTACCTCACGTTCATCACACCAAGTGGTAAGTAGTACCCCTGTGTTATTCTTCTAAATTATGCCTCTGTCAAGCATTTTTGGGCCATTTGCCCTGTTTTGGCATCCTTTGATACTGAAGCCAGTTGAGTAAATTTTGGAATGACTACCTTTCTAAGAATTAAATAGAACATCTCCTTTCTGTTCTTTAAGGAGAAGGAATTCTGTGGGAGAAATAATTTGTCCTTCACCAGATTGTAAAAACTTACAGCAAGAGCTTCAACATCTAAATAAATAATGAAATGCAAAAGAAGTTTAAAAAAAAAAAAAGCAGAAGGAAGAGCCAGGAAAGAATTTCTTTTCCTCCTGCCCATGTATCATTGCCTTTCCCCCAGGAATTGGCGACGGAGTTCTTCCAGTTACACTTATTGTTTGGCAAGAAAATGGCAGAAAATTCTTAAGCATTGTTATGAGTTTAATTTTGTACCTCCAGAAGATCATTGAAATCCTAATCCCCAGTACTGGTGACTTTATTTGGAAATAAGATGTTTGCAGACATAATCATGTTAAGATGAGGGTTTACTGAATTTGGGAGGTCCCTAATCCAATGTCACTGGACTCCTTATCATAGGAAGAGGAGAAACACACACACACACACACACACACACAACTGTGTGAACATGAAGACAAAAAATGGAATTAATTATATTGCCATCAATACAAGGAATACATACAATAAGATTATAATAAGGAGGAAGATCCCCATTTAGATACTTTGGAGGGAGATGCCTCTGCCATCACCTTGATTTTAGACTTCTAGTCTCCGGAATGGTGAAGGAATAAAATTGTGGGATTTTTTTGTTTTGTTTTTAGTACTGGGGATTGAAGCCAGGGATGCTCTACCACTGAATTACACTCCCAGACTTTTTTATTTTTTATTTTGAGATAGGATCTCTCCAAGTTGCTAAGGCTGGCCTCAAACTTGTGATCCTCTTGCTTCGGTCTCCCAACAAATTGGGAAAATTCTGTTGTTCAAAGCCACCAAATTAGTGATACTTCGTTAAAGAATCTCTGGGAAACTAATATGAGCATTATCATTGTCATCCTAGATATTATCAATGACCTGCCATATGACATTCACTGTCATTTCTTGACTGTGCACTAGATGAAAGTTTAGATGATGAAGTCCAAATTTTTGGGTCCAAGCTCACTGTTATTAGGTATCTGTATGGTTTGGATGTGAGGTGTCCCCCAAAAGCTCACATGTGAGACAATGCAAGAAGGTTCAGAGGAGAAATGATTGGGTTGTAAGAGTCTTAACCCAATCAGTGATTTAATCCCCTGATAGGGATTAACTGAGTGGTCACTGAAGTGGCAGGGTGTGGCTGGAGGAGGTGGGAATTGAGTTTGGGTATATATTTGCATCTGGCAAGTGGAGACCTCTCTCTGCTTCCTGATCACCATGATGTGAGCTGCTTTCCTCTGACACACTCTTCCGCCATGATGTCCTGCCTCACCTCAAGCCCTAAGGAATGGAGCCGGCCTTCTATGGACTAAGACCTCTGAAACCCTGAGCCCTTAAAGAAACTTTTCATCTTCTACAATTGTTCTGGTCAGGTCCTTTAGTCACAGCAGCGAAAAAAACAACTAAAACAGTGATCTAGGGCAAGTTATGTGACTGTTCCCATTAGTCCATTTTTTCTCACCTATTCTAATAGCCTTGAAAGGCAGACATAACATCCCCACTTAAGAGCAGAATCCTCTAGGAAGGAAGATGGTGGAGCCAAGAAAGGACACACAGCCCCGCAGGTTCTCAGCGCTGGATGTATAAACCTAGACGGCTGCTCCTCTGTGAGGTGAGTAACAAAAGAACCTCCCTGAAACCTAATACTGGATTGTAATAAAAATTTATAGAGTCACAGAAAGTTGGTGACTTAAGTATAAGAAATAATGCAACTCCGCGAGACCCTGTCTCTAAATAAAATACAAAAATAAATAAATAAATAAAATAAACCTGGGTATGTGACTCAGTGGTCAACTGCCCCTGAGTTCATCTCCGGTACCTCTCCTTCCCCCCAAAAAAAAGAAATTAAAAAATAAAGAAAAATCTACCCAGACCTAGTGAAACCCGGGGTTTACGGAGAAAGGCTGATTTTAATGGACCAAGAGTTGGTAGGGAAAGCGCCTCAGTGAGAACAAATCCAAAGTGGTCTGCTGGAGTGGGAGGTGCAGTGAGCCACCAAAATCCCCCTGGTCCATGGCTGCAGGGAACCCTCCGCCAGGGGAGAGGAAAACTGGCGCCGTAGCTGAAAGCCGCCCTGCGCAGCCCTGGCAGCTGAGGGATCCGGAACTCAAGTGAAGAGGAGCAAGCCAAGCCAAGGAGAAAATCCTCACCTGGACCAGAGACACTAAAACAGGCACAAAGAACATTCTACCTGGACCATTCAGCCTTTGGATCCCAAGGGAGAAAGATGCCATACTACCTGGCACCCCCATACTATCTGGCACCCCCATACTATCTGACACCCCCATAAGGGCTATCAAGAAGATTTCCCTGCAGCCACACAGCTGTCTGCACTCTAAGGTGGACCCTGACATTACACAGTTGACCAGCAGCGCCCAGACTATCCCATGCAACACTGGGAGATGGCGGGCTGAGAACTGCTACACCCAGCTGGCTGCTAGGGGAGGAACACAAGGACAGCAGCCAAAAATACAGAGCCAAAAATAAATATAAAGACTGAAAATCCAGCCCTGCTAACAGATTTGACCACCACAGCAGAAACAAGCCGTCTCTCTCTTAAAGATGTTTTTTTCTATTTTCTTTTTCTCTCCTTTTTTCTTATTTCTTTTCCGCTCCTCCATATTCCCATTTTTTTGCTCCTTTGAAATTTTAACACTTTTTTCAAACATCATTTTGTTGTATTATATTATTCTTAACTTTTTTTTTTTTTTAAATTTTTTATTGTGGGTTGTTCAAAACATTACAAATTTCTTGACATATCATATTCCACACTTTGATTCTATTCTTAACTTTTTAAAAATTATACTTGATTTTGTGTGTGAGTGTGCATTTGTGGTTGTGTCTGCTCTCACTACACGGGTAGGTTTGTGTGTGTGTGTGTGTGTGTGTATACACACACACATACATATATGTACACATATATATTTATATAATTTGACATACACATTAACATCTCTTTCCTGCATGTGTTCATTATTTGGCCTAGATTCCATTTAGGTGGGTTACAGTTATTCAAGGGTTCGGATTGTTTTGCTCTTACATTTGCTGGTTTATTTATGCCTAGGTTTTGGGCCCTCTTATCTCCTTTTCTTTGCTGTTTTCCCCCAATAACAACCCAAATTTACTATTTCCTGTTCCTCTTTCTTTTTTTTTTCATTACTTTCAATTAATTTATTTCTTCTTCTTTATAGCTAACACTTCTTCCCTATCTTCTGCCTCTCCTCTGACTACTTTTTCAAACACTTCAAACTTTTTCTTGCCTACCTGCCTTCTTTTCTCTTATTTGGGAAACTGTTATCTCACTAAACAATAGCAATAATATAAACTATGTAGGTATTACCTCTTTCAAGTTGTTGTGCATTATGTTAATTATAGTAGACACCTGCTGTCAAATGCCTGATCAGTTCATGTTTTTTAAATTCCTGGTACTATTGTTAAATGCTGACTCCCACTATTCTTATATAGTTGACAACTAGTGTTATAGATGTTGAAGTAAACACCAGACATTTATCTTAAGGTCATACAACTGTTGCTGACATTAGTGCCATTCCTGGATCCCCTCTCCCTTTTAGAGGGCCTAGAAAGACATTGGAACACTTCAAGATCAAGAGAAGAGATTCTGCTGATGACAAATACTTGCATGTCAACCAAGCAACAGTGACTCTCACCCCACACGCAATCTAGCCTCACCTGAGCCTTAGCATTACTTCAACTTAAAGAATGGAGGAGACAAAAACTCCAAACTAATAACAAGCACTCCGGGAGGAACAATCAGAGAGGGACCTCAGGTCTCACACCTTGACATTTACTCATATATCAAAAACAGAGAAGTCCCAGAACAAAGAAGATAATTACATATGAATGGACATGAATAAAAATGAGGAAGGGGAATCTATCTCAAGTGATATGAAAGTCTAAGACCTCTGTAAACATGAGGAAATAGGTAAACAAGCCCCCCCTACTCCCCAACTCACAATCCCTCAACAATACATACCATTGATATTGATGTGGATGAAATCCCAGAGAAAGATTATAGAAAGCTGATCGTTAAAATGTTCAGTGAACTAAAAGGAGATCTAAGTAATGGAGAGCAAATACAAGAGATGAAAGATCATTTGAGTAAAGAAATAGAAATAGTGAAAAGAAACTAATTAGAACTCCTAGAAATGAAAGACACCATCAATTAAGTTAAAAATTTTACTTGAAAGTGTTACTGACAGCTTTCAGGATGTATAAACTTGAGTACACAGAATGTAATAAAGATGAAAAAATTATAGAAAATGATCAGAATATACAAGAACTGTAGGAAAACAGGGTATATGAATTGAAGTACAGGTTATATGAATTTGTGTACGCAGAATTCAATAGAGGGAAAAGTGATAGAACATGATCAGAATATTGAAGAACGCTGAAACAACATCAAAAGACCAAATCTGAGAATCATTGGCATAGAAATGGACATGTAAGCTAAAGGTATTAAGAACATTTTCAGTGAGATAGTTACAGAAAACATTTCCCATATCAGAAATGATATAGCCACATACAAGAGGCTTACAGGACTCCAAATAGACTTCATCAAATAGAAGCTCTCCAAGATACATCAAAATCAAGATGCCTAACAGAAAATAAAGAAAGAATATTAAAAGCTACAAGAGAGAAACATCAGGTCACATTAGAAGAGAACCGCTAAGACTCACTTTTGATCTCTTAATTCAGACCCTAAAATCAAGGAGGGCCTGGGATGAGATATTTCAAGCCTTCAAAGAAAATAACTACTCAGCCAAGATCAGTTTCAAATTCAAGGGGAAAAAAAAACTTTCCATGACCAGAGTAAACTAAAAGAATCCATGACCATGAAGCAAACACTATAAAGAATACTCAAAAGATAAACTGCACACAGAGAATTCAAAAACAATTCCCAAAGCTCACAAATAGAGGAAAATCAATAGAAGAGCAATCCACTAAACAAGCATCAAGACAGTATTAAATATAGCAAAAAATTAAATTGGCATAAAACCACAAACACATAGCCATACTAACACTGAGTGTTAATCTTCTCAACTTCCCAATTAAAAGACATAAATTAGGACAATGGATCAAAAAATGAAACAAACAAAAAGCCCCCAACAACAACATCCAACTATATACTGTTTACAAAAGACTCATTTCATAGGCAAAGACACCCACATGCAGAAGGTAAAAGGATGAAAAATAATTCAATGCAAACAGAATCCAGAAACAAGCAGGAGTAACTATTCTTATATCTGACAGAGCAGATTTCAAACAAAAATTAATCAGAAAAGGAAAAGATGTCCCCTACATTCTCATAAAGGGAACAATCCAACAAGAAGATATAATCATGATACATATATATGCCCCAAATGTCCATGTATCCAATTACATAAAAAAAAAATCATGACATTATATCTCAGACAGACCCCAAAACAATAATACTGGGTGATTTCAACATACCCTTGTCATCAATAGATAGATCATCAAAACATAAAATCAATAAAGATATCTCCAACCTAAATCATACTAAAAATCAAATGGACCTAATACACATCTTCAGGATATTTCACCCCCAAACAGCTGAATATTCCTTCTCAGCAGCTCATGGAACTTTTCCCAAAATAGAGCATATTCTAGGTCACAAAGTAAATCTTAGCAAATACAAAAACAGAAAATTGTTATAATCCCATGCATCCTATCAAGTCACAATGAAATGCAACTGGAAATCAACAGTACAAAAATAATAGAAACCACATAGACCAATGCACTCTTTTTTTCTTTTCTTTTTTTTCTTTTCTCTTTTCTTTTCTTTTTTTTTTTGGTACCAAGAATTGATCCTAGAGGAGCTTTACTCCTGAGTCATATCCCCAGGAGAAAGGGGAGGAGGGGGTGGGAGGAGGAGGGGTAGGGGGAGGAAGTAGAAGAAACACTCAGGAATTAATCTAACCAAGGAGATAAAGAGCTATACAAAGAAAATTGGGGAAAGTTGTATACTAGTACAACCACTCTGGAAAGCAGTATGGAGATTCCTCAAAAAACTGGGGATGGACCCAGCTATCCCACTCCTTGGTAGTTTTCCAAAAGAACTAAAATCAGCATACTACAGTGATACAGCCACCTCAGTGTTTATAGTAGCACAATTCACAATAGCCAAATTATGGAATCAACCTGTATGCCTGTCAACAGGTAAATGCGTTAAGAAATGTGGTATCTATACACAATGGAGTTCTACTCTGCCATAAAGAAGAACGAAATTATGACATTTGCTTTTAAATGAATGGAAGTGGATAACATCATGCCAACTGAAATAAGCCACACTGAAACTCAATGGTCATATGTTTTCTCTCATATGTGGAAGCTAGAGCAAAATAGAGGAAAGGAGGAGAAAAGGATAGGAGATCAGAAAGATATAGGGAATATCAGTATTAGAGAGGAAGGGTGGGGGGATGGGAAAGGGGAGGCAATGCAGAATGATTTCTTTAAAAATCATGTCACACACGTGTGCACGCACACACACACACACACACACGCACACCCCACAGGGAATTTCACCTTTATGTATAAGTAAAAAGAACCAATCAAAACCAAAAATAAATAAATAGATGAGCAAAAAAGGAAAGGAAGTATAGCAGAGTAGAGGAAGCAAAATGGGGGAAGAGAAAAGGAGGGTTATGAGCTGAGTATGAGTCTGTTGGGTTGAACCCAAATATTATGTATAACTATAAAGCTCTTTAAAAAAAGATGTAGAATCTTCTGAGACATAGTGAAGTTCAGCATTTACCCACAGAAGGTGGTTAGCTTTTAAAATATGTTTTTCACTTTTTTATTTTGAAATACTTAAAATTTATAGAAAAATTACAAGAGAAGCATAATGGACTCTCACCATTTACCCAGGCTCCCCGTTGTAACTTTTTTTGTGTCATATTTGCCTTTATTCTATATAAATACATATTTCCCTCTCTCTAAAAATGTGTATTATGTCATGTGCACATTTTATATGTTTACCTCTAAGCTATTTGAGAATTCCATACATGTGCCTTTCATACATATGTTATTCCTAACAATAAGTATACTCTCCTTCTTCGTGAGAGTACAACACGAAAATGAGGAAATTAAGGTTGATGTAGTCTCAAGGTTTCTTTTCTTGTTTTGTGGTGCTAGGGATCAAGTCCAGGGCCTTGTGCATGCTTGGCAGGTACTCCTTTATTGAGCTACCCTCCACCCCACAACACACACACTTAATATGAAAGTAACGTGTATTCCCACTAGTGCACAGATCATAAATATACAGCCTGAGAAATTTTCACAAGTGAGCACATCTGTGTAATCATCAGAGAGCTCAGGAAATAGATCATTATCATCAGCCCAAAGCTCCCACTCACTTCCTCCTCCCCATAGGTAACTGTTATCCTGACTTCTATTATCATAAATTAGTTTTGCCTACTTTTGAACCTTATATACAATCATATAAATTATATAGTATGTTTTTATTTGTTTTTTTTAAAAGAAAGACTGCCTTCTTTCACCTAATATTGTATATGTGAGTCCATAATTATTATTGTGTATACCTGTAATTGGTGAACACATCCCAGCTTATCCATTGTGCAGTTCTTGGACATGTGAGTTATTTCTTATTTGGGGTCATTAATCTTTTTGTACATGTTTGGGCCTATTAATCATATGCATACATTCTTGTTGGTTTCATTGCTAGAAGTATAATGATTAGGTCAAAGGGTATGATTAAATTCAGGCTTATCAATTTATTTTTTCACAGTTTTGGAGGCTGAAGGTCTGAGATGGTTCAGTTCTGGAGAGGACTCTTCCTGGCTTGTAGACTATTTCCTTCTTTCTGTATCTTCATGTGGTCTTAGAAATTTTGTCATTGTCCTCTTCTTATAAAGCTACCAACAGAAGGGGATTAGGATCCCACACATTTGACCTGATTTACCTCCTAAAAGTCCTATTTCCAAATACAGTCACATTGGGGGGTTGGGGTTCAGCACAGGCATTCTGAAGGGATAAGATTCAGTCCACAGCAAATGTGGGCATGTCTCAGGTTCTTCTCTCCTCTCTTTTCCTCTTTCTCATGTTTGATGATGCATGAAGTTAACAGATTTTGCGTTAAATCACTAGCAGTAGCTATATCTGTAGGTTAGTTGTGGGTTAAGGGATGGAAAAGGGGAAAGAGGAGATTAAGATGGATGGTGAACCCAAGCAGATCCGAGCAGGTCAGAGTTTCTAAGAAAGTTTAATTTCTTAGAGGACATGTTGAAAGCTTATGCTTGCCTGCCTATCTATCGATCATCTATCTATTCATCTTAAATATCTTTTACCAAGTCAACCAAATAGCCCTATTTCCATTTTTAATACTTACCTGAGGAATTTATTAATAATTCAAAATGAAATACACATTCATAAAATGTTTTCAGTTTTGTGGGATTTAAATTCATTAAGCTTTCTATGCTGTCTTACCAGTTTACTAACATTATGATAAAGTCTAGTTATTATCCAGTGGCTTCTCTAGGTTGTGCTACAAGATTGAAATGGTCCTTTCAAACATAGTCTTCTATGTCTATTTCTAGACTTCGTGGCATTTGTCTCAATTAAATCATAATATTTAATAACAAAATCAGACCACTGTGGTATGACTTAAAAATGTTCATCATTGTATTAAAATAAATAACATTACCAGGTGTGGTGGCTCATGCCTGTAATCCCAGCTACTCAACATGCTAAGGCAGGAGGGTCCCAAGTTCAAAGCCAGCCTCAGCAACTTAGTGAGGCCCTAAGCAACTTAGTGAGAGTCTGTCTCATAAAAAAAAAAAAAGGAAGTACTGGGAATGTAGCTCAGTGATTAAGCATCCCTGGCTCAATCCCTGGGTTTAATTTAATAAGGGCTAAAATTTATAACTCAGAGGAAGAATGCTCCCTAGTACCACACACACACACACACACACACACACACACACAAAGGGGAGAGAGAGAGAGAGAGAGAGAGAGAGAGAGAGAGAGAGAAAGAGAAATAACATCTATTGAGAAAAACCAGGCATTATGATATACTTCTTTATGGCCATGATCTTGTATACTATCACAACAGTCCCAGGAAGAAGCCTGTATTATTATTCCAATTTTCATAGATGAGAAAATTGCAGTTTAGAGAAATTAAGTAATTTGACTAAAGTAACATAGCTAGTAAGTGACAATCAGCTAGAACTTGAGCCAAGTTAGATTGATTCTGGAACCATCTTAATCTCTACACAAAGTAACCATTCAACAACAGGAGAATGCTCATGTGCTTTGTAACTTCAATACCATACAATATTACCCAGCCACTGGAAATTATGTCCCCAAATAATTTTGATTAACTTTGAAAAGTGTTTACATTTCAAGAACAAAGTGAATAAGGTATACAAACATTTATACATTTTGATCTCAGCTAATAGAAAAATAAACCTGTGTGAATACCCACAGGTATAAGGGAAAGTAGTATGTACAAATATGAATAATGCTTATTTCTAAATGCTAAATGTGGTAAGATAATAAATTATTATTATTATTATTATTATTATTATGGCAGAACTGGGAATTGAACCCACTGTCTCGTATGTACTAGGCCAGAGTTCCACTACTGAACCACACTGCCTTCTTAATTTTATTTTTTTAATTTCTTTTTTTTAAAAGTTGTATATGGACACAATGTATTTATTTTTATGTGGTGCTAAGGATCAACCCAGTGCCTCACACATGCTAGGCAAGCGCTCTACCACTGAGCTACAACCCCAGACTCCATTCTTAATTTTCTTTTGAGACAGCGTCTTCCTAAGTTGCCCAGTCTGGACTCCAATTGGCAATTCTTTCGCTTTAGCTTCCTGAGTAGCTGGGATCACAGGCATGCGCCACTGCATCTAGCTAGACGATTCTTGCTTTCTTAATATATATTTCTATAATAAACACGTATTGCTTTTGTAATCAGGAAAAAGATAACAAAAATCTTTAATACCTACAACATAAAAGAGGAACTATAAGACTTGGGTTTTATGATTAAAGGAATCAGTTCATTTAATAACTACTGTATTCATTAACAAGGTGCAAACCATTCCATTTGTGGTCTGTTCTCGATGCGTATGGTTATCAGACATTCAGACACATGTAATATTCTCCTGCTGGTTGAATTCTCTTTCTGCCTTATGTTGGAGATAAAGTAGAAAGTGTATATTTCTCATCGGGAAGTTGGCATTTGAATGAGACTGCCGTTTTTCTCAGCTTAAAGAAGATAAAAGGAGTTATCAAGTAATGTTTTCTTTCACCTAAGGATGTTGGCCCCACTCCGACAATTGGAATTGATTGAACTCCAGTGCTTGCAAATTTAAAAGCCTAACACAGGGGATCTACTCACACTGAATTTTACAAATCAATGGATAAACTCAAAACAAAACCCTATTACGAGGCACCTTAATGTTTATCTGTTTGGCAAGATAAACACTTGTAAACAAGCATTTTCGATTGTGAGCCTCCATAATAACACTATGAGATCTGTATTGGATGGTAAAAATTTGCATGGAACAAATCTGAAGGAGAATATTGCTTTTTTAAAACATTGAGTCTTCTGATTCATATTCTCAATTAGATTGTGTTTCATTTATCTAAAATTGTCTCTCTTGACTTTGGATAGAATTTTCTCATTGTCAATGGAATGAATTTAACATCACACGAAACTGGTAGGCTGTTGGTATTCGATTAAATGGTATTTATTACCTTGTGGATGCCTATGAATCAGTGGATGAGGAAAAAGAAAAGACATTAAATTGCTTTATGTATGAAGAACATAATGATTGCTAATTAATTTACTAGTTAGTCTTTAAGTTTTATATCTACATCCTCACATTTAATTTGGACTTCAATGTTATATTAAGATTACTCATACTGGAGGAAAACTTTTAAAAGACCATGTTTATGAGGAATCGGTATTTTTAAAAAATCAGTTATTAGATTTTTTTAAAATAAAAGTCTCAACAATTTTCTTTCCTTCTTTCCCCCTTCCTTCCTTCCTTCCTTCCTTCCTTCCTTCCTTCCTTCCTTCCTTTCTTTCTTTCTTTCTCTGTGGATATTTAATCCAGGGGTAATTTACCACTGCTACATGCCCAGCACTTTTTACTTTTTATTTTGAGACAGGGTCTCCCTAAGTTGCTTAGGGCCTTCCTAAATTGCTGAACTTGCCTTGAACTTTTGATCCTTCTGTCAAAGCCACCTGAGTTGCTGAGATTACAGGTGTGTGCCACTATA
The DNA here is from genome assembly GCF_001458135.2 of Marmota marmota marmota. NCBI lineage: Eukaryota > Metazoa > Chordata > Mammalia > Rodentia > Sciuridae > Marmota > Marmota marmota. The sequence continues at coordinate 32,981,166 of NW_026000005.1, read as the reverse complement.
CCTGGCTAGTTATTAGATTTTAATCAACAGACCTAAAGACCTTAACATTTGGATCAGTTCATTAGACATTGATTTTGGTGATGAGCACTTTTCCCAGTTCATTGTCATTGATGACCAATACCTTTATAAAATTGAAATACTAGAATGATGTAAAAATGAAAATGAAGATATTTTCAAGTCAATGGATGAAAGTGCAAAACAGAAATATGCTTTTTTTTTTTTTACTATTAGTTTCAACAGATGTACCATTATTGTCAAATTTGTCTAAGCACTGTAAATTCTTCCTCTCAGTTCCTGTGTTTATCTTTCCATGTACTGTATCAAGCAGTTCTTGGATCTGTGCCTGTATACAGACCTGGTTTGGAGTAGATATGCTGTGAATCCCTCTGCTCCTCTTGGCCTCCTGTTGTTTAACCTGGGCTGCAAATTGGATAAGGGAGTGCAATGACTTCCCTAATCTCACCCTCATCTGCCTTTGAAGAGGCCTACAGACTATAATCAAAGTAGTGCCATCTCTTACCTGTAGTGTCCTGATGTCATGCCTGACCCCTGTCCCTAAATTCAGTGGGTCTCGTTTCATGTGATCACTCCAGTGGTACATGTTGGGGATCCCAGGAAGAGTGCCTCAGGTGAGCCAGGGAAAATATCCTTGTTTGACATAGACATGGATGAAATAATTGATACCTCCAGTACATTTGACAGTTGTGGTCACAACAGTGAAGTTTAACAGAAAATTGTTAGTCACACTGAGTCCCTTGTGGCAAATGCAGACAACTTAAGCTTATTCATGTAATTTTTTTCCAGTTCAAAACTCTGATTTTTCAGGTCACTTTAGGATTCAGAATTCATTTAACATTTTATTCAAACTCACGTCTCTATTTTCTACTTCTTTTTTTTTTTTGTCTTTGGTGGTGGTGCTGGGGATTGAACCCAGGATCTTGTGCATGCAAGGCAAGCACTCTACCAACTGAGCTACATCCCCAGTCACCTTCCTTCTTTGCCGTTTGAGTCTAACACCCCAGGGAGTGGACATAGTCCACACTCAGAGCCTTCAGGGAAGGGATGGGGTTCAGCTGCCTAGTCTTTTCTCCCAGGCGTGGATGGCCCCGAGGCTGTGGTGTTTTGGGCATAGTCGGCATGGTGGGTGCTTCAGGAGATGGAGAGCTGGCATTTCCACAGCTGTTGCTGCTCCTCTTGTGCGTTCTCTGGCCCAAAGATCCCCTAGAACTGCTGCAGCCCTTCACTCATGCTGGGGGCCAACTGTGTCCACTTCTGATGCAGGAGTTTCTAGGAGCTTCTTGGCAGACACTTAGGTTCTCTCTCCCCAGTAATTTCTGCTCTTAACCCAAAGGATTGTGGGAAACTTCAGCACCATGTTGCCAGACTTTGGGGCTTGGGTCTGGTCCCTCAGCTCTTTTAACATCCATTGTTTGCCTCTTTTTCTTTGTAAAGGCCAGGAAGTGTGAGGACTATCCAGTAAAGCTATAGCCTCCATGAGTCCCTTAGGAAGGGGCAGGGGCACATTGGTATAGATGTTGAGGAAGAGATGAGGGACTGGGGCGAATTGAGGTTGGCTGTCTAGATCACTTGGGTCCCACACCAGAGTCTGGATGCTCCCCTGGAAAGGGAGAAGAGGGTGTGGCTCCAATTTCTGCCTATGGGCTATCCTGGGTGATCAAGAGAACTGGAATTGGCCAGGATGGAGTAATGATGGCTTGAACTTGGGTTAGCTCCCATCAGGTCAAACTGGGGTAAAAAGACTTTGGCTCCGAGAGACAGGCCTGCAAGAGACTCTATACTCACCTCCTTCCCAGATAGCCTTCCTTGCTATTGATGGTCCCTCTAGCTGGAATACAGTTTTGTTAATTGCTAAGGTTGTGGCCTAGATACACTGATACCTCCAGGAACCCTGACCATTCCTGACACCAACCACCTTAGGTACACACCCTCTTTTTGACTTGTTAACCACTCCTGCCAACTCTCAAGCCCCGAGTCTATCTCACTGCAGCTTCTCTTCATGGGGAAGGAAGGGGACAATGTTGAGATCATTCTAAATCTATCAGCCCTCAGTTATCTTTTATATTCTTTAAATCTTTTGTCTGTGTCTTCCAAAGTAAGGAAGTGACGTTCATGTTATAACTCCAGCCAGGAAATGTGGAAGCAGCCATGAAACCCATATCTAATGAAACTAATGTTTGCTGTTAAGAAATCAGGATACTGGTGGTATTTGGAAGGGACATGAGGTACAAATAACATTCTCTTTATTGATTAGGATGCTGATTATATGGTTGTGTTCACTTTGTGTAAGCTCATTGAGCTGATGATTTGGCCTTAAGAATCTTAGGAAATTTTTTATTATCCAATATCCAGTATGTCATAGTGGTTGGGCAATGGCCTGGCAAGGAAACAGATTCTCCTCCAGAAACTCCAGAGTAAACAAAGCCTTGTTGACAGCCTAATTTAAAAAAGTATATATATTATTTTACTTTTTTTGGTATTGGGGTTTGAACCTTGGGGTGCTTTACCAGTGAGCTACATCCTCAGTCCTTTTTATTTTAAGAAGGGGTATCACTAAGTTTCTTGGGGCCTTGCTAAATTGACCTCGAACTTGCAATCTTCCTGCCTCAGCTTCCAGAGTCACTGGGATTACAGGTATATGCCACCATGCCTGGCAACTGACGGACTGATTTTAATTCTGACCTCCAAAACTAAAATCAGATAATAAATTTGTGTTGTTTAGCTATGAAGTTTATGGTAATTTATTACAGCAACAACAGTAACTAACACAGACTTGTTTAAGAGCAAACTAGGTTCCAGGCAGGCCCTGAGGGTGATTACATAGCCAATGATAGAAGAAACTCTAGGATTCCAATTCAAGTTTGCTAGCATTGAGAGACCAGATATTTTTCACCAACCTAGTTTTTTTTTTTTTTTTCATTGCAAATAAAATGTAACAGTCTGATAAGATTGATATTATAAACCTTTAAATTTCCCTAAGGACAATTCTAGAAGCTCAGTACATGATCCTGGTTGCCACAGGTCATTGATATAGGTTGAGTCATGATGTTACACTGATTCTGTGTCCTTGCTTGGCTACTCACAGTCTACTACTTGACATGTTTAGCCCCATGGCAGCTTTATAGGTACTCAATGAATTCCAGGTAGCTAAGGAAAGAATGATCTTCCTCCATATTACTCCATTCATTCCTAACTAGGGATCAACTCTCCAATTAACCATGGCATATTCATTTTCCTTTGGAAATGAAATACGTGAATTGTCACATGTCAAGAGTGCTTCATGAGAAGAAAATTCTAAAGTGAATTCTTTTTCAGTAGGGGTAAGATAGGGCTGGGGCATAATTGAATGATGAAATGCTTGCCTAGCATGCATGCAAGAGGTCCTGAATTGCGTCTCCAGCTACACAGCTACACACACACACACACACACACACACACACACACACACTAAAGTCATTTGCCTTTTTAAAACTTTGATGGTAAAATATGCTGGTTCTCTAGTCTAAAGCTGAATATTTACCTATTATATCAATATTTACCACCAATTTATCTGTAGGTAAATTTTAAAGTCAGGATTGGTTTGACAGAAAATCATTTAGGATTAGTGGAACTCGCTTTTAGAGGTAGCTTTAATGTAAGCAAGGCACAAAAACAGCTTAAAATATCCAAATATTCAATCTAGGTGCTTCAGAAAACCATGTGGAAAAGCTGTGTTGATCGTTTCCTGCCTGAAAATGGCGATGGTTTACAGGACATCTCCATCTTTATTTTGCCCTAATCCTTCGTCTTTTCCTACTCTGCACAGTTTTCAGAGTGTATGTCAGTCATTTCTGAGTTGATATTGGGCCAAGACTCAAGATCATTAAGGCTTTAAACAGCCACCATGTGGTCACAACTATGGCTACAAAAGTCCCCCAGGAGACACACACAGTGAAGAGGCCAGCCCGACTCATGCATACTATTTGGGTTTGGTGCCAAAATCCCATTTGGAGTTTCTAGACCTGGTGACTTGTGCTAGAATACATAGCACTAAAAATGTTCCTTTTTTTTTTTTTTTTTTTTTTTTGCCAGAGGCCTTACTAAGAGAATCTTCTCCAGATCTTTTCACTCTGGTGGCAAAAAGAAAGGAAAAAAAAAATTTGGAATTGGTAGGATGGATTCTTCTCCCTGAGACCTAGGGTGAGGTGGTCTAATGCTGTACTGCAGGCCAGGCTTTTCTTTGCAAAAATAAGCAGAGGGTGGCAAGTGATGAGAAGAGGCAGAGGACGGAGTTCATTGCCAGTGGGAGAGAGGGCTACTCTCTTGCTAATAAGGCAGCACAGGGGAAAGCCTTTCTTTTCTTTTTTTCTTTTTTCTGTTTATGTTTTGGTACTAAGGATTGGATGCAGGGGCATTTACTCCTGAACTATATCCTCAGGTTTTAAAATGTTTTTATTTGGAGACAGGGTCTCTCTAAGTTGCTGAGGGTCTTTGCCAATTTGCTGAGGCTGACCTTGAACTTGTGACCTTCCTGCCTCAGTCTCTTGAATGACTGGGATTACAGGCATGTGCCACTGTACCCAGCCTGGGGAAGTCATTTTAATGAGACAAGTTAAAAAAGACAGAAAAATACACCCTACTGTCATGTATACCAAAAAAGAAGAAATAGAACAAGAAGAACGAGGATGAGGAGGAGGAGGAGGAGGAGGAGGAGGAGGAGGAGGAGGAGGAGGAGGNTGCCTCTGCATTTCTGACAAGCTCTCGAGTGATGCTGGCACTGCTGGGCCTAGGAACACCCTGAGAGCAACTGGTCTAGATCATAGGAAGAGTCCACTTTTTTGAATGCAAATCATAGGCAAACAAAACAAAAGAAAATCACATTTTAGGGCTGGGGTTGTGGCTTAGCAGTAAAGCGTTTATCTAGTGTGTGAGAGACCCTGGGTTCGATCCTCAGCACCACCTAGACATAAATAAATAAAATATAGGTATTGTGTCCAAATACAACTAAAAAATATTTAAAAAGAAGAAGAAGAGGAGGAGGAGGAGGAGGAGGAGGAGGAGGAGAAAAAAAAATGGGACCTCCAAGAAACCCAATTCAGCTAGAGAAGCATAATGTTTTGCCTGTTAATTTATCACACCACTCAGAGTTCTGTCCTTGGCCCCAACACTATGGTTCAACAAGGCCCTCCGAATTTTACCTGGCTTCTCCTTAGGGAAGAGAGCTGGGAGAACAGGAGGCTTGATCTGACCCCAGAGGCTGACAATGCCTATTGTCCCAGAGTTGGGTAATGCTTTGGTCACACTGACCTCCAGGCCTGCCCTGGGTTATCCGTGGCAGGGGTGAATCAGAAGCTGCTCCTCTTCCCCACCAGCCTTCCACACTGCCTGTGCTGCCTCATTCCTCCCACATTCCTCTTCAGGGAGGCGGGCGGTGGGAGGACTGCTGCTCTGCATTGTGATGGGTTGTGTCTGAGAGGCGGCTTCCAGTGCCCCGAGCCTGTGCTGCATGCAGTACAGCTGCAAGCAGGAATCAATTAAGCGGCTATTAGGTTCCCACTCTCAGGCAGTGACACAGTTGGCTTCACACTGACTTTGTTACATATGAAATCCCCAAAGAGAATAATACCTTATCTAAACTTTCATTATATTTTGTAGTACAATGAATACAGATCGATAATAAATTTTGTTCTAATATACCGTTAATTTCAGAAGAATTTTTCCCCTTTCCTTTTTCTCTATCAAGAAATCAAATTATAACTCTATAAAAAATAAGGTTTTTTTTTTTTTCTATTTAAGAACTCTGTGAAGAGAACAATGGCTTCCTTTTAAGTATTAACATTTTAGCTTCTATTTAAAAATAAGCTCAGGGGACTTTATACAATGAAGAATTAAATATATTTCTCAGAACACAAACTTATACTGGGATATCGTGAAAAATTATCCTCTTCTCCATGGCAATGGAATTAGACCATATGTTATTAAATTAAAATAATTTAGTTTTTAATTGAAATTAGGAAGTACATCGAACATATAGATAAGAATGTAAAATAAAGTAAATGAAAATCCACCATATACCTACCCAAAATTTTATAAAAATAATATTATGCTTTATATTTCTAAATGGTTTCTGAGGAGATGATATGGGTATAACAGAGACCACCTTTATTTCCCCCCAATCCCATTGCCCTCTCTTACCCTTGGAGATAGGTACTATCCTGAATTCAGTGCTCATCATGGTTTACATATTTTTTTACTATGTGTACATAGAAAATATAGTCTTATTTTGCAAAATTCTGTACTGTATATATCCTTCTCCGACTTGATTTTTAAGCTCAAAATTCCAGAAAGGATTTTTAAACTGTGGAGCCTGGGGTGAAGACAGAGCTAGATAAGTCCCAAGTCTTTAACTGGCATGCAAAGCCTTCAGGTGATACATGAACCCCTAAAATTATAGACACATGCCCATTTTTTTTTTCCTTAGAGAAAGGTCCTTACTTTGTGTAAAATCATCAATTCCATCTTTGACCCTGAAAGGTGAAGAACTACTTGTACCATTAAGGTACAAAGTTACTTTTTAAAAATCATGATGTATTATTTATTTCTTCATTTTATTCTATATGTCTTCAATTTTTTTTTCCTCTGTAGAAGCTTATTCAACTTTAAGTAGCAAAACCAATTAAGTCCTGTGTTTTATTTATTCATTGTGTGTGTGTGTGTGTGTGTGTGTGTGAGAGAGAGAGAGAGAGAGAGAGAGAGTGGGGGGTACTAGGGATTGAATCCAGGGGCACTTTACCACTGAGCCACATCCCCAACCCTTTTTATTTTTTTACTTACAGCAGGGTCTTACTGCATTGCTTAGGGTCTCACTAACTTGCTGAGGCTGGCCTTGAACTGTGATCCTTCTGTGTCAGCATCCCCACTGGGATTACTGGAGTGTGCCACCGCACCTAGCAAAGTCCTGTATTTTAATATATCACATATACATATATATAACACTCTGCTATACAAAATAAAATTTATAGAAATTTCAATCTAGTAGACCTAAAGAAACACGATGTTCTTCTAGATGTAGCATTGTAAAAAAAAAATGATGATTCTAATTCCATTAGAAGCCTGATTTCTTTTGCGGAGGGGAGCCTTCAGCATGGACATGTTGAAGGCTGGAAATGACTTAATAAGGCTGCAGGTGCCATTTTTACCGCTAGAGGGCACTAGCACAACTAAAAATAAAGAAGACATCTTTTTGTAGTAAAATATAAATGCCAGAGGAGTCGCTTGCAAGATCTTCACATATTTATTTATTTCTGTTTACAGATTTTCACATCAAGCTCCTAATATATTTTAAAACTTTCATGTTCAGGCTCTTAACGTTATAAATCTCATAAAACAAATGTGAAGCAGCCTGAAGGGGAGACCTTAAATAAATGAAGTGGGAACATCACAGCTGGATTCTGGCTCCTGATCTAGTCATTGGATTTTCAAGACCTCAATTGCTGGTCAATTAATTTATATCTTTATTAATAAAGAAACATGATTTAGGAGTGCACGAAGAAAAAGACAGTATTTTCATTTAAGAATTTACTAAAAAATGCGTTGTTATTGCTTGGGCAGTCACTGTTCACCTTCAGTCTTTGCGAATGTTCCATATCTTTTGTCCTTCCTTTGGCCAATTAAGAAGTAAACTGTGGGCATTTTGCATACTGTAGGCTGTGCTGCTGGAACTTTGGTAGAAAGCAGTTGTTTCAAAGGGACCTTTCCTATCACCCACTTACTTTTCTGTGTCTACTGAATGCACTAAGGTCGGAAGGATACATTTTCCTTCTCTTAATTGAGAGTTACTCCAGGGCTTTTTATGTGCTAACTGCCAATTTCCAATTAAAAACTAAGAAAAGCCATTGTAACCCAGCATTTTAACACTAGCACATTGAAATAACTCATATTTGTAAAGCACTTTACAATTTTCCAGAAGTATTTATCTACAAAACTCATAATAATTCCTTGAAAGTAATACATAGTTATTCCTAACAGGTGGGTTAGAAAACCAAAACTTCCATAGCATTCCATGCTATAGACTATTGATGACAGTGGTTGTCCCTAGATCATGTTAATAAATGGTGGACCTCTCTGCCGGTTTTCTTATTTCTAGTCTACTTTGAGACTTTTGTATTCATTTTCCCATTCCTTTCCTTCTTGTTTGGAATAGATTTCTTTTTCATGTAGTAGGGGAAGCAAAGGGGGTGATCTCCTTCTTGCCCATCATAAAGGGACACAGCTGACACCTCTCTATCAAAAGACAGATTAACAAGACAAGAGCATAGGAAATTTACTTGATCAGTTTTTATGGGACACCGGAGCCTTCAGATTGAAGATCCAGAGTCTTATGGTGAGCTGTTTATTTAAGGCCTCTCCTGCAGGCCTGCTTCATATTTGCTTCATGGGACTGATAATACTAAAAGAACTTGAACATGAAAGTTTTAGGTTCAGTGAAGCAAGAAAAGCTGTGTAGAAAATGTGATTGGAGAGGAAGGGTGTGAGGTAATACTGATAGGCTGCGTGGGGAAACCCCTTGAGACCTGTCCGTACTGATTCTTCTTGGCTCTCTGGGGTAGGAACCTTTCTGAAATTGGGGTCTTAAGACCTACTACCAAACAACGTGGGTCTGAGAATTGCTTTATGGCTCCCCCCAAGACAGAATGGCTCAGAAAGATTATTATTTTTAGGCTTTATGGCTTGCTTTGGGGAAAGGAGGCTCTAGCATCTATGGCCCGTCTTGGGAAAGATCCCCATCCATGGGGTGTTTCCATTTTAGAGGAGGTAGGGTGCATAATAGTGAAGAAGCAAATTATATGGTAGAAGCAAACCAAGTGTGGGGTGTTAGAAAAGATGAAAAGCAGAGCAGCGTGAGTCAATGCAGGGGTGCTTCTCTAACCAGGTCATCCTTCCTGAGAAGGGGTGAGGGGTTTGCTCCAGCATCATTCAGGAGAAGGATCAGGGAGCAATTACAGAACCCAAGGGTGTCTGGTGCATTCAGCATCCTGAAGGAGGAGGCAGATATAGCTGGAGTAAGAAGGGGACAAAACGCTGAGTACAGGTTTGGAGAGCTGTGCTGTAGGGGCAGCCCATGCCACAATAAGGAATTTGGCTTTCACCTTGAGTTAAGCAGGTGGCCATGGAGCTGGAGAACATGATCAGAGCAAAGTTTTTTCCTTTTGGGGGGTACTGGGGATTGAATCTAGGGTTGCTAAATTGCTGAAGCTGGCTTTGAACTTGTGATCCTCCTGCCTCAGCCTCTTGAATGTGTGCCATAGAGTAAACATTTTAACAGAATCACTCTGATGGCCATGCAGGGATAAGACTGTGTGCGAGTGAGGGGAAGAGGTAAATGTAAAAGACAAATAGTTGATCATGATCTCAATCCAGATGAAAAGCAACAGTGAGCCAGCCTGATCTTATGTATTTATTTATTTGCAGTGCTGGGGTTAGAACACAGGGCATCATGCATGTTGGGCAAGCACTCTATCAGAAAGGAAGGAACAGTGAGATAACAGGAAGGAGGTCTAGAGTCCTGGGAAGAAAGACAGGATAGAAGCAACCCATTGAACTCCATCTGCAAACATTGCAACCCTCATGCATTTGCCCAACCAGAAGCATGGAATGGCCTTGCATTGTGGAAATTTTCCTTTGAAAGAAAACTGAGCTGGGTGTGGTGGCAGTGGCCTGTAATCCCAGCAGCTCAGGTAGGTGAGACCGGAGGATCGTGAGTTCAAAGCCAGCCTTAGCAATAACAAGGTGCTAAGCACTTCAGCGAGACCCTGTCTCTAAATAAAATACAAAAAAAGGCTGCGGATGTGGCAAAGTGGTTGAGTACCCCTGAGCTCACTCTCTGGCTCTCCCTCCCCGCCCAAAAAAAAGAAAACTGAGGTGTGTGTGTATGTGTGGGGGGGGATTTACCTATTCACATCCTCCCCTCCTCCATCAGTGACAAATTTGCTTTGTTTTAAAAAGTCTTACTTTCAGCTGGGTACAGTGGTGTGCCCTTGTAATCTTAGTGACTTGGGAAGCTGAGGCAGGAGGATTGCAAGTTCAAGGCCAGCCTCAGCAATTCAGCAAGATCCTATCACAAAATAAAAGATAAAAAGGGCTGGTGATGTAGCTCAGTGGTGAAGTACCCCTGAGTTCAAGCCTCAGCACACACACACATTCAAAAACCTTAGTATCAATTAAATTTTATCATCTAAGAATAAAAGAATGAAATTATTTGTTGAAATAATTTAAACCATCAGGTCTTATTTCTGTACTTGTTAGAATTTTATCATTCTTAGTCATGTATCGTTTGATTATTTCAGTAATCTCTGAGATCCAAAGAGCTTGCATTATCTCATGAGTGCAAAAACTGAGGCTTAGAGAAATTAGTGTAATTACTTTCTTGATATATTCAGCATTGAAGATTTCTACAAAACATATACTTAAAAAATGTGCATCTGGGACTAAACTTTGAGGCATACCATATCAGTATAAAGGCTATCAATTTTATCTGAGCTTTTCTTATAAAGGTAATTATAAAGACATGCATTAAAGAACATTTATTCCTGACATTCTGGAAAAACCTCAGAGAATTTTCACCCAGACAATACATTTTACATTTAAAATTCATAGGAAAATGGATAGAATGGAAATAGAGAAATCTTTTTTTATAGGGAAGCTTTACAAGATTTACCAAAATCTTAAAATTTTTGAATGTCCATCTTTGATCTAGCGAACCTATAAGTAGAAATTAAACTAACAAAATAATTACAGATAAGAGGAAAGGGTTAGGAGTATATTTATTATGTAAAAAAACAAATTGAAGATAGCCTTAATAAATATTGTTGTGTCAAGACAATGGGATGCTGTACATCTGGGAGAAATGACGAAGTGTAACATCAGTGACATGAAAGATCCCTTCATGGTGTAAGTGGGGAAGAAAGCAGGGTGTATGATATCATCCTGTTTTTATTACAAATCATCTGTATACAGAAAAAAAAAAAAACCCTGAAGGTCAGCAAGTTTTTTTCCATAAAGGCCAGACAGCAAATACATTAGGTTTTGTGGGCCGTATGGTCTCTGTTGCAATTACTCAGCCTGATTCTTGTAGTGCAAAAGCAATAATCCACAGTATGTGAGTGAGTGAGCATGGCTACACTCAGCCCCTGGGCTGTAGTTTGACGGTCTGTGGCCCACATAGTTTGCTGTCCCCTTATCTGTAATCATAAACTATGATTCCCTCTAGTAGCTATAATTCTATATTTACTTTTTCTTTTTTATGCTTTTCTACAAGGTCATAGATCACTTTTTGATGCCACCAGAAATATTAAATGTGATGAGATTATGATAAAGCACTTAATTACACTTCATTTTCATATTATCATATAATTTTACATGGTCAGTTATTATTTGTAATTCAATCAGAATAGCCTTAGGTCATAAATACTGTAAAACATTTATCAGAAAAAATAGATTAAAAAATAAAGGTAACCCCTGATTCCTTGGATACAGGAAAAATATGTTTTTAAAACATATTTTAATTTTTAATTGACACATAGTATAATATTTATGGGGTACAGTGTAACATTTTGATATATGTATATAATGTATGATAAGCAGATTAGGGAAAGTTGGCATATTACCTCAGACTTTTATCCTTTCTTTGTATTGGGAGCATTAAAAAATCTCTCTACTAGCTGTTTTGGAATATTCAATGAATATTGTCAGCCAAGTTATCCCACTGTGCTATGGAATATTAGAAGCAATCCCTCCTATCCATCTGCACCCTGTGCCTGTTAACCATCCTCTCTCCATCACTCTTGCCCACTGCCTTCCCAGGCTTTGGTAGGTACTATTCTGTTTTTCTACTTCTTTGAGATCATCATCTTAGCTTCCACAGATAAGTGAGAACACATGGTTTTTGTTGTCACATTCCTAACTTCTTTCACTTAACATCATTTTTTCCAGTTCCATCTATATTGCTGCAAATGACAGTTTCCTCCTTTTTATGGTGAAATAGTGCTTTGTGTAGCTTGTTTTCTGTGTTTCTTTATTTGTCAGTGGACACCTAGTTGTCCACTAGTGGACACAAAGTTGTCAGTGGACAACTTTGGCTGTTGTGAATAGTGCAGCAGTAAATGTACATGTGCAGATGTTGCTTCCATATATTGATTTCATTTTCTTTGGCTATATATACCCAGTAGAGGAATTGCTAGATGACACGGCAGTTCTGTATTTGGGGAGGAACCTCCACACTGTTTTTCATAATGCCTGTACTGACTGACATGGCCCAATCACCAGTGTATGAGAGGCTCCCTTTCTCCACATCCTCCTCAGCATCTGTTCTGGGAATATTCTCTCATAGCCTACCTCTTTGTGATGCTTTACAATCTGGACTAGCTTTCTTGTGACCCAAAAGATTTCATATGCAATGTGTGCTCAAAAATTAAATTATTTCAATATTGGCTTCTGAAAAACATAATTAGGAGTTGTTTGGTAAGACAATAGACATTGCATTTCCAAGAATCTTCCTCCAAAATATGAATTTCTGGAGTGTCTGCAAAAAGTGTTTGCTTTGTTGGAAGAGACAACAAGATCAGTTGATTGTATAACTTCAAAGTCTGCAGGAGTTCTCAGGTCTTCTAAGCTTGTGGGGTCCACTCACTGGAATCCTGGTACAGCATCAGTGGACAAGGGGGTGGGAAGAGAACCCTGAGTTGTAACATTTACCAATTTCTTTTCTTTTTCTTTTTTTTTTTTTTTTTTTTGGTACTGGGGATTGAACTCAGGGGCACTTTGTCACTGAGCCACTTCCCCAGCCCTATTTTGTATTTTGTTTAGAGACAGGATCTCACTGAGTTGCTTAGCGCCTCCCCATTGCTGAGGCTGGCTTTGCTGAGTCTGGCTTTGAACTCTTGATCTTCCTGCCTCAGCTTCCCAAGCTGCTGGGATTACAGGCTTGCACCATGGTGCCTGGCTACATTTACCAATTTCTGTGGTGCAAATATTCTCAACCATAGGTCCCTCCAAGCTACCACTGGGTCTTGCAAAATTCCTGAATATTTAAATTGGCTTTCATGAGCCAATATAAGCCAACTCCAGCACGGCACTGAGTTCAATTAAAATGCTCAGAGCTTCTACTTCATTTTCTGTAAAAACTCTAGGTCCTATTTATCTCTTGCCCCCAGCTTTTCTAGGAAGTCCTGAGTGCTTACATCACTGCTGCCTCCTGCCTTTCCAAAATTGCAGTTCCCCATGACTGCCAGGCTGCAGCTGCTGCTGCCATGTGAACCCCTCGTCCTTCGCACGGTGGGTGCCTGACTTTTCCTCACCCTCATTCCTATTCCATCAACAAGTGTTGCCTTGCAGCTGGTTCTGATCCTTCTGAAGCATGGATCACTCTGTTGAGTGTCTCTTCCACCAGCCCCTCCTCACTCCTGCCTTTTCACTCCTGGGTGGTTGTTGAGGTCGTCTCACACTTGATACTCCTGCTCATCCCCACGCGGCAGCTGGAGTCATTTAAAAAACTAAAATGTAATATCTACTTGTGCCATACACTGAAAAGGAGGAATTATTTGAACATAGACAAAAACTTTATTCTACCAATTTGTTCAAATATCAATATTTTTAAAAACTTTGAGACAGAGTTTCCCTGGTGTGCAGATTGGTTTTGAACTTGCAATTCCTTCTGCCTCAGTTTCCTGAGTAGCTGGGGTTACAGATGTGTGCCACCATGTCCACTTTCATTATTGGTTTTAATAAAATTATTGTTTTTTTTTTTATTGTCTGTGTTTGTGGTGCTGGGCATGAAACCCAGGGCCTTGCGCATGTGAGGCCAGTACTCTACTGCTGAGCCACACCTCCAGCCCATAAAGTTCAATTTTGAATTGCAGCCACTAAGTCTCAAACAACAGAGGTAAGGCTTGAGGTACATCTTTGTGACTTGAAGAATTTATTCTCTTAATTTCATTGACCTGGACCTAGTGCTGGTCAATTATAGGTTCCTGGGTAGCTCTGATGGGAATGCACTACAGGAAGTGAGATGAGGAGAACAGTTCTGCTTTTGGAACAACCATGGCTATCTTTGGGGGAACTTGAGTGTAGGTTAGGCAGGGGAGTGATGGATGGCTTCCAGAAACCCATGCCTGTCACTCAGGAGCAGAAGCTGGGGTCTCCTCTCTGACTTGGACATTCTTCAGTTTCAACTAGACCATTGAGGGCTGGCCTTACCATCCTGGGGTGACAGTGGAGGAGCGAAGTGTGACAAGCTTCCATTTGCATGCCCGGGGAGGGCAGACCCCACTCTGTGAGGGGTTGTCTAGCTACAGAGCTGGGAACAGCTTCTGTCTGAGGCCAATTAAGGTCTTTCATCACACGGTTCAGGAGATTTCATCAGCTTCCGTCTCCCCCACTCCAAGCTGCTCCTCTGCCTAAGTTTCCACTTGCATTTACTGTCAGCCAGCTATGGAATCATGAGCATCGTTTAAATATAATCTAACTCTCAGAATAAGACTACGGGGCATTGAGCTGTGCTCTCTTTGTATTTCAATTTTATTATTAAGGAAGAAGGGGCTTATTGACAATATTTTTCCTGACAATAACTCATTAGGTGCTGTCAACAGCAAAAAATTTAATGGACTCTAGCTATGTGTGCCATATGTGTTATTCCTTTCTTTCTTACCCTCAGGGCTATTTGGAATGAAAGATTCTCCGGAAATGGACAACATATTGTCAAGTTTGAAAGCATATGGGGCTGAACAGGATTCTAGTGAAGGCTCATGGTCTTACAATTCAATATTTATAAGCAATTAAAGTTCACAAAGTCTATAAAAACATGCCACAGCTGTGAATCAAATTAGTGCCTTGACCTACCCAATTAGATGAAGAAAGCATCAATATCATAATTAGGCAGCCAATTCTCTTCTGAGAATTAATGTAAATAGTGATTATACTTTAAAATCAAACAAACACTATTTTCAAGCAAGAAGAAAGAGCCTTATGCTAAAAGATGCAACCTTCTGGGTGAGGCAGAGTAACTTCATATTTGATTGGTGAATTGACCAGGGGAATTGTTTTTTGATATCTCAGCAAAACTTTCCGTTCAATCCCAAGCAGTCTTGCTCTCCTTTTTACAAGGATTGACTGACTGCCTGCGGATGAAAAGTCGTTGCTTTGTCAGTTTAGGTTGATGAGCAGAGAACTTGAAGCCTTTCAGCAGGCTACTGCTAATGAATTATTTAGAAATTTCCAACCACACCCCACTGAAAGTGTGAGTAACAGTCATCCACCTGCTGAGGTCCTTCATTCTTGTCAAGGAGGGAAACATGTTTCAGATCTAGGGAGGAAGCTTCTGATGTGTATGTGGGAACGTAAGTTGTACAAGTGGTCACTTCCTGTCTCCAGTTTCCTGCTCCCATGATTTCTTTTCTCCCTCCTGTGTTCATTGGTCGGAGTTTACAACTATGGAATCCATTCAAGATGCATAAATTTGCAATACATTTAAGAAATCTGGGTGAAGGAGTGGAAAGTAAGGAAGACTGACTGGAAGTTGTCAATTTTTATTTGCCAGGATATTTTAGACTCTTCTCTAGATGGAAGGAAGGTAGCAGTCAAGATTCTTTTGTCCTTTAAGCAGCAGTCAAAAGGGGACTTCCTTAAAATTTCTAAAAGTAGGTGAATTAAAAAAAAGTTTTACTCTGAAAAAATAGCAGGGAAAGGGTAGAAATGTTGTAATTTTCATGCTAAATTATTTTACGTTTATAGATCTAAAATAATTGCTTTGATTATTTTGACCCTCTTCAAGGAGAATTGTAGGATATTTTACTGGCATCATGTGGCACAAAGTCTGGACATCTTGATTATTTTTCCTTGGGAGGATTTAAGAATCACTTGATGACATTTATCCCCTCCCCGCAGGGTACACCTGGTACTCTACAGACAACTTAAAGACACAAATTTTTCTTAAGATATTTGTATAGCAAGTATGAAATATGCTATCAGTATGTTAGATGAATCTCTACCAGAGAGGGTCTAAGAATACAACACATCTTACAGGGTGGAGACTTATAAATATTATCTGAAGATGATTCCAGAAGTGAGATCTTAAATTTGAATGTTACCTTTATCCTTTTAGACTTGACGTACTCCTTTGAGCATGCAGGAAGGTTAAAGGCAAATCTCTCATTCCTTTCCTTCCTTTTTTTAAAAAAAAATTATTTGTTTTAATTGTTATACATGACAATAGAATGCATTTATGCACTTTGATATATCATACATAGATGGATATAATTTCTCGTTTTTCTGAGTGTACATGTTGCAGAATCATATTGGTCAGGTAGTCACATATATACATACAGTGATAATGTCTGTTTCATTCTACTATCTTTCCTATCCCGACATCACCTCCCCTCCCCTCCCATCACTTCCCTCTACCTAATCTAACACTGCTATTGTTCCCTAGTCTGTACATGCCCCCCTGCACCCCCCTGCACCCCTTGCCCCACGCCTATTGTGAATTAGCATCCTCATATTAGAGAAAACATTTGGCCTTTGGTTTGTGGGATTGGGTTATTTCTCTTAGCATGATATTCTCCAACTCCAATCATTTACTGGCAAATGCCATAATTTTACTCTTCTTTAAAGCTGAATAATATTCCATTGAGTATATACACCACATTTTCTTTATCCATTCATCTATTGAGGGACACCTAGGTTGGTTCCATTGTCTAGCTATTGTGAATTGAGCTGCTATAAACATTGATGTGGCTGCATCACTATAGTATGCTGATTTTAAGTACTTTGGGTATAAACCTAGGAGTGGGATAGCTGGGTCAAATGGTGGTTCCATTCCCAATTTTCTGAGAAATCTCCATACTGCTTTCCATAGTTATTGCACCAATTTGCAGCCCCAACCAACAATGTGTGAGTGTATCTTTTTCACCACATCCTCACCAACATTTATTATTGCCTGTATTCTCAATGATTGACATTCTGACAGGAGTGAGATGAAATCTTAGAGAAGTTTTGATTTGCATTTCTCTAGTTCCTAGAGATTTTGAACATTTTTTCATATATTTGTTGATCAATTGTATTTCTTCTTCTGTAAAGTGTCTGTTCAGTTCCTTAGCCCATTTATTGATTGGGTTATTTGATTTTTGGTGTTAAGTTTTTTGAGTTCTTTATATATCCAGAGATTAATGCTTTATCGGAGGTACATGTGGTAAAGACTTTCTCCCAATCTTTAGGCTCTATCCTCACGTTATTAGTTGTTTCCTTTACTGAGAAGAAGCTTTTTAATTTGAATCCATCCCATTTATTGATTCTTGATTTTACTTCTTGCGCTTTGGGAGTCTTATTGAGGAAATCAGATCCTAGGCTGACATGGTGAAGATTTGGGTGATTTTTTCCTTTTATTAGGCACAGGGTCTCTGTTATAGTGTCTAAGTCTTTGATCCACTTTGAGTTGATTTTTGTGCAGGGTGAGAGATAAAGGTTTAATTTCATTTTGCTATATATGGATTTCCAGTTTTGCCAGCATCATTTGTTTAATAGGCTATCTTTTCTCCAGTGAATGTTTTTGGCACCCTTGTCGAGTATGAGATAACCGTATTTATGTGGGTTTGTCTCTATGTCTTCTATTCTGTACCATTGGTCTACAAGTCCATTTTGGTGCCAATACCATACCATTTTTGTTACTGTAACTCTGTAGTATAGTTTAACATCTGGTATTGTGATGCCTCCTGCTTCACTTTTCTTGCTAAGGATTGCTTTAGCTATTCTGGGTCTCTTATTTTTCCAAATATATTTCATGACTGCTTTTTCTATTTCTATAAAGAATTTCATCAGGATAGTAATAGGAATTCCATTAAATCTGTATAATGCTTTTGGTAGTATGGCCATTTTGACAATATTAATTTTGCCTATACAGGAACATGGGAGATCTTTCCATCGTCTGAGGCTTTCTTCAGTTTCTTTCTTTAGTGTTCTGTAGTTTTCATTGTAGAGGTCTTTCACCACTTTTGTTAGATTGATTCCCAGGTATTTTATTTTTTTAAGCTATTGTGAATAGAGTAGTTTTCCTAATTTCTTTTTCTGTGGATTCATTGTTAATGTATAGGAATGCATTTGATTTATGGGTGTTGGTTTTATATCCTGCTACTTTGTTGAATTCATTTCTTAGTTCTATGAGTTTTCTGCTGGAATTTTTTTTGATCTTCTAGCTATAGAATCATGTAATCAGCAAATATGACAGTTGAGTTTTTTGAGTTCTTCTTTACCTATTTGTATCCCTTTAATTTCTTTCTTTTGTCTAATTGTTCTGGCTAGAGTTTCAAGGATGATGTTGAATAGAAGTGGTGAAAGAGAACATCATTGTCTTGTTTCAGTTTTTAGTGGGAATGTTTTCAATTTTTTTTCTCCATTTAGAATGATGCTGGCCTTGGGTTTGGCATATATAGCTTTTATAATGTTGAGGTATGTTCCTACTATCCCTAGTTTTTCTAGTGTTTTGAACATGAAGGTGTGCTGTATTTAGTCAAATGTTTTTTCTGTTTCTATTGAGATAATCATATGATTCTTGTTTTTAAGTCTATTAATATGATGAATTACATTTTTTTTTTGATTTCTGTATGTTAAACCAACCTTGCATCTCTGGGAGGAATCCCACTTGGTCGTGGTGCACTATCTTTTTACTATGTTTTTGTATGTGATTTTCCATAATTTTATTGAGAATTTTTGCATCTGTTCATCAGGGATATTGGTCTAAAGTTTTCTTTCCTTGATGTTTCTTTGTCTGATTTTGGTATCAGGGTGATACTAGCCTCATAGAATGAATTTGGAAGGGTTCCCTCCTTTTCTACTTCATGGAATACTTTGAGGAGTATTGTGTTATTTTTTCTTTGAAACTCTTGTAGAACTCATATGGAATTTCTCTAGTCCTGGGCTTTTCTGGGTTGGTAGGCTTTTGACGGTGTTTTCCATTTCATTACTTGAAATTGATCTGTTTAAATCATGTATGACTTTCTCATTCAGTTTGGGTAAGTCATATGTCTCTAGAAATTTGTCAGTGTCTTCAATATTTTCTATTTTATTAGGGTATAAATTTTCAAAATAGTTTCTAATTATCTTCTGCATTTCAGACTTGTCCATTGTGATATTTCCTTCTTCATCTTGTATTTTGTAATTTGAGTTTTCTCTCTTTTTCTCTTTGTTAGCACAGCCAGGTGTTTATCTATTTTATTTATTTTTTCAAAGAACCAACTTTTTGTTTTGTCAATTTTTTCAATTTTTTTGTTTTCTTTTGATTTCAGCTCTGATTTTAATTATGTCTTATCTTCTACTGATTTTGGTGTTGATTTTTTCTTCTTTTTCTAGGGCTTTGAGATGTAGTGTTAGGTCATTTATTTGTTGACTTTTTATTCTTTTAATGAATGCACTCAATGCAATAAACTTTCCTCTTAGTATTGCCTTCAAAGTGTCCCAGAGAATTTGATATGTTGTATCAGTGTTCTCATTTACCTCTATGAATTTTTTTATTTCATCCTTGGTTTCTTCTACTATCCATTCATCATTCAATTGTGTATTTTACCCTAAATTTGTTACAGTATCTTCTATTTTTTATTTTATCATTGATTTCTAATTTCATTCCATTGTGGTCTAATAGAAAGCAGAGTATTATCTTTATTTATTTATTTAGTATTTACAAGAGTTGCTTTGTGGCATAGTATATGATCTATTTTAGAGAAGGAGCCATGTGCTGCTGAGAACAAAATATATTTGTTCATTGATGGATGAAATATTATAGATATTTCTGCTAAGTCTATATTATTGATTGTGTTATTTAATTCTATAGTATTCTTATTTAGTTTTTGTTTGGAAGATCTGTCCAGTACTGAGAGAGGTGTGTTAAAGTCACCCAGTATTATTGTTTTGTGGTCTATTTGACTCTTGAAATTGAGAAGGGTTTGTTTGATGTACATAGATGCTCCATTGTTTGGGGCATAAATATTTATAATTGTTATGTCCTGTTTGTATATACTTCCCTTAAGAAGTATGAAATGTCCTTCTTTGTTTCTTCTGATTAACTTTGGTTTGAAGTTTACTTTTTCTGAAATGAGAATGGAAACCCCTGCTTGTTTATGCAATCCATATGAGTGATAAGTTTTTTCCCATTCTTTCGCCTACAGCCTGTGGATTTCTTTGCCCATGAGGTGAGTCTCTTGAAGACAGCATATTGTTGGGTCTTGCTTTTTAATCCAATCTGCCAGTCTATGTCTTTTGATTGATGAGTTTAGGTCATTAACATTCAAGGTTATTACTGAGATATAATTTGTATTTCCTGTCATTTTGATTTATTTATGGATTTTGAGTTGTCTTAGTTTCTCATTTGGTTGAATGTCCCTTTAGTGTTGATCCTCTCTTTGCTGGTTTTCACTTTATCTTTTTCAATTTATCCTCATGGAATATTTTGTTGAGAATACTCTGTAGTGTAGGCTTTCTAGTTGTGAATTCTTTGAATTTTTGTTTATCATGGAATGTTTTAGTTTCATCTTCAAATTTATATCTTCAAAATTTATAATTTTTCTGGATATAAAATTATTGGTTGGCATCCATTTTCTTTCAGAGCTTGAAATATATTATTCCAGGACCTCCTAGCTTTAAGGGTCTGGGTTGAGAAATCGGTTGAGATCCAAATTGGTTTCCCCCTAGACATAATTTGATTTTTTTATCTTACAGCCTTTAAGATTTTATCTTCATTCTGTGTGTGAGTCATTCTCATTATAATGTGTCTTGGTGTGGGTCTGCTCTAATTTTGTACATTTGAGGTCCTGAAAGCCTCTTGTATTTAATTTTCCATTTCATTCTTTATATTTGGGAAATTTTCTGCTATTATATCATTGAAAAAATTGTGCATTCCTTTGATTTTTATCTCTGTTCCTTCAACTATTCCAATAAATCTTAAATTTGGTCTTTTCATGTTATCCCATAAATCTTGGACATTCTGTTCATGGTTTCTTACCATCTTCTCTGCATGTTCAACTCTCCTTTCAAGATTATATATTTTGTCTTCATTGTCTGAGGTTCGGTCTCCCTCCTGTTGGCACCCAGGCCCCAGTCTGGTGGTGATGCTTTTTATTGAATTTATAATTTGGTTTACTGATTCCTTCATTTCTAGGATTTCTGCTTGTTTTTCCCCCCCACAATCTCTAACTCTATTGAAGTGATCTTTCACTTCCTGTATTTTTGCTTTGATTTCACTCCTTATACTCTCCTTTACTTCATATATCAATTTAATTACACACAATCTGAACTACTTGGACATTTCTTCTACTATGTTATCAGTGGCTTCTGTTGTTGGAATATCTTGGTTTGTTTGGGGTGCTTTATCCCCACTCCCCCCTTTTTTAGGTTGTTAGTGTGTTTTCCTACTTAAATGTATGGATCTAAGGCAGGTTAAATTCTACCCTGTAGACCTATAGTGTCCCTGAAGGTTTCCAGCACTTCACCTTTACTGTGAGACCAATATCAATAGCACCCAGTGTACACAATAGATAGCCTTAAACCTAATAGCTCCCACTAAGGCATCTACTGCTTTCTTGCATTAAACCAAAATGAAGAGTTCAATAACTATCTATAGTACAAACAGAATATTTGTTAAAATGATTTACAATTTCAAATGGTGGATGAGAGAACAGAGGTAGTGTAGTATACAATATTTGAGAGGGAAGAAGAGAGAAACTAGAAGTAAAAATTCACAGGAAGATTGGAAGAGGAGCCAACGTAGATTGACTCTTTGTTGGAGAAAAGTTGGAAAGAAAATAGACAAGAGAAAGGAAGAAAACCAAAAAAAGAAAAAGAAAAAGAAAAAAATTAGAGATATAAGAATACAAAAAAAAATGCAAAACATCATATATCATTGTCCTCCACACAATGATGCATAAAAAACATCCTGTTCCAATTTGGTAGAGAGATTAGTGAATCAAAAATAAAATAAAATAAAATAAATCTTGCTGGAAAGTCGAACTGTCTCAGTGTTCAACAGTTTCTCAGCCCTGTCTCTGATGTCTCTTGGGATCACCAAACCCAGATCTGCCCTCGCAAACCCAACTCTATCCCACCAATATGGGTTTCAGATACCTCAGGCTCGGCCAAGTTGTAGTCCCAAGATCTCAATGCTGCTCCTACTTGCAGAGAGACCACCAGAGGACACACTCAAGCAAAGGAGCAACTCCGAGATGCAGCGGTAAGACAAGGCCACCAACACTCTCAGCAGGAAGACCCCAGGCTCCTCCAAACCTGCAGGCACCCCCACATTGGACCAGCAGGTCCAAGTTGGAGACCCCAGACAGAGGCTCTTGTGGTGGTAAACCTGCTGGCACTCAGGCCCCAGGGCCCTGGCTGGTGTCCCAAAATGGATGTGGTCATGTGCAACCAAACCTGGAGCTTCCCCCAAAGCAATCTTCTAGGCTGCAGTAGTGGCGGTAGTGGCGGTGGTTGTTGGCAGTAGGCAGTAGGTCACCAGTAGTGGTGGCTGCAGCAGCAGCTGCAACTGCAGCTATGTGGGCAGTGTCACAAGGCAATCTCTGGGGGTCAGCAGCGGTGTTGGCTTCAGTTGCATCCAGGGCAGTGGTTTCTTCTGTGGTAGCAGCACCCAGAAAGAAGACTCCAGGAGACCTCACGCTGGCAGCAGTGGAATCATAGGCAGCAGCAGTCCTTGTCCTTCCTTTTTATAGGGAACTTTCTTGTTTCAGGATGGCAACCGCCACCATTATACTTTTACAACTTGAACTTGTACCTAAGTCACGTATATGTATTCCTCCCTTAACTCAGGTGTCATTCTGATTAGCTACAGCTTATTACTATTTCCTGGTCAGAGTTCAATTTTAATATTAAATTAAAATGTGTACATTTCATATAGATCAGAGAGGGCAAGCCACCCATTCTCCTATTCCCTATTCAGCTTCAAAACCATTCGATTTCTGCCAATGATATTTTCCAGTAGTCTTAAGTTCATTTCAAACAGAACAATGAAGCAATATCACATTTTTTTTTTCTTCCAGGTTTTCTGGTTGATAGTTGAACATTTCATTACAGGGTGAATTTATTCAATACCATGCTATTGTCATCGTTACTCACCTTTATGCTTTACTTATATTTTTAAAATAAAATTTGTAGAAATTCATTAGGCATTAAATTGAATGTTTTATACAAGTCAAACTGTGGTGCGTTAGCATTCAGATAATATATTCCATTTCCCCCACACATCCATTCTCCCTCCCTCCTTCCATTTCTTCCTTTCTGTCTTCACTCCCATGTATTTGCTTAATATCTATAGTGCTTTATTCAAACTTGAATACAACATCCCTTGTCCCCAAGGAGCTCATCGCTGAGTGCAGGAGCTGAAAATGTAATCTGTTTTATGACTCATGAACTTACCTTGGCAGAGACCTGTTACCTATTGTTCATTTGTACAGTCTTTATCTTCCATTGTTTTGCTATTTTGAAAGCTATTTTTGTGATTTATTTGATGTTAATTGCTTCAATCACCTCTTTAAAAGATACAATTACTTGTGTTTTCTTTCAGTCCCTTAGCAACTTCCCGGTTCTTCTAGACCTCACAAAGATAATTTGGGCTGTGGTGAATTCATTAACAAATTCCCTTCATAATTTAGGATTCTTGTTAGATCTGCAAGTTTGTATGCAGCACCCTCGAAATGAGCATTTTCCTTAACCTACTTAAAAAACAAAAACAAACAATAACTCCAATTCTTTTAGTATTCTTCTTTGACCTTGAAAGGATTCATTCTTGCTTTCTTTAAATGAGAAAATTTTGTGTTTTTTTTCCTCAGTCATCCTAGACCATAATTGTCTCAGAATTTTCACATATCCCAGGCATGCAGTGCTTCAAGAGAAAAGTAACATTTGAAAAGCTCATTTATTTCCCTAAAGATTATAGAATTGACATTAGTTTTCTACTTGTTAATAGTGACAATTCTTATAGTAGGAATACTGGATACTCAAAAGTCCTATTGAGGTCACCCTTTGCTTTTTATTTTTCTAGAAATTAGGTTTCTCACATGAGTTTTACTGTTGACCTTCACATGCCTGTGTTTTCAGGACACACTGAAATATTAATCCCTTGAATACCTAAGTCTGTTTTTCAAATCCACAAATATTAAGGCTCAATATTATCAAATATTTATCTCTAGATTTCAAAAACTATTTCTTTTATTATACATCATAGGAAATGATTGTTTACTTTCTATTTTTTTAGCTGTCTTAGTTTCTGATATTTTTGTTTTTTAAAAACTTTTAGTTTGAGATAATTTCAATCTTACTGAAAATTTTCAAGAATAGTACAATGAGCTCTCTGTTTTTAGGCTAGATTTACTGTTTGTTAACATTTACTTTATTATTTTCTAGTGTCTCTTTCCCATCTCTGCGTGAATTGACATGAATTGTGTGTTTATGATTAACGATAGATGATATTTAAATAGAATATGCATTTTTTCCGCTGAGTCTTCTGGAGGTTGCAGGCATAATGTTCCTAAATATCTTATTTTGCATTTCCTAGGAATAAGGGCTTTCTCTTACATAGCTATGGTAAATCAGGAACTCTAACGTGAATCCAGTATGATTAAGCCACAGAGCAGTTTCAACTGTTGCAATTTCATTAATTGTCTCAACCATGTTCGGTATCAGTTTTTCTCCCAGTTAAGGATCCAGTCCAGAGACTCACATTATATTTAGTTGCTGTATCTCTTTAGTCTTCTTGAGTCTGAAATAGCATTTTAGCTTTCTTTGTCTAAAGTGGCACTAAAACTTTCGAAGGGCATTACTTAGTTACTTTGTAGACTGTCACTCTACTTGGATTAGTTGGGGATCTCCTTATAGCTATAGGCATATATTTTAGGGAGGAAGATCACAGAAGGGGTGTTTCATCTTTCTTGGTGGCTACATTGTGTCAGGGTACTCCTTTGTAGTTTATTTCACTCTTTGATAATACATGGGGAGATACTTTGAGATTATGTACATATCCTGTTACTCATGAAAACTTTATCTACTAGCTTTAGCACTCACTGATGAATTATGCTTGAAACATTTATTACTACAATGATCATTAAGGAGATGATTTTTTTATGTCCTTTATTCCTTCTACATTATAATGTGAGGAAGTTGCCCCCTCTTCCTTATTCATCCATTTATGTACTTACATAAGCATGTATTGTTTAATTATTGGGGTGATATGTTATTGCTTTCATTGTGTAAATTGATGCTCAAATTGTTCTAGATTTGGTTAGTAGGAGCTCCTCTCTGATTTGTTTTGATATTCTCATTTGCTTTTTTGAGTGATACATAAAAGTTGTCTTTGTTTATGTTCATTTAACAGCTGGATCTGTGTTAGTCAGTTTTTCATCACTATGACAAAATACCCAACATACTTAAACTGCAAAAAGAAAAAGGTTTCAATCACCAAGGTGCTATTTTAATTCAATTAATGAAACAATGGTGTTGTAAAAATACAATTTTCCAAAAATTCAAAACACAATACATATAATATTATGGTTAGTGTGTTAAATAATTAACTCATTAATGAAGGGAGCAGTAAATAGTAAATCTGATTAAAAAGAGTTTTAGAGTGTGCTTATAGGCAATAAGAGAAAAAATGCTAAATAAATTGCATAGTTAGATATAAAAGTGGTTAATTGGCTTCATAGCAATAAATTTGTAACCATGTGTATGATCTTTCTTGTGAGCCAACATCTGTAAGTTAACGCCCTACTTCATTGAATCCTGGCAGTGTGTTTTATAAAACAGTAAATCAAACACAGTTTCAAAGGTGTACTTTCTAGAGATTTAAGAAATCCTCAGACAGGTCTGCTGCCCAATGCTTCATATTACATTGCAAGGGCAGAGAGTAGCTTTTGCTTTATTCCAAATTTTTGACAAATTTTCTTATTACTTCAAAGTTGTATTTCTCCTCAAATACCAAGTCAGAACTTTGGATTCTATTATTTAATTTTAATAGAAAACCCAAAACTTCACTGGGTCTTTTGTGGCTCTTCCTAAATCTCTCTTATTGCAACATAAACTAATCTCACTTGTGAAATTAGACTTTGTCTCCTGTAATGATCTTTTTTGAAGGAAGTCTGTTATTCAGAAGACTCTCCACCTCCTCATCTTTGAAATAATTAATTCTTTACATGTTTTTGGGGTATCTTGTCTTCTTACCTTTCAGTCTTATTTGCTCCCCCCGCCCTCACAGTTCTTAAAACTGCAAAGTCCCAAATATGTTACTATATTCTGATGAGTTTAACAAAAGCATGTGTATGTGGCACTGAAAATGTTTTACAGAACAGCACTTTAGGATTATTATTTTTATAATTAGTAAATTAAAACATGATATAGCATAAATTGCCAAACTTTTTATTTTCCTTATTTTTCTTGCTCATTAATTCATTTATGTAGCTCTGCATTCATTTACATATTGAATTCATTAAAATTATTGCTATCAAACATGCATAATATGAAGTTAATCTTAACCTTTCTAAGTGTACAGTGCTGCAAGATTACTCATTCACATTGTTGTACAACCAATCTCCAGAAATTTTCATGTTGCAAAACTGAAAGCCTCTATCCAATAAACAACTGTGGATTTCCTCCTTCCCTAGGACCTGGAAACCACCACTGTACTTTCTGTTTCCATGAATTTGACTACTTTAGCTTCTTCGAGAAGTGGAATCATACAGTATTTCCCATTTACAACTGATGTGTTTCACTTAGCATACTCCTTCAGTTCATTTATGCACTAACCTGTATCATGACCTCCTTTTTGATGACTGAACAGTGTTTCACTGCATGTATGTGACACACTCAGTTCTCAGTGGACTTTTGAGTTGCTTCCATCTCTTGGCTGTTGTGAATAGTGTTGCTATTAACGTGAGTTTGTGAATGCTTTCTGAGATTCTGCTTTCTATTCTTCTGGATGTGTACCTAGAAGGGAAATTGCTGAATCTTAATGTTAATTCTATTTTTAATGTTTTGAGGACCTTCCTTGCTGTTTTCCATAGCAACTATACATTTTATATTCCCACTAACAATGCAAAGGATCCCAATTTATCCATATCTCCACTCATAGTTGCTATTTTCTGCATTTTTTGTTGGTTCTTTTAGTTGCCATCATAATGAATATGACACGACATTGCATTTTGTTGTTATTGTTGTTGTTGCTGTTTGCGGTGGGGGCAGGGACTAGGGATTGAACCCAGGGTGCTCTACCATTGAGTCACATCCCCAGACCTTTTATTTTTTATTTTGAGAGAGGGTCTTGCTAAGGTGCTTAGAGCCTAAGTGGCTGAGACTGTCCTTGAACTTGTGATCCTTCTGCCCCAGCCTCCCAGGCTGCTGGGATTACAGGTGTGCTCCTAGCACATGATGGCTTTTTTTTTTCCAAAAAAAAAAATAATAATCTTTTTTTTTTTTTGTGGTTGTAGATGGACAGAATGCCTTTATTTTGTTTATTTTTATGTGGTGCTAAGGATTGAACCCAGTGCCTCCCACATGTTAGGCATACTCTCTGTCACTGAGCTACATTAAGGTTTTGATTTGCATTTCACTGTGACTGGTCATGTTGAACATCTTTTGCTTGTTGGCCATCTCTGTATCATCTTTGTTTATCCATTCATTTTAAACCACCCATGGAGAGCCTTTGAAACCCCCAAACTTTGAGTTAATTACTAGAGAAGCAAAATGAGTAGAGTAAGTTTCTTGATCTTAGGAAGTTCACAGTCACTCAGGAAACCAACGTGTGAACAAATGACTATGAGACAAAGTGGTGAGTGCCTTGAGAGAGGTGGGCAAATGCTTCCTGGGCATTCACCTTACTTTGTATCTTTAGCAGTTTTCTTCTTATTATTCACTTCTAAGTTCACTGTTGGTCAATTACACATTATTCTTTCAGAGATAATTTAAAAGTCCACCCCTTCAGCTGCTTCCACCTACCTTTTATTATTCATTGGTGATTGCCATAGAATGAAATAGGTCTCTGAAACATTCCAGTCATGACACAACTGTCTGTGTCCTATCATAACGCCAAGACCTGACATTGCCTCACTGCCAATTCTTATTTCCTTTATAGTAATATTTTATCTTTGCAATTAATTTAGAAGCTCAACATTGTGACCCTCAACAATTGTCTGTACTTCTGCCGGTATAAACGTGGCTCAAACACTCTATTGCATCTCCCCTAGTCCTTTCTACGTCTTTGACACAGGATGAGTCAAGAGAAGGAGGAATAGAGAGAGCTATCAAAGGTTTGTCACCAGTCTGTGACTAGCTGACCCAGGGTCCTGCCTAGACTTGATAATGGTCACAGATTAAAATAAAACATTTCTTTAAAATTTCAAGTTTATACTGAGCTGGCCAGGGTTTTATTTTTTTAATTTTTACTGTTTGGTACCAGGGATTGAACCCAGGGGCACTTTACCACTGAGCTATATTCCCCAGCCTTTTTTTTATTTTTTATTTTGAGGTAGAGCCTCACAAAATTGCGAAGGGCCTTGCTAAATTGCTGAGGCGGGTCTTGAACTTGCAATCCTTCTGCCTCCTGAGTCACTGAGTTTCCAGGAGTGTGACACTGCACCTGGCCTGGCCATGGTTTTAAAGGGTTGGCAATCAAACTGCTTCGTCCAAACCACAAACCTAATAACCCTGTGCAACATTAATAACAATTCATAATTTTT
The DNA here is from genome assembly GCF_001458135.2 of Marmota marmota marmota. Lineage (NCBI taxonomy): Eukaryota > Metazoa > Chordata > Mammalia > Rodentia > Sciuridae > Marmota > Marmota marmota. The sequence goes on along the minus strand of NW_026000005.1, from coordinate 32,952,406 downwards.
TTTTTGCTATAAGGTTAAAATAGTAATAAAATCAAACTCATGTCAAACATAAACTAACCAGGATACAGACATATCTCTTCCTGAAAGAAAAAGATCAGTAATTTCTATGAGGCTCATATTTAGCCACTGATCACTCATTAACTTCATGTTCCTTAAAAGTTTCTGCAGTCTCCCAGAACAGACAGAAACAGGACCACATCTACTCAGATAAATACAATGATTCCAGTTACAGTCCATCATTCTATTTCTACCCTGTGACGGCACCTTTTGAGGATAAGAATATGATTCTGTTTAAGTATTTTGTTAAAACTGGAAAAGAATAGATAGGAAAGCCACTCCTTTTTATTTATTTATTTATTACTGGCAGTTGAATAGATGTGTACACTAGAGCCTGAACAAATATGACTTAAATTGTCTACTTGGCATAATATTAGAATTTGATGTCACTCTATTTCCTGAGATTGATATGCTCAAGTTTTCTCTGTAAATCACAACAAATAATATATGAGTACCTAACAGATAGGCTATGATGCTGACTGTTTTTACTGTCCTAACACAATGTTATCAAAGTGAATCTCTTGTCTGGTAGCAGCTTAATATGTGGGAGCTTTTCACAAGGTCACATTCTCTTCAACATAGGCAAATTCCTTATAAAGGTAGCCATTTCCAAAATGGACCCAAGAAGAAATAGAAAACTTGGATAGTCCTATAACTGTAGACAATGGATATGAAAAACCATGTACTAGAAGCCATAAAATTTTGATAAATGAAATATCTGAACAAAGGGAAATAATTGCTCTTTATAAATCAGAAGTCTCAGTTTTACTAACATGCCAGGCCTCCCCCTATTGATTCACTGCAGTACCAGTCAAAAGCCTGGCAAGATATTCTAACACAAATTGACAACTTTATCCTAAAATCTATATGAAAATTCAAAAAACCTAGAGTAGCCAAAACAATTTTTGAAAAAGCAGAACAAATTTGGAGGACTTACAGTAAATGATTTCAGGCTTTATTATGAAGCTACAATATTCAACAGTTTGTAACTGATAGAGAATCCAGAAATAAATCCATATATACATGTGGTCCAATTGATTTTCAACAGAGCTAGACCAATTCAATATTTTGAGTTCGATATAGCTTTGTGATTTTTTTTTCAAGTAGAGCTATGAAGTAGGCAATTGATATTTGGAATTTGAGCTTATAGAAGGAGTTTGGGATTACAGATAATTTTTTTAATATAGTGCTAGGGATCAAACTCAGGGCTTTGGACATGGTAGGTGAGTGCCCAACCACTGAGCTACATCCCGAGGCCTGCAGTTAAAAATTTGGTAGCTATGTATAGATGGTAATGGAAGCTATGTGCATGAATGAATTGGTGTGGAGATTAAAGACTAAGAAGAATATAGAAACACAAACTTTATAATTAGCCCTCAGGAATTTTAATAGTTAATGACCAACTAGAGAGGGCAAAACCTGAAGAGAAGACAAGGTAATGGGTAGTGGAAAAGCAAGAGACTGTTGAGGGGAGAGATAGTTCTAGAAGAAAGGAATATTAGTGTTGAATGCTGCTGAGAACTGGCAAAAAAAAAAAAACCCCTGAAAAATAAGGAGCAATAAAACAGTCATTGCTAATATTGGACAGAGCAGTCTTGGGGTAGTTATTGGAGTAAATGATAGACTGAAGTGACTTGAAGAATCTATTCCAGAAAATAACAGATTGGATCAAACAGACTCATCTCTATTTAGGAGTTTTGGAGGTTTATCCTGATGTTCCACTTACAGATTCCAAAATGTGAATGAAAGTCCCAGGAGCTGGCAGACACCATCTTAACTAAGTGATCCAAGTTAGCATCTTTAGTAACAGGATAAAGTGACTCCCTATGCCTCATACTGTGATTAACAGAGAGGATCTAGCATAACTTATGTAGAATTTCTGGCAACCATGGACAATCTTGATTAAGCAGAAACCCAAATGGAATTGGCCTGTATGCTGAAAAAGTCCATGTTGTGAAAGAAAAGGGGAGGCAACACTAGGAAAGTAACACTAGATGAAGTAACACTAGGAAACACATGACCAAATTCAGTGTGTGGTATCCAGTTGGTTCCTGAATTCATAGGGGGGAAAAACACTACAAAAGACATTATTGGGAAATATGATGGAATTTGAATATGATCTGGGAATTCTGTAATGGTCTTAGAATAATATTAATTCTTGAATTTGTCATTTCTCCTGTGACTATGTAAGAGGATATTGTGTACTTAGGAGGATGAAGCATTTAGAGATGCAGGGCTATGTAACTGCAGTTCACTTTCAAATGATTCAGCAAAAGTAATATGTACATACACATATAATGTACACAAATACAAATCAGTGTCCATACACACAGACAAAGCAAATGTGGCAAAAGTTCAGCATTTGGTTATTTTACTATGGCAATTTCTCTGTAAATTAAATTTCTTTCATAACAAAAAAAATTCAGGAATTATCCAAGCTCTGTCTGATGTGCTAATTTTCATGATTCACAAAATGTATCACACACGGATTAGAGACAATGATTTGGGAGACTGTTAAATATTAGCAACAGCATTTATCTGTAGCCATTAATGTAATTTGAAACTTAATTTCAGAGGTGAAAAGAGGAATGGGGAAAGCTACTTACCATGACCTTTCCTTCACAATGCATTCTGCCAAACTTGCTGAGATTACCTCTTCTGTCAAAAATCATCACAGTGATCTTCCATGAGAACATAGATATATTCAGCCAGCATCCTCAGAGATTCCCAAAGTGTGATGCTGGATTCCACAGGGGAAGCAGGGATAAATGTAATGGCCTTTCAAGAGCACATGGTTCAGTGTCAAAGCTCAGGCAAAATCACAGCCTCACAGAATTTGGCAATAATACTTCAAAGAGGGAGGAAAGCTAGGAAGCTATGTGTCCCAGACTGAATTGGCCAGAGTGATAATAGTTTACCACCAACAAAAATGTCGGGGAAATTAACATATAAGGAAGATATGAGAGAAAATGATGACCACCATCCATTGGCACTATCATTTTATAGAGAGAGGACACATTCATACCAGAAACCGTGCAGGACAAAACCAAAGGAAAGTTCTTTAAAATGAAATTAACTTTGCTTTATTGAAGGAACAAAGGGCCAGGAATAAAAGCTTAATGTATGGTGCCAACCAAAGAACACGAGGAGTTCTGAGGAAGTCAAAACATTTTTTTCATGAATATTAGGAGGAAATGTGGCCACCTGAGTCCTTAACAGACATATTCAATGTGAGTAATAGAAATTGGCTTTGGAAAACTCACATTTGGGAAATTCACACAGAGAAAAAAGCCTTATGTTTTCTATAGCAGCACATCATTGGCACTTAGTGAGTTACAAATACATGCGTGACTGAGGTAAATTTAGTGGATTACTGGAAAAGTTACTAAACAGTGTCCCCAAGACTTAAAAGCTTGAATTTAATTCTAAAATCCTTTAAGAAAATATGAGGAAAGTTGCTTAACAAGAAGAAATGTATGAATACATGTATATTTCTGTATTTACATACATACTTGAATATATTCATAAAATTTAAAAATAATGTGTATAATTGATTGAGGGAAATACTGAACTATATTATGGACACTGTCATTGTCTTATTCTCTTCACATCGTCCCGGTTTTAACTAAAAAGGTAAATAAAATACCTGTTCAATATGAGAAGCAAGGACTAAAACACACATTATTATTTTTTTGTGTGAATACTAAAACAACATTTTGAACTGTTGATGTTTTCAGTAGGTATATTTAAATGGAGTCTTTTCAATTCAAAACAATAATAAGACTCATTTGTTGAACAATTCAATTAGTTTCCCATTTAATTAAAATGGAACAATTGTATGATAGTGAAGCAAATTTATTAAAAAACAAACAAAAAGAGCTTCTTTGTGCTTTGTTTCCATTAATAACCTGTTTTAAAGCAATTAATTTATGTGTGGTTAAACTTGAAGATGTTGAATATGTATCCATTCTGCATTGTATTTTTTTTTCTGCCTTATTTTCTTAAGTTACTTTCTGCCATGTACTCTAATGCAAGCTGTGTAGTAAACCACATTACATTTCAAACTTTCTCAAAAAGTTAAGTTCAATATTAATGGCTCCTTCACTCTGTAACATCCTGCTAAAGCTTCCAGCAAGTTGACTAATGATGAAAGTAGTCTTCTGGCTTTCTGACTGCTGTGTCCTGGAGAGCTTGGAAACGATGTGTTACAAGGAATGAGATGCATATTTAACAGTCAGGAGGAAATCTTGCACCAAGGATGGCTGTCAATCAAACCAGCCCTCCTGCTCTTTTATAGCCAGAAAAATGCAGATAAAAATGAATGCAGCTGACAAAATAAACAAGGAATACAAAACTGGAAGAAATCTGAAATCTCCTTAGTTTATCTTTGTCACAGGTCATTGAAATACAATTCTATCATGACATCATTAGAATTAGAAAAGTGTCTTGTTATGGGATTTGTAGACAGAAATAAATATTGCTGATTATTCTCAGAGTATGTTGACTTTGCACCATGTCTAGTCCAGAATATGGACTGAGTTAGGGACTTTGATGATCTTGTCAAATTCAGTCTAATGCGTCTAGTACCAGTTTCCAGCTATTGTTACCAACATCTGGATTTTATCTGTGCTGCAACTCCTATTAGAAAAGAAGGGACTATGAACGAGTGATAGCTCCATGGTGCTGTATTACCTTCCAGTCTTCCTAAATCAACATCACTCTGCCTTAGTTTCTTCATCCCCATTGAAATCACATCCTGGCCTCAGTGCCACAGGATGTGAGCTAATAGCACTCTGGACGCTATGCATGCTAAATTGCTACCTTCCCTAATGACATGTCTTATCTGTAAGAAGAAAAAAAACCTCACATAGATTGCAAGGTGGGAATGGAATGCAGGGGAATTTTAGGTAGAGTCTGCTTGGCACAGGGACACTGGGATAGGGACTTGTTATTCTTCTTGCCCATGAAGTTGTCACTCAAAACTGCTGCAGAAATACCAGTAGACAAGAAATGGACTTCAGTCGACTGAGACATTACTCAGTTATTTCCTGAGCTTTGTTTATCAAACTGTGTAGAGAGGAAACACTATGGAATAGTGGGGAAACTTCAAGGAGAAATAAGAGGAGATAACTCCAATAGGGCTTTTTATGGCAACCATAGTTCATGCCCATCTTTCATATCTTCTCTGTCTACCCTAAGTTACATGGAATGCCTTTTTTAGGGTGGCTTTTTTTTTTCCAAGAAGAATATTTTGTGACCTTTTTAGATTTCGAAGCATGTCATTTGATTTGGAGATAATGTTTAAACTTTCTCTCCTCAGTTACAAATGGGTAGAGGAGGGGAGTGATACTTTCAGTGGAAAAAACCAAAGTCTGTAAATTTGGGAAATATTCTAGGTTTTAGAGATAGACAACTTTCTAATATTAAACACAATCCTGACTGATTTGGTTTATTTGGCCCAATCATCACAGAATCTACTTTGAGAATTTTTTTTTGTTTGTTTTTCTTTAGTGTTTGCAACTTTATTGCATACATTTCTATAGGATTGAGACTGAGATTTTCTTATTCCTAAAGCTGAATGTACAAGGAAAGAAAAAGTCTTAATAATTTTATTTTGTGGCATTTTATATTCAATAAGTTATTACTGAAGATGAGGACTAAATGGAAAATAAAAGTCAGGGGTAGATAAAATATTTTCCATTTATATATTCAGGATTATAAGCTCACCCCGAGGGACTTGCAGTCCAACTAATCAAATTAGAACTCATTCATGTGTCCACAACATAATATTGTTAAAAAAAGCACTCACTGTGTGGGAGAGAGGGAGGGACAGCGCATTATCTGCCAATGAGGAATGCCAAGATGGTAAGTCGTGTCCCTATTCGCATTTTTGAAGAATATTTGGGTCAGTGTTTACAAGGGTGGCAAAGCAAATTACTTCATAGACTAGAACTGGTTCTTCAGTGTTCAGAAAACTCATTGCTAGTTGTGATTATTGTTATGATTATTACTAAACTGAAGATTTCTTCCACCATTTTATTTTCTCACTATTTCATATTAGGAAATAGATTATCTCATGTTATCATCTTTATCTAAGTTTTATACATATATGTATATATATAGACATACACACATACATATGTATGTAATACACACATATAATATAATTCTTATATAACATATAATTACAAAATAGTATAGATTCATTACAAAATAAAATTTAAACAATACCAGAAACACCAGTAGACAAGAAATTAACCATTCTGACACTAATGTTGTTCACTTTAAGAAAATACCAGGGACATCGTTTCATGGCCGCATGTATTTCCTATTCTTTTTAGGGATTGCGTTTGTATTTATTTATGTGACAATCCTTTATGAAGATTGAACTAAAAAAAGATGAACTCTGTTTTTCCCCTCATTTTTATAATCATTCATCCATATAATTTTTTTTTATGTTCCTGCATATCTCTCTGGAGAAAAACTTTCAGTGTGTTAGTAGGCCTAGGGTCCAGTGGCTTTACATGAATTAGACACTGAAGTAAATTTGGTAACCTCTCATTAGTTAAGTCTTTGAGCCACTATCGGTGGAGAATACAAGACGTTCTAGTTTTAGGACAGCTGATGATCTCTAACTTTGTGTTAAATTTTGGAGTAATTTTTAAGCAAATTATATATTAATTTAAACCTTTTATACATTGGCCATAATGCTGTTTTCTTATAATATTAAACTTCTATTGGGTGAAATTTAATGTTAAATAAAATAGTAGGAGAAGGCTAGGCATTGTTCTGTGCCTATAATCCTAACTACTTGGAAGGCTGAGGCAGGAGTATCCTGAATTTGAGGCCAGCCTGGGTAACTTAGTGAGATCCTTTCTCATAATAAAATGTAAAGGAAACCTGGGGATGCAGCTCAGTAATAAAACGCTTGCCTAGCATAGGAGAGGCTTTGGGTTCAATTCCTAGAACTGCAAAAAGAAAAATAAAACAAAAAATGCAAGTAACATTTATTCTAAATTTTAATGTGATGTATCATGCACATACAGCTATGCATAACATACATTGTATAAATTACAGTAATAACATGAACTAGGAAATAGTACATGATAAGCTCCTTAGAATACTTGGAAGTATGACCTGGATTCTATTTCCTTCTGCCCCAGCACTGAATGTACTACATACTACATGTACTCTATACTGAATATACTATATAGTGAGCATACTGTTATGTTGAATTTTATGTTTATAATTGCTGTGGTTTTCTTTATAATTTTCCTACTTTTTATGTGCCTCTAAACAATACACTTTTCTCAGTTTGGAATTATACGTAAATGGAATCATATAGCATATGTGCTTCTGGGGTTTACTTTTTGCCCATCATTCTGATTTTCAGATTCATTCATGTTGATGTTTGTAGTAGGTTATTATTTTTACTAATGTCTCACATCATAGTACATAAATATATCATGATTTGTTTATCCCACTTTACTGACTTTGAATATTGTGTTGCTTCCAGGATTTTGTCATCATAATCCTAACCTAACAATAGTGCTGCAGTAAACTTACACCTGACTTTCTTTAGACAATGATGTTCAAACTTTTTTGCCTGAGATGTGCAGAAAAAAATCTTTGTCTTCACAATTTACTTAATACACACATTCACATACACGTATATGTGTGAAAAAGGGTCATAAAGCAATACATACCCTTACTGATTGCAATGCATTGTGATATTTTCACTTGATTCTGTTTATTTTTAGATGAGTAGGTCACAGCTCACAGTTGGGAATATGCAGCCCTCCACCATATATCCAAGAGCAGAAATACTGTATTTCTATATGTGCAAGTATTTACTTTTATTAGATATTTACTTTTTTCTAATTTAGTCTCTAACCATCTGTGGATGGGAGTTCCCAGTAGTTCTTGATTGACTAACCTTTAATTTTTTCCAACCTTATCTGTGTGGAATGATAATTCATTGGGGTTTAATTTCCATAAGGCAGGGCGCCTGTTCATGTTCTTTGTCCTTCTGTGCTTTTTTCAGCCATCTTCCATTCCTTTGATGGCTTTTCAATCCATCTGTTTTTTTGTTTTGTTTTGTTTTGTTTTGTTTTGATTCTTGGGAATGTTTTAGGTATTCTGGCTCCCAAGCCTTCATATCTTGTTTAATTTGTGGTTTAGTTTTCACTCTCTTAATGGTGCCATTTGTGGAACCAAATCTTAATTTTGCTATAGATCAGTTTTTCAATCTTCTTTAAGGTTGATGAAGAGCTCTTGCTTAAGAAATCCCTCTCTACTCTGAGATCATGAAGATATTCTCATATAATCTCCCAAACGTTGTGTGTTTTGCCTTAGAAATCTTTCATCAACCTGAAATTGATTTTCATATGGTTCAAAATAGAAGACCATATTTTATTTTTCCTATATGGACATGCTCAATCATCTGAGGCTGTTTCCTGCAGTGGCCTTTCTCCATTTCTGCAGGGCCAACTTTATCATATTATCTGTGTCGGTCTGTTTGTCTACTCTCATGCCAATACCACACTGTCTTAATTAGATACCTTTGTAATAAGACTTGATATCTGGTAGGACAGGTTTCTTCAACTTGCTTTTGTTCTTCAGTAATATCTTGAATTTAAGCTCTTCTATATAAATCTTTAGAATGGGTTTTTAAATTTCCCCAAAATAACCTTTAAAGATTTTAATCAGAAATGTAATGAATCTATGTATCAATTTGAGATGAATGACTTCTTTAGGAAAGAAACTTTTCCTACTCAGGAAAATGGTCTGCCTTTTATTTGGGCCTAACTTTAATGTCTCTTAATATGTTTTATAATTTTCTCCATAGACATCTTTTCATCTTGTTGAATTTAATTACAGCTCAATATTAGTATTGTTCTTGTAAATTGTTTATGTAAAAGTGCAATGTTTTAAAATATTCATTTGTTTGTTTGGGTACTGGGGATAGAATCCAATGACACTTTACTACTGAGATACATTCCCAGGCCTTTTTATTTCTTATTTTGAGAGAGTCTCAAAGTCTCACTAAGTTGCTGAGGCTGGCCTAGAACTTGTGATACTCCTGCCTCAGCCTCCCAAGTTGTTGGGATTACAAGTATGTACCACCATGCCCTGCAAAATGTTTTTATATGTACAACTTCTTTAGAGTTTCTTTTCAGTTCTAATATTTAATCTATAAGTCCTTTGAGTTTCATATTGACACCACCATGTCATCAATAAGTAATGGCATTTTTCTTCCTTTCTGACTTTTACACTTAAATTTTCCTTATGATAATATCCTGGTGAGGATTTCAAAAACAATTTTAAACAAAAGTAAGACAACCAACATTTTGTTTTGTTTCTGACCTGGAATATCCTTAATTCTGTCACTAAGCACTGCACTTGCTTGTTTACATTTTCCTGTTGTTGGGAGACACTGTTTTGTGCTGGAAAGTTTCCATGATCACTCAAGATTTCTCTCTACCTTTCCCCACATCTGGTGCCCTGGGAGGCCAGCCATGATGGACCACACCCAAGCTTTTCTTGGCTTCCTTGTCTCTTACTGCATTTAGCCCATGCACATCACTGGTGGGAGAGAGGAGGGTTGAGAGAGAGAGAAGAGGGGCAGGGTCTTTATTTGTCTCCTTGTGATCAGCAGCATCACTAGGGTCCAGCTTCTGTGTGTGTGTGTGTGTGTTTTTTCTTCCCAGTTAACTTTTTGGTTAGTAATTCTAACTTAATCCCACTGTATTTAGAAAATGTGATGTGTTTGACATCTTTGAAATTTCTCAAGACGACCTGTATGGCCTAGCTCACAGTCAATTTTCATGTAATTGCCACGTCTACTTAAAAACCTGTGTTCTGCCTTTGCTGAATGCAATGTTCACTCTGTTGACAGTAATTTGCTGAGTGTCTATTTTGTGCTAGGCATTATTGTAGGTGATGTGTATACAGAAGTCAATAAAAAGACAAAGAGCCCTTAGCTGGGGGTTTAACAAAGTGGTAGGGCTTAGCATGCATGAAACCTGGGTTCAATCCCCAGCACAACAACAATAACAACAAAGAACCCCAAACAAAATAAAAACCCTGCTCTTTGGGAGAGCACATTTATTCTAGGGACAGAAATAGAAAGCAAAATTAAAAAGCAAAACATAATATGTATTGAATATTGTATATGTAATATATATTGTATATGTGATAATAAGGTGAGGAGAAAAATAGGTAGAGGGAAGATGACTTGAAATTCTTGGTCAAAGTTGGTCTCAGTGAAGACTGAAGAAAGAGCAGGTCACATAAATATTTATCAAATTGAAAGAGCAAATGTGAGCTGTTATTATTAGTTTCTTATTAACTATGTATTTCAGATATTTAGTCCATTCACTTTTGAAAGCCTTTGAAAATTTCTAGAAGTGAAGTTTATTTAAAAGTTACTACAACTATTAATATTTTCTCCATCAACCTGAGATTGTTTTTTTCTAAATGTTTAGTGGAATTTTTGGAAATTCTTTCCCTTTAGATATCCTCCCCTCAGAAAAAAATATTGTAAACAATACTGTCTTACACAATTGTTTTTGGGAAATTCATAGTGTTTATGTTATACATCTATTCTACTAATGTGAATATTTATAACATTTTTCTCCCTAGAAAAATACCTTCTCTGTTATGAAGACCAATTTGCAGTTGGATCGAACATTACTATATACACAGTATTTAATTTGTGCTTTAATTAAAACTTTCCCCTGATTCCACTACAAAAGGTTTAATGAGACTGAAATAACTCAATTTTAATACCTAATTTGAATTTTCTAGTTAAAGTCTACATTTTATATATTGTGGAAAAAGCCATATTTTTCCTAATAATGAATCAACTAAGCAGTTGGACATGTATGAATAAATTATTTCTGGGCTTCAGATTTTTAATCCATTAAAAAAAATCAAGTTGATATGTAGGTTTATTTTTCTTCCCAATCTTATCAAATCTTGCTTACCAAGATATCGTCCAAAGTAAACAAAATTGGCACTAGGGTTCTTCTTAAACAAGATTGATTTGTTTTTTAGAATATATATATTTCAAGTCTCTTGAGGGGAGAAGGAAAGGCATATGTGTGAGAAAGTGCTTAGCACAGGGCTGGGGTAGATCAATGCAAACAAGAGGATGTGGAATCCTCAACATGGTGAGAGGCTGGAGCCTGAGTTGGTGAGAACAGGCAAAAGGTAATGGAGGATGGTTCAGGCTCAATTAAAATCTTTGAGTTTCTTTAATATAAATATCCCCATTTGCAAGTGTTCAGAGTATTACAGTGGAAGTTTTGAAATTAGCAATGTGACATCCATGTAAATGTAAAATGAACATATGTCAAATATTTTATTCAGTTCATGAATGCATTAAATCATATGACATCAAGACCAGTTCAAATAAAAAATTTTGGTTTTTTCCCAACATGGGCTATCATTACATTGCCTAGGCTGGCCTCAAATTCCTGCCCCTCTGCCTCAGCCTTCTAATTAGCTGGGATTGCAGTCATGTACAGTTTTCTCCCAGTTCCCTCAAATGAGGATTTTTAAAACAACTAAAAATATGATGCAAAACTGCTTAATTTCTTATAGAACAGTAACATTTTATGTAAGGCAAAAATAAATTGTGTCTTTACTGGGCAAAATTTTGCCTTGCTTTGGACAAGAATTCTTTGCATTACTCTCAGTTTCCTAAAATCTCTAGAGAGTTATAAAACAGCCTCATTAACAGAAAGACGATCAAAGGTGCACACCCAGAGGGTCATTCCCAGAGGGCCCACTAGACCATACCCAGATCTCCACTGAAGGACCCACAGTGATTCTCTTGCTCATTTCCAAGTCAGGTACAGGTAAATCATGGCAAGAAAGGCAGACACACGCTAAGTTGTACAATCATTATAAAAGAGGCAGACTGGTGATCAGGAGTTGGAACTGATCACATTTAGAACAGAAGCCAGTTGGGAAATTGTGGAGAGGAGGGTGGACAGTTTATGAGATATGATCAGAGACCTTCCAATCTCATCTGCATTTTAATGGACAAGGTGATCAGGACCACAGAAGACTTCTTGGCTACATTTTTTTTATAAACTGATATTTCAATGTGAGAGTGAAGAGTTCTCCTTCCTTCAACTTCCATGGGAAAGTTTGGAAAATCAAAATATCTCGAACTTATTTATTAGTAGTAATCTCTTCAAACATAATAGTGATTTCATTGCCTTTCCAAAGGCCACTCCAGCTCTTCAAATTCCCAGAAGAAGACTCTGGCTGTTTCTGGTTTGATATCTAATATTAAGGAAAAACCATGGGTAGTGTGACCTGCTCATAATGGATAAAGGTTCTCCTTACCTACCTTGTCTGACGCTGCTCCTTTTAGAAATCGTGGATCTCTCTTTGATGAGCTTGGGACTAACCAGAGTGATTAGAGGTCAAGCAGGTTTTGGTTCCAGCAATGAAATCTGATCTCAGGCTTATCCTCAGCTGCCCATTCTAGACTTCCTAATGCTAGAATGCCATTTAGAACTATTTGGAAGAAGTTTGGGACAGATTTCAAGAATTAATATAGCAAAGTGGTTAAGAGTTCTGGTTCTTAGCTACACTCCCTAGATTTGAATCTGGATTTTTTACTTTTCCAGCCAGATAGTCCTGGGTGAATCACTCAATTTCACTCTGTCTTAGATTCCCTAATTGTTAAAGGGGACTATAGCTGTATCTTTCTCATACAGAAGTGAGGATTAACTACACTGATGTGTATAAAATATATGCCTAACACATGTTAAGTATTACATACATGTTAGATTTTGTTCTAAATTGACAATTTTAGTTCGGATTTAGTTCATTGAACCAAGCTTGAAGAAACGTTTTTTATAAGTAATAGACTTTCAGATGTGTTCAAATACACAAAGTATAATATATAATGTGTATATATACATGTTTCATGGATATACATCAAAGATATATGTACACACATAGATAATAAATACATCTATGCACACACACACTTGACAAGGTTTTATGTCAGAGTTCTATCAGAGAAATAAACCAATAAGACACACATACATACACATGCAGAAATGTATTTCACAGAGTTGGATTAAAGGCTTGTAGGGTCTGGGGAGGCAAGTCTAAAACCCAGTTGAGCAAGCCAGAAACTTCTGAGCAATAACCAACCCTGCAGTCCACAGGTAGAATTTCTTCTTTCTTAGGGAAACCACAGTTTTGCTTGAAGGCGTTTTAGCTGATTAGATGAGGTCCACCCAGTTTATCAAGGATCATCTCTTTTATAGTCACCTGAATGTATATGTTAACAACTTATATAAAACACCTTCCCAGCAATACTTAGGACAGTGATTTCTTGAATAACTGAATACTCCAGTCTATTTGAGTCACATAAAACCAACCATCTCAAGATGCTGATGATTCTAGATCACATTTCTTGGTGTGTAATCCCTTTAGTGAAGGATTTTAGAGAGACTTTTTTCTTGGCATTGCTTCTGCCGCTCTGCTGGCACTGTACAGTTAAGTACAAGTATTGTTGACAATATCCAGCTCCCAATGACCTTCCATTTTCCTTGATACTTTCCACTCTTGAGAAGCACTTAAAACCATCAGGGTTATTCTTGGCACAGGGGTTTGTCATGTCGTCCACTAGAAAGGATAACTTTCCTCATGGTACAGAGAGCGCCTCAGAGTCAGGGGCAGGGATCTTGCCTTATTATTTTTTTTTTTTTAAGAATTCTAGAATCATGGGATTTCAGCTGAAAAGCTACCCTTCTTTCTCATTTTACAACAGGGAGACCAAAGGCAAAGTGTCCCAGAAATACAAAGCAAACCTGTGTCTGAAACAGGAATACAACCAGCTTTGCTAATTTCTAGTCACCTTTGATTCCTTCTGCATTTTAGCTCTTCTTTTATTTTTGTTCTACTCATTTCCCTCCACTATTCAAATTATAATGGGAAAAGACACAGCATTAAATCTGATGATGCTATAAAGAGTCTTCAGACTTTTTCAGACTTAATTCCAGGTAGTTATAATGTCATTATTTTAAATTTTTTCTTTGCAGTCAGAGGATGAATGAATTCCTTGATGAGATGATGCTAGAGATAAACATAAGAAAATCTAGAGAGAGAATAGATACTTCAGTTTGAATCACTAAAAATCAAAATGAATCTTTATTTCTAAAATGGTGTAATCTATGTAGAAAGTGGGAAGAAAGCTTTTGTCCGTTATTTTTACAAACCAGTAAGAGCTGCAAATGGTATGACCCAGAAACCAGAAACCACAGGTGTTCACAATAAGAGGACACTATCTGTGTGGACACAGGGAACACAGTCTTGTGCTATCACTACCTGTAAGTATGTGTCTCCTTATACAACCATGCAAGAGCCTTTTGGTAATCATCATTATTTTCTTTTAACTCTGAGTGTCTAGAACAGTCCTTGGCATATATCTGGCCATTCATATATGAAGTTAATTACTCATATCCTAGAATTAAGGTCTTCTACTTGCCTTAAAATGGTAGCAAAACCAACCTCAGTTCTTCTGAGATGGAGCACATTGCCAATGCTTATTAGTATCTAGAAGATAAGCTCCACAGAAATAGGTTCCACACTATGATTATGGAGCTATCTTCAAATGTTTGCAGAGAGGAAAGAAAAGGTATGCATATAATATGATGTTAAAAATAGCACAGTGTAAATTACAACTTTACTTCCTTATATAGAGTGAGAATTGGAAATGAGATATTGATTTTTTGTGAATTTTTTATTATAAAGGAGATTAATGACCCATTTATAAGAAATATTAATACTTGATATTTACTTAGTTCTATATTAAACATCTAAATGTTGGGTTTGTTATATATAGCAAAGCAATTATAAGCAGTAGTTCAGAATTTTTATAGTTCTTTTATATATCAATAGGATGGATAGGTAAAGTTACATTTCCTGTATCATAAGGTCAAACTTGTGGGAGAAAAAATGAAATGGCTAAAGCACAGAAGTTTGTTTTGGAACCGAGATCAGGTTATCATGACCCCTCATGACACCTCAGTACAAGCAGATCCTTTCCTTGTCCAAGCCACATGTATTGTCATTCCTCAACAGGGTCTTAGCCAACAAGTCCTCTTTTTTAGTAGTATTTTTTGAAAGTTGAAACTATTTCTAACTTTGTACCTCAACTTGATCATTCTTAGAACTGAATTTCATTAATTTTTTTTAATTATAAGACAAGTTCATTCTTAGGAAGTTTGTATATTTTAGAACTATGAAATCTAATTCACTTGAATTTTTAAATTTGCAGAAGTTTGGACCAATCTTGCATGACCATAGCATGCATTTTTTTTTTTCATAAGATTGTGAGTCACTATGGATGGGAACATTTGTCACTTGAGGACAGTACGTTTGTCTATTATGCAAGTTGGTACTTGACATGTGTCATAATGGCTGCAATGATTTCCATGTATTGAACATTTATTTAATAGCTAGCCATTATATTAACTTAATAATATTAATAATGTTAATTGAATAAACTATATTTATTTAATGTAGGCATGGTTCTAGGACTTTTAAGCACATCATAGTGTTTGATAGTTGTAACACCTTTGTGAGAGGACTTATTATCATTTTAAAGGGGAGAACTAGATCAAGAGATATGGGAATCTAACTAGAAAGTGTCAGAGCCAAATTTCAAGGGGAGTTTTCTTGGAATCCAGTAGATGTGCTACCTGTCTTCCATAGATTCTGTGCTCAACAAATGTTGAATGGATGAATGGTGCTCCATAGAGTGTCTATAATTTGTGTACTAATTGCTTGGTCTGCATTTAATTTTAAGGTGCCAATGAGTATTCTAACTTTAAGAGATTTTGCCTTGCTTTAAAGTAGATAATCTGTTTCTAATGGCACAAGAACAAACACCCAGGTGTGAACACTCATTTATAAGCCCTAGATGTGTTCCAATGATTCTGGTACACCTTGTTTGCTTACACCCCAGCACGGCACATTGATTTGCCATCATACACCCATTAGGGAGGAGACTCCTTCTTACTCACCCAAGGTACCTGATTCTTAGATTGCCTTTGATAAACATATGTTCAGCTGAAACCATTTTGAGTAAGATTTTGGGTGTAAAGGTGTGGTGGGCTGAGGGTGCAGCTCAAGGAAGAGTGCTTGCCTGTCATGTTCCAGGCCCTGAGTTCATTCCCCAGCACCAGAAGAGAAAATTAATTAACCTCATTCTCATGCATTGCAAAGTGCAAAGTGTACACAATCCTCTTGACGTCTCTAGACAAAGAGTTTTGCTAAACATCTATAGGTGTTCTCATAAAGAGGGCCTGTGACAATCTGCAAACTCAGTCAACTTGGAATCAAGATATGAAAGCAAAGAGAAAGTGGTCCTGTGTTACATGGAATAATCTAGAATTTTTATGTTGACATTTATCTTAACTCATTGCTGAGGACATCAATGATGAAGAGTAACAATTCATAATTTTTATACACCATTTTCTATGTCAGGAGATATTCAAAGGGGTCTAGTTGAATTTTCTCATTCATTCCTCTCACTTAAAATTTCTCTAACGCGGGTAGTATTAACTCCATTTTATAAATGAAGACATGGAGCCAAAAGAGAAACTTGCCAAGAGGCACACAAGTAGGCAGGAATGGAGTTGGATTCAAATTAACATCTGTTTAACTCCAAGCCCATATTCTTAGCTTCTTTCCAAACTGCTTCTGAGAAGTCTCTGTTGCCTCAAGGACTGAGAAACCGAGACAGGTCAGGATGCCTGTAAACTTCTGAAACTTCATGTGTTCGTGACGGACTCTTTTCTCCCCCAACCCATGGCCCTGGCCCTGACCATTCCTCTTTTCTTCCTCTTTCTTATTTCTGTTCTGGGACAACCACTCACATGGTCACCAGGCTTGCTATGTTGGCACTTCCCCAATGTCCCTTCTGTTTCACTTGTTGCAAAGGTGTGAGCTTCTCTGCAGTGTGCTTTGAATCTGTCTCTGACTTCCCTCCTACTTTGTGTTCATTGCTTCTCAGCTGGGAACTTCAAGACAGTTTCTGATTGGTTCTCCCAGCTCCTTTATTATATTGTGGTGTTGTTGTACTGTTGTTATTTCATTCCATCCTATTATTATTCTAAGATACATCTAAAGCTAAGCTCTGATGGTTGCTCTTTTTTAGATTGTTATTTTCTTTTTTTATATGGAGTTACATACAACTTTCTCAGTCAAGGCTGTGAACAGAGGAACAGAGACCTGGTTTCCTGCTGCTACCAGGAAGAATTGGGAGATTTTTTTTTCAACCAGAGAGAGCCATTATCAACTAAGGCTGTGGTCCTTACATCTAAACAGCCTCAGGAAGTAGTCACATGCTTCTTACCATAATAAGTCCTGGGTTGTTATTTTGTAAGCAGGGTACTGAAAGCCAGGTTACAAAGAGAAATACGATTTTTCATAGGAGACTAAATCATGTTGCTCTTAAAAGAAAATCAGTGTTTGCTCGAGTGAGATGTGTTTGCCTTGGGTAACTTGGGAGGAAGCCAGCTATTGCCTTTGCTGGTTCAGCTTCTTGTCCATGTCAAGAGACCACCACCCACCCACTCTTAGGGCCAGGAGACCCTAAACAAAGGAGAGGTTAATCATTAGTATTTAGTTGAAGACCAAGGTTCCAGCACTGGCAAATGCTAGGAAAATGATTGTTTTCTTATAGGGAAAGGGGTGGAGCTTTGAGAGTGAAGAGGACTGAGATTCTAGATGTAGGGATTATGAGCTGATTGTGAGGGTGACTTACAGAATAAGATGTGGTTAAGAACAAGAGGAGTGACCGCCCGATTTATCACTCTCTGTGCTATCACAAATGCTGCACAGCAACTTGAGGGACCCTGGTGCACCCAGAATACAAACTCATATTCTGATTTGTTATTTTTCCTCTCTCTCCTTTTCTTTCCCTTCCCTTCCCAGGCATCTGACAACATAGGTCTCATAAGGGCAGGACAGGTACTGGTCCCCAGTGTGCCCCCAGGTGGAGGCACCTGACCAGTAGACTACTCCCCAAGCAAGTGAACCCATGGGCTGATGGCTGATATTCTTTCCAGATCTCCACCAGTGAGGGAGATCACACACAAATACTGCACAGTACATGAGGGGCCCTAAACACCCAGATTACATGGAATTCCAGTGACATCCCAACCTTCCCAGCATGCCTCAGCCCAATCCTGCCTCAATCACACTGCACACAGTACCACTCTCAACTCCACTATCATTTATTACTGTGCTCTTTCCTCAGCGTTCCCTGGCCTCTCCAGCCCATCTTCATCAGGTAACACACTTCAGGTCTTGCTCAGATGATGCTTTGCTGAAGACAGTTTACCACGTATGGTAAAAACATGTTCACTGATCTTTCTCTTTGTCTTTGGTACCGGTGATTGAACCCAGGAGTGCTTAACCATGTAGTCACATCCTCAGCCCTTTGTATTTTTTGAGACAGGGTCCTGCTAAGTTGCTGAAGCTGGTCTTGAACTTGTGATCCCCCTGCCTCAGTCTCCCAACTCATTGGGATTACAGGCATGTGCCACCATTCCCAAACCCAACTTTATCTCTCTTTCTTAAACCTCCCCAATACTGTCATGAACCCCCTTTTTAGTATTTTACATCTCTTACATGCTGCTACTTGCTTTCTTGCTTTAGCCTGCCTACTTGGTTATTATGATAAGTAATATTCCTCAGTAAATAAAATCATTCATGTAAAGTAACAATTTCCCAACTCTCAGTCCTGAGGAGCCTTGAACTCAAAAATCTCTTAGAGGTAATTTGAGATGTGTCCTACCAGTTCCAACTCTCCAGTACTACCCTAACCATGTGATAGTCTGGAGAGAAAATGTACCAGACACAGGCTCTTGGTAACTCATAGGACAGCATCAGAGTCTTTCCTATATGAGAATGTTGGCCTATTCTGTTCATTGTCTGATTGATCGTGAGGAAAAATGTGACTATGCTGATGGTCCAGGCAGGTTCCCCCTCTCACCCTCACTTCTTCCTCGTTGTCTTCCAAAAGCTTCTCCACCAGCCAAGGAGAATGAACTTCCCAGGCAACAAACTCAGAAACCACTTGAATACTAGTTGTTTTAGTCAGCCTTTTCACTGCTGTGACTAAAAGACCTTACCAACAAAATTATAGAGGAGGCAAAGTTTATTTGAGGAATCATGGTTTTAGAGGTCTAAGTCCATAGAAGGCTGGCTCCATTCCTCAGGGCTTGAGGTGAGGTAGGACATCATGGTGGAAGAGTGTGGCAGAGGGAAACAACTCACATCGTGGTGATCAGAGAGCAGAGAGAGAGAGGTCTCCACTCCGTGATACAAATATATACCCCAAAGCTATGCCCCCAAGTCCTACCTCCTCCAGCCACACCCCACCACTTCAGTTACTAGTCAGTTAGTCCCTATTAGGATTAATTCACTGATTGGGTTAAAACTCTCACAATCAAACCATTTCTCCTCTGAATCTTCTTGCATTGTCTCACATGAGCTTTTGAGGGACATCGAACATCCAAAGCATAACACTAGTTTACACAGAAAAGAATATTCTATCTATAAACAGATTCTAGAGGAGTCAGTTCCCTTCCTCTTCCTCACATTTTAGGATAATCTAATTGGAAAAGAAGGGAATCTGTAGCAAGACAAGGGAGAACTTCATGGATGGCACTGCATGAATAGCCCTTGTAGTTTGCCCATGGAGGGAATGGCCTCACATACTGTCCCTCATGCAATATCTCTCAGCAACCAACTGTGCTTATTTTTCTATTCCTTTGCTTCTTGTACATTCTTGTTGGCTCCAGGTTACCCACATATCCTGACCTCTTGACTTCCATGGAGGTAGAGAACACCTGTGTGAAGGGGGTGATTAGCTCACGTGAACCATGCTCTTCTTTCTGGCTATTCTCCAGTGATTGGATTTTAAAGGATTTTCGGTGGCAGTTATCAAGTTGTCAAATGATAAAAGCCAGGCAGTAGGCTAACGAGTGAGGAAAAGCAAAAAAAAAAAAAAAAAAAAAAAAAAAAAAAAAAAAA
>NW_026000005.1:32914437-32931795 GCF_001458135.2 Marmota marmota marmota | reverse complement strand
TTTTTTTTTTTTTTTTTTTTTTTTTTTATCTTGTAAGGGTCTTGCAGCCTGGAGTAAAAGTAAAGCCTGAGAAATCCCTTCCTACCTCTTGCTTGGAATGTTTGGGAGGCTGCTTTATTGTTGACTTTGGTGTTAGTGGCGGGGAAAGTGCTAGGGATCAAACCCAGGGCTTCCTACTTGGCAGGCAATTCCTCTGCTAGAGTCCCATCCGCAATCCTCATGAGGCTACTTGATGAGGCCTAGGCTGGTGAGGTTGATGTTATTTATTTATTTATTTTTCTTGATTATGAAGATTCATAACAGCACTCATTTTTTCGCTGTGGTTTTTGTTGACTTTCCCTAATATCAAAGCTCACTTATCTTTCAACCTTCTAAAAAAGTGAAGATTTTTCCTTTGTGGGTACGAGACAAAGGGATACCAGGCAAGTCCCCAACAGACCCAGCCAATCTACCATTTTGTTTAGGGAAAATCTTGGGCTAGTCTTCTTCCCCATTATGAGAAAACAGTTTATAGTTTTGACAAGTTCCTGAACTGAGTTGCCTTTCTATCACTGAAGGACATTTAGACCTCTGCTTTTCTAACAAAAATTTGAACAGTTAAATAGAGCTAAAATAGAGCCCACAAAATGAACAGATGTATGTGGAATTAAGTTTACTGTTGGTCATCTGAGAGAAATTGCTCCTAATTTTCTGGTGAATTAATTTGGATTTATATCCAAATTGATAAGTATTTTTTTCTGAATGGTAATTTGTTGATTAATTTGCTACTGTTTTAACTCAACCTTGGGATTCACTATTTCATACTCTTCATTTTATTTTGTATATGGTGCAAAGAAGAAATGTGCTTTAATAATGTATAGTCAGGAGGCTGGGGTTGTAGCTCAAGTGGTAGCGTGCTTGCCTGGCATGCGTGAGGCACTAAAATTAAAATAAAGATATTGTGTCTACCTAGAACTAAAAAGTAAGTATTTAAATAAAATGTATAGTCAGAAACATTTCTTGTCCATCTACCCATTTCCATGTAGCCATATAAATAATTATTAGCTTCTAGTTTATTTTTCCCATGTTCCTTTTTTGCAAAAATTAGCAAATACGTGTGTGTTTATTTTATATATTATTTTTCATTTTTATGTAAGGGAAACATACTATATACATTATATAAATTATATATAGCTATGTACCAAGCACGATATATATCTATATCCATATCTGTATCTATCTATATCCATATCTGTATCTATGTATAGATATATATAGAATGTATACCTACATATATACACTAACAATAATATGATAATAGCAGTTCATGGGGATCTTTTTTATTCTCTTTGTCTCTGCATAGTATAGATATTACAATGAAGATATTTGGTTAACAAGTCCCCCAAGTAAAACTTATAATGATGAAAATGGCACATCATAAAATTTGTTGAAGGTTAAAAACTTATGTAAGAAGCACATTGGGAAAGATTACATGAAGTTAAAGTTGGTAGAAATAGCATTTAAAAAAAAACCAACTAAAACATCACAGGGTAAGGTTTCTCATTGACTAAAAACCATGGGGGTGGGGGCTGGGGTCATGGCTCAGTGGTAGAGCACTCACCTCGCACATGTGAGGCACCAGGTTCTCTCCTCAGCACCACATAAAAGTAAATAAAATAAAGGTATTGTGTCCATGTACGACTAAAAATATTAAAAAACAAAAACCATGACCATAATCAAATTTTCTTGACAGAGTTTTGGTATGCCAAATTTGACTTGGGGAAATTGGGCTCATTAGAAGTAAGAGCTGCCAGGGAAAAATAACAATAGAGAAGCTGTAATTGGAAAAACATGATAGTCTTAAGAAATCCAATAGAACAATCATAGCTTCAGAGTAGTATTTAGTTTGAAAGACTCAATCTTTATAATCAAGATTATCAGCTACATTACATATAAAATGAAAAATTAACTGTGCTGTATAAAAATTGATCAAAGAATCAAATTGGCTTAATGGAATGAGCTCCAGAAAATACTTGCTATTTTTTTTAACCACAAAGCACAAATTTCCTAAAGGGATTTTTATTGATGGCTCTATCTTATTCTTTCCCAAAAGACCAACTGCAACCAAACGAGTGAACGTAACTTCGAGATCTTATTTTCTTTATAATAAAATAAAATGAGGCTTTACACTGGGTCATGTGGCTCTTTCTCTTCCTATCTCCTCCCAATTCAGAATGCCTGCATCTTGTCACAGCCAGCTTTCTCCGAGATCTGCAGTTGGCCTCAACGCTTTCAGTCTCAGGACAATCTTCTTTGTACTTTCAGCCTTTATTTTTTTCCAGAAAATCAGCTTGGTCTGCCCATCATAGCTACTTTGCTTCCTGTCCTAAAGCCATTTTCCTTAGGCATGCTGAGAATCCTGGTCTGCCTTGTACTGGGTCTGTTTGTAGGATTGGTGTTTGCCATACTTCTTCCAGAAAGCCCACAGGACATTTATCATGCTTGCAGGAGTACTATTGGCACAAAATGCCAGAAAATACCTTTTTGATGAAACTGGATCATGTTTTTATGATACTGTTTAAAATATGTTACACAGGATCAAAATACCTTCTGGGTCATAAGGTGGTGTCAAACAAACTTCACTGGTGTGTCCTCAGCTCCTTTTCTGCAAGTCTTGCCCTTGATTTTTTTTTTTTTTTTTTTGTCTCTTCCATTCTCTTGTGGTCTTTGATATACCATTTCAGCTCAACTAGGAATCAATTAAGCTTTCCTTTGAAGTGTTTCTTTCTCCCCCCCCCCATTTCCCAATAACTCAATCCTCTTTCCTCTGGAGATCCTTGAATTCATTAAGCAGTTCAGACCTTCTTTCCTCCCTTCTGTCCCCATTATGAGTCACCCATTATTGTTGTGACATTTGCCTACTTCAGATACTCACCAGCTTGAGAAGAGAACACTCACCTTGCCTGTGAGTGCCCTCAATCCCATCTTGACCTTCCTGGCCATTGCCTCCCCCCTCAGTTCTCACCTAAACTCTTGCTCTGATGCCCATTTGGCCCAACTTTGGCTGAGACTAATCCTATTGTTGATCAGGGAAATTGTGGGAGCTCTCAGTGAAGGGCTCCAGGGACTCAGAATCTCCCCAGTTCTACTGGCAGTTCCATGCTGGCCCTGAGCCTTGGTGTAATGATTGCGTTTAAGATGGTGCCTTAATAAATGGTCTATTGTGTACCCCCATTCAAGACTCTGTGTTCCTGTCTTCTCAGCTTTAACTGGTTATTTTTATTGTTATAATAGTAATAATGATGATGAGGATGATGGTGATGATGATAATTATTAGTGGCGGTGCTGGGGATTAAACCTAGGGACTCATGCATGCTAAGTGCATGCTCTACCATTGAGCTATATCCCCAGCCCCAAGTTTCTGTTCTGATAGCCTTTTTCATACTTTCATTACACTGAGACTGCATTATCAGCCTTCTGAAAGAGCAGGATTCCTATCCTTGAACTCTAGCCTCAGGTTTGATACCCTTTTTCCAGCTTCCAGAGTTTCTGGTGTCTGTTAGCCACCTGCTTAACTAGACCTCTGAGTGTTAGCTGCTCCAGACTTTCCATATCTTGGCCTCTTCTGTAGTTTAGTACACCTACTCTTTATCTCATATTGAATCTGCCAGTCATGAACCATTTGGTAGGCTCCTTCCTCATACCCCCACAATTTTCTCCAGTTAAGACACAATTTAAATTACGCTTCTTTCTATTCCCCCAGCATCTTCTTAATTGTAGAAGTTATTTCCATGTCCAAGTCTCAAGCAAAGACTTCCTTTCAATTTTTCATTTTGGCAAGACTTAAACATATTTAAATATGACCAACAACATTTTATTGTATCACCACACTTCTTTGTGTGTTAACCTTTCAATCTTTAGTTCCTTTGGGGAGAAATCTTTTTGTTGTTGTTGCCACTCTACAATGCTCTGAAGTATTCTTAGAATAACAAGTAATTCACCTACTATCTACATCTGTTCAAATATTTCATATCATTGCTGTTCCCCCAAACAGAAAGGTCATAACATATTAACGTATTGAAAACTTGTTGAGTGCTGGGGCCCTTGGGGTCCGAGGGTGGATAATTTGCAGTCCTTGTCCTGAAGGACACACCATACAAAAACTACAATACAGTAGGATGAAAGTTCTACAGATGGAATGTGCAAGGAATCTTGGGAGCACAGGAGTAGGTTTGACTTCCTGCCTTAAAGTAAAAGATTCAAGGATTGCTGCACAGTCAATTTTAGCTGGTTTCTGATGAATGAGTAAGAGTTTGCCACAAGTGGGCATCGATGTACCTGGCAGGAGAAACAGGAAGTGGAAAGATGATCAGACATGTCAGAGAATGGCCTATTCCACTGAAGGAAGCATGAATAATTCGGGTGGCTCTATCAGAAACTTCACAGAAGGAAGAGGAGCAGGAAATATGGCTGGAGAGACAGGTTGAGGACCGCTGGTGAAAGATCTTACACGCTATGTTAAGGAGTTGAGACTTGACCCTATGGATGGAAGGGACCGCTCCCTGACAGTTGAGCAACTCCTCAACTGCTTGATGGAGTAATCCAATCCTTTTTGCCTGCCAAAAATGTATTCACTACATTAAGAAAAAAAAATCAAGAATTTCATGCTGTGGAAGCTACATAAAGCTGGAATGATTGTTTAGAAGACAGGTACCATCAAGTACCGTCCTCCACATTAGCTCCACAAATCTCTTTTCTCTCATTTTACAAAGTATCTTTCCTTATTTTGTAGATACCCTGTCAAAAAATATACTTAAAAGTATAGCTTAGATCTCCCTGATAGTCTGATATGTATTTACTTGTATTTGAATTTTATGGTGAGTACAGAATTGTTTTTATGGGAAAAGTGTGTTAGTCAGCTTTTTGCCACTGTGATCAAAATATCTGACAAGATCAACTTAGAGGAGGAAAGTTTATTTTAGTTCATGGTTTCAGAGGTTCAGTTCATGGTCAGCTGGCCCCTTCGCTCTGGGCATGAGATGATGTAAAACATCATGGCAGAAGGGCGTGACAGAGGAATGCTGTTCCACACATGGAAGCCAGAAAGGGAGGGTGGGAGAAGTCAGGGGGTCAAAGTGAAATCCCAGAGAAGCCAGGGGTCTAAGGTACAATTCCAAGAGCATACTCCCAGTGACCTACCTCCTCCAGCCAAGCCCCATCTGCCCACAGTTATCAATCATAATCCTTACAAATTATTAATCCATCAAATGGATTAAACCACCAATTGGGTTACAACTCTCATAATTTAATCATTGTATCTCTGTACATTCTTGCATTAATACAAGAGCTTTTGAGGGACACCTCATATCCAAACTGTAACAATATGCATGTGTGTGAGTGTGTGTGTGTGTGTGTGTGTGTGTCTTTGTGCCTGCATGTGTGTATAAGGAGAAAGACATCTACAGAGATAGAGATAAGTAGATAGATGGAGAGGATAAAGATTGTAAGAGCTTCTGATTTGGCAATATACGTTTTGTTTTCCTTGAAGTTGTTTTGATTACATACGACTTCTTCCCTGAGTTACAATGAGGATAAGATCTCAAAGTTTTCTGGTAAAAGACTAAAAATTTTAATTTATCATACAGTTCTAGAAAAGGAATTATCTTTCAAATATATATAGAAATGTTTTCAAAATTCTTCCTTTTCACAAACATTTTTTAACAACTTTTCTCTAGATAAGTATGAAGAAAGTATTCCTGAGAATGATTAATCAGCTTCCTGTTTGTAAACATGAGTCCTAGTGAAATGCAGTGGGATGGGGCGCTGTTCTACATTGATTCAACATTTTTTATACACCAGACCCTTGGTGAGGTGCTGGGGTGAGGTTTACCAAGAACAAGAGTGATTCCTCTGCCTGGAGCCATCCTGATAGCTCTTTGTCACATCATCTCTGGCCCCGTGGTTGCTTTACTCTTGTGGTCTGGCCCTTATTTGGGTCATTGAAGTCCATTCATACTGCAGCCTGAAATTGCTTCTGTGCCTGGCTTCCCATTCTCTTGCTAACCTCTTTCACTTCCTTTCCAGTTTGTTTTAGGAGCACTGGGGGTCATTTACAACCTAAGCAAAGTTATATGTATCAGTCAGGTTCTCCAGAGAAAGAGAAGAAGAATCCATATTATTTAGGTAGATAGTTTAAAAAAAATATATACATATATAGTCAATTCTTGTCATTCATATTAATTATAGTTGCACTCTATTATGTTACTGGAAATACTCAATCAGTGAATACCGAATTTATGCTCCTATGAATGATAGGGAATATGATGGGGAATATAAGATTGAATTCCTAAAGTTTCTGGTCATAACATTTTCCTCAGTTCACCACTACATAATCCTTGTTTTATGTGTGTTTCTGTTTAAAGATACTTAATATATGTCTTGATTCATTAACATTGAGTTCATGTTCAAAAGCACTGCCACTCATACCTGGATGAAGCTTATGTAGCACATGAATTTTCTGTGTAATTTATGGCAAAGTCTTCTTGCACTTAGAAACACTAGAGTACACTTCAGTATCACAGTAGGGAACCATTTTAAACACCAAAAGCAATGAAAAGCACAAAAATGCAACAACAAAAAAAGTGACACTAAATATAGCCTCAAAAGGAGACTTGTTTATAGTATGAGAGTTGAAAATAGAAGGCAGAGTCTTGCCTAGTTGACCTCCGATGGACCATGTATTGGGGGTAACTCTAAGCTTTTACTACTCTGTAAAAGTACACAAATGACCACAAGAGAATTGTGAGTATTGATTGAATTTTAGCAAGTAGGCAAATTAGCGAATATGGAATTTGTGAATAATGAGGATTTACTGCATATGTATATATGTGTTCTATACAGCTAGAAACTCAGTAAGGAATAAATCTGCAGACTTGTGGCAGAATTTCTTCCCCAGGCAAACCCTCAACTTTGGGAGGGTCTTTAGCTTATTAGAGAGACCCACCCATATTATCAAAAGGGATATCCTATACCCAAAGGAAATTGGTTGTAGATATTAATTATAGTTGCACTCTATTATGTTACTACAAATACTGAATTTGTGAACACCAAATTTCTACTTTTTTACAATGCCTTCACAGCAATACCCAGGATAGTATTTGACTAAATTTCTGGTGTACTATAACCTAGCCAAGTTGATGCAAAAACTAATGCTTATACCATGCAAACAAATTTAACTTGAAATTAGTTTCTCTCTCTATATATATATGTATATATATTGTGCAATACTGGGGATGGAACTCAGAGTTTGCACATGTTAGGTAAGTGCTCTACGACTGAGATACACACCCAGCCTTTTAATTATTATTATTATTTTTATTTTGTTTTGAGGCCCGGTCTCACTAATTTGCCCAAGCTGGCCTTGAATTATGATCCTTCTGCTTCGGCCTCTCAATTTGCTGGGCTTATAGGCCTGTACCACCATACCCTGCAGTTTTTCTATTCTTGAATTATCTTTTGGCTACATGGCCACCAGTTGTCTCCACTGGCTGTTTCTGTCAGGATGCCTATCTCCCTCCTCCCCAGGCCTTTCTCTTTCCTCTCTGCAGAAGAGCAGGGCAGCCAGCATTTTGCTTCTTGGGTTTGTGCCCTCGGGTGTGTTCTCACATCCCCATAGCAATTCAGTATTCATTTTGGTTAATTTAAGTGGGGGTCAGAAATAAAAGGCGAAGGGTACATTTGAGGTTGCTCTGGAAGAGTGATTAGGATGGGGGCAGGCTAAGGTGGAGTGGGTCTGAGCCAGGGGGGAGAAAGGCTAGCCAAAGCGCTCGTGAGAGTACAGTGCCCAGCACAGACTTGGAACAAAAACCACGGAGAACTGTGGGGTAGCAACATCCAAGACTGCTAGGGAGACGGAAGTATGGACACTTTTCACTTGCCACTTGATTCATCCTTAAATGAAAGGATGGGTGAGGAGGACAGTTTAGGCATTGCTATGGTTTGTCTCCTCCAGGAACTCATGTTGGAGTTTAATCGCCATTGTGAGGTGTTCAGAGGGTGGACACTCAATCTGGCTGTGACGTTTAGAGGTGGGGCCTTTGGAGGGTGAATCACATTAGATAGTCACGGGGCGGAGCTCCCGGGGTTGAATGCTGATGACTTCATAAGAAGGAAGAGACCAGAGGATGCACAGGTTGTGCTCCTTCTCCCTCACCATGGGATGCTTTGCACTGCCTTGGGACTCAGCCAGCAGGAAGGCTGTGGTCATCTTTCACTCCTTCATCTGAACCTCTAGAACCTTGAGGCAAAATAAACCTCCTTTCTTTAAACCTTAGCCAGTCTGTGGTATTGCGCTCTTCACAGCAGGAAGTGGACACCTGGACACAGGCCTGGTGTTTTTATTTTCATTGCCACCCCCACCACCTGCCTCCCTAATGAGCTCTCTGCATATCCAGTCTGAGCCTCAGTTAACATTTCGTGTACACTCCTGCTACAAGTGCTGGGTAGAAAGTCTAAGATCCAGGATATGAGGGACAGGAGAGGAAATGTAATTGAGAAGGAGAAATTGGGGGCTAAACATTTCACTAGCCATTGAAGGCTGATGTTTTCCCCACTTTTCACTTGCCACTTGATTGGAAGACCAGGAAAGCTTCTAAGAGGCAGCGCCATGCATAAACATGGCTGCCAGGGCCCATCCTCCCAGACTAAAGGGTGGCTGTGTAACCACGTAAAAACAGCCTCTTCTCTCCATGCCAGAGGTGACCTGGAAGAAGCTGAGAGCATCCTCTCTTCTATCCTCCAGCCTTTAGAATACAGAAACCACAAAGCACTGACTGAAAATGGCTGACTCCTTTGTTCTCTCTCTGCAGAGCTAAGAGACTTTGGGAGGTTTTTACAGTCAGTTCAAGTGCAAATGGATGTGAGGATGTGAGTAGTTCTTACTTTCCAAAAAAAAAAAAAAAAAAACAAAAACAAACAAACAAAAAAACCTCAACCAAGTTGCCTCCAGGTGCATCCCAAATGGCATGTTGATTGACTCGACTCAAAAAGAAATTAGGGATGTAAATGTGTTAGAGAAAATTATTATCCAAATCACAACATCCTCTTCAGACAGTTGCATGATTGAATACTGAAAAGAACATTAAAAATCTTCTAGCAAAGCCCTTTGCCAAGGTATTAAATGATAAACTGGTATGAATTCCCTTCTTGCCCTCTGAGAAAAAGATATTTTTTGCATTTGATATTAATTCAAGTTTGTTTGCATGTATAATTCACACACTTTGGTGGGTGGCCTTCTGTCAAAATGCCAGGAGATTTCATATGTAGAATTACTAATACTCAAAGTGATGTCTTAAAGCAAATGGAGTGCCGTCAATGTATCCCAAAGGTGAACATGATCAACCAGAAATGATATAATAAGAATATCTTCTGTTTGTATGTTATTAATCTCTTTGAAAAATGTTATAACATTATTTTCTTTTTGTATAGAAACCTATTAAACATCTGAACTTCCTCTTGGCCAAAGATGTCTACCTCATGGATTGATCAGTTCACAAATAAGGTCATTTAATGTTAGATGGTAGAGAGATGACTGTGAACAAGATAGGCTGAGTCATCTTTGGAGCTTACATTCTAATGTGGGGAGACACACAAGATAAATTAAACAAATGTACAAGAACATCTCTGCACCTGAGTTTCAGCTTCCTTCTTCTGCCATTAAATCCACCACTTGTAATTAATTCCACCAACATCACCTATCATTTTAAATTACTGCTTTATTCAATAGAGTTTCAGCAGTCATTTGCTCACATACATGTATGGAGTTGGGAGAAAGGGCGAAAACAAAAGAATGTGGAGCAACTTTTCCTGATGTTGATCTTTGTAGGTACCCAACAAGGTCAGACTTTTCTGTGCTCACTCCAGGATGGTCAGTAGATAATTCTGGGAAGTTGGGGCTGTTATATGACTATTATGCAACAGGTCTGTTCATGATGTTTTGTTCTTGCAGAATTCCAGGGACAAAGGAGCATGTAATGAAAGCCAGTCAATAAAAAGCATTTGTATTGATCAGCAAATGTATTCGTTTGGTCAATGAACCAAAATTATATATGTCAAACCATGCTGAGCAATGTCCTGTAACTAATAACTGTATTTTTCAGTACTCAACCAAGTGAAAAAAATCCATTATCAATTCTTAGTTGGACTGAATCTCTCTCTCTCTCTCCTCTCTGCCCCCATCCTTCAATAGTTTAATAGTTCAATGGTCTCTCAAGAATGACAAGTCAAAGGCCAGGGGCATTCACAGGGGCAGGCCATCTCAGGACTTAATGCCTTACCCTTTCTGATGGGACCTTGTTTGCCTTGTCTCCAGAGGCAATGCACTTTTGGGGGATGGAGGTAAATGAATAAATACATACCAAGAGCTGAAATTTGGTTACAAAATTAATTGAACAGGTTGTGGTCAGAGGGCATATCTTCTTACAAACAAACCAAGCAGAGACCCACTCAAAGAGTCCACCAGATATTTCTATATACAAATGTGACACAGTATTCATGCCTCTGGGCTTTTGGTTGTGGATATAAGTTTCTAGTTACTAGAGGTAAGAGAAAGTGACTCAGAATACCTAAGAACTGTTAATGGAATTTTTTTCACTTGGCTGAATTCTGAAAATTATAATATTACAGTTATTAGTAACAGGATATTGTTTAGAAAGGATTGCGTTTTACTACTTTAATAAAGCATCGAAATGTACATGTCTTCCCCCATCATGTCACATAGTGTTTAAACTACATTTATATATACACTCTCTCATTTTGGAAATAATAGAAAGTGTGATTTATTGAAAAACAAAACACACTGGACTCAAAGGCAGAAGACCAGATTCTAGAATTTAATAAATAACACTGAGTTAGGAGCAGTGGCATATACCTGCAATCCCAGCATCTCAGGAGGCTAAAGCAAGAGGACCACAAGTTCAAGGTCAGCCTCAACAACTTAGCAAGACTCTGTCTCAAAATAAAAAATAAAAAGGGTAGGGGATGTAGCTCAGTGGTTCAATTCCCAGTACAAAAATAAACAAATAATAAATATAAAAACATATTTCTGGATTAGTTTTTACATTTCACAGCTTGAGAGGCATTTCTGGATGACCCATAAGTTGCCTTTCCAGTTTAGTTCTTCATTCTCTTGAGTAATCAGTCCGGGTTAGTCTAGTGAGGCTGTGCAGGATTCTCAGCTCCTGTCCCCACCTGAATTCTACTTTCTTTTTGTCCCTTCTTCTTGGGTACACCAACTGTCTCACAGTGAATTATAGAACTACTCCCAGAGATCAGAGCAGTAGAGGATTTTTAAAAAATATTTTGCCTATTTTATATTGCATTTGAATAATACTTTTATTAAAATTATTTTATATGGAAGGATTGTACAGAATGCTGAAGAAATACAAAGATCACTTAAAATGAATTCCATGGACATTTTGTTCTGCTCACTGCCTCCACACATTTGTTACATGAAAATTCTTTCCATGCCTATGTTCCAGAGACAGAAATCAATGAACAATTCCAAAATGGTTATAAAATTTTTAAAAAATAAGTTGTAGCTGATTCTTCAATAAAGGACTTCTTCCACTTTTCCAGAGATTCCCGTACTGATGGATAGACCATCTCAGAGAGAATTCCTTCCTGATTGATGATCTTTCCCTGAGGCCTGGCCTGCCACCAAATTTTTTTTTACATCTGCTCATCTTTGGCTCATAACTACTCTCACAGTCACATAACCAGCAGCACAATTGTGAGATAGAATAGTGCTCCTGCACAAAAAGTTTCTTTGAGCTGACTCTTTATAGTCAAACCGTTCCCTAGCCCTAACCTTTGTCAATTACTAATATGTTTGCTGACCCTGAAGTATTATATTTTCCAGAAAATCACACAAGTGGAATAATTACAGTATTATCCTATGGAGTCTGACTTCTTTCAATTGGCACAATGTATTCAAGACTCACTTATGTTGGTGCATCTATTGTTAGTTTCTTCTGATTGCTGACTCGTAGTCTGTCATAAGGATGTACTACAGTTTTTTTTTTTTTTTTTAACTCACCTGCAGAAGCACATTTGGGTTGTTTCTAGTTTGGGGCAAGTATGAATAATGCTACTGTAATAATCCTTTGTGTACAGGTATTTGTGTGGATATGCATTTTCATTTCTTTTAGGTGAATACTTAGGAGTGGAGTTGCTTGGTCATAGGATATGAATATGTTTCATTTTCTTAGAAACTGTCAAATTTTCTTTTCACAGACTTTGCAACATTTTTGTGTGTCCACCATTGATGTGTGAGAGCTGCAGAAATTCCTCTGATAATGCTTGGTATAGCGAGGTTGTATTTGTTTGCTTTTCCACACCAACAGATATATAGTGAGATACACATTATTTAAATCACGAGAACATATTTTGCACTTAATATTGCATTTGAATATATTTGCATTTGTATTAAATTGCCAATATTGGGACAAATACCAAGGACCCGAGGACCATGAGCAAGTATTTGACTTACTTCTGCTTGGCCAAAAGGATGCATAAAAGAGAAGCATATCAGAACAGAGGAAGTCCCCACTGTGGCAAAGTAGACATCTGAAGCTATGGAGAGCAAATGGATAGTTTCAAAATTTCTCTCTTGTCCCTATAGCCCACTCTCAAGAGTTTGAAATACAATGTCCCTTAGATTATGCCATGATACAACTAGAGAATATTTAAAATTATAAGAAAACTGTTTGCATTTTTGAACAAGTAAATAGATAGGCCTGCCAACACCTTTAGTCCTGTTTTAAGAATTATATCTGAATCCTCTGTGGGAATTGTCTTTGATTTACCATCTCTCAACCAGATGGAACTTCTGGGTTTTGAAATGGGTTGTACCTCAGACTTACAGTATTTGAGTCATACCGTAGAAGACCTGATGTCCTGCTTATGACTTTCATCCTTACGACATCTCAAAATCTTCTGACTTCCTCCCTCATGAGACTGGGCTAGCACTATGGTTTGCCCTGTCTTTATGTTGCTTAGAAGTGGGTATAGCTGGTTTGCATCTTAAGTCTGAGTTATTTCCCAAGTTAGAAGGAAAGGAAAAACTTCTTATAGTCAGAGTTTCTCCAAAATATTCCTTTAGGATGATGCCAAGTTGAAGGCCACAACACCGTCTTACAGCTGAGCCCAGCTCTGCCAGTTCCCCAACACCTCAGCTTTGGAACAAGTGGCTTTCATCTTCTGTTGAACACCAGATGAAGGAGCTGGCTTGTGTGTTGGGGCCATGTGTTAAGAAAACCATCTTCAGCATCTGAGTGCCAGAATTCTGTTTA
The DNA here is from genome assembly GCF_001458135.2 of Marmota marmota marmota. Lineage (NCBI taxonomy): Eukaryota > Metazoa > Chordata > Mammalia > Rodentia > Sciuridae > Marmota > Marmota marmota. Next base: position 32,918,467 of record NW_026000005.1, on the reverse strand, counting down.
GGGCATCTGATTCTCACACGGGGAGAGATGTGAAAGGCCTGAGATAGACCAAGAACAGACTCACGTCTCCCACTCAGGTTCTTCTTAGGCAGACACTCAGCATATCGAGAGAGGTAGCAGGCGGAATTTCTGGCACCATCTTAATTGTTGTCTGTCTTTCCTTTGCCTTTCCCCATCTTCCCAAGGTATACAGTTGGATTCTTTTTATCATATTAGTTTTCTGTGCTGGTGTGAAAAAGCAGTTTACTTGTTTTCACAATGAGATGGAGAAAATTGGGTGGATTTTACACACTTTTTGATGTCTAGAGGCAAACTTGGCCAGCTCCATGCCTGTCCCAGGTGGTGTCCCTGCCCCCACAGGTGACAAAACTGATGAGCTCGCCCACAGAGGACCATGCTCCATGCTGTTCCTGCACGAGCGAGAGCCAGTCTCTTTTCCTGCTTCTAGCTTGGAGCTATAGAGTGCCCCTCGTGAGGTCTATAAATGTTCCGGCAGATTACAGAGCTGGGCTCATTAAAATCTGGCTGTAGAGCAGTGGTGGTAATAGAATATGATGTGTTATTACTTCCATTTTCATTTTCTGGAATGACCGTAGCATTACTCATTGGAGATACATTAGACCTTTTGGACATGTTTTTATATAATCAAGTTTGTAGAAATAAAAATGCCAACAAAATCCCCCAAATTTGGCAATGCAAAATTTCCAAGTCTGGTTAATAATATAAGAGAACTGCTGTTTACATGTGATAAACTACAATATATGAAAATAGGTAAGGACTTATAAATGTACCTAATAACAAATTATGTAAAAATAACTGAGATAGGAATTGAAAAATTGCTAGCACAAAGTCTTATTCATATAGTAGGCATTCATTAAATATTAATTGCCCTTTTTTTTACATTTTTAACACTTTTGTACTTAGAATATGGAATTGTTAAAGGTCTAACCTGGCAAAAAAAAAAAATTAAAGAAAAGAAAAAAAGTGCTTCAGTCAGTGGAGTTAGTCCTTGGGTACCCCATTTTTTGACTTATTTTGGGAAGGCAGTATTGTGTAAAATATTATGAATTAGACAAACCTATATCAAACCTATATCAAACCCAGCTATCTGTATGACTCTGAGTAAACTGATTGTCTAAGCATCAGGTTTTTATTCTCAGAATGAGAATATTCTGAATATCCAAGGCAGTAGATAATGACACTCCCGTGCAAAATTGTTCGAACAGTTAAGGACAAGGCCATTAACATTCACTTTATTGAATTCCTTTTGCTTTGATTCCAATCAACCCTCTAATTATGTAGTTTTCAAAGTAGGTCGCTCTAGAGGGAGATTTGGTGCTGACCACATGGGCTTTGGGACCTTATTTGTCATTTCCCTAAATAAACCAATGATTCTTATTTACCTGAACATGTTGCTTTACCAGAGAAAGAGAATGCACCATTTATGCAGACATGGGCTCTGTCTACCGGTGCAGTGAAGTCTCATTCTAAGTTAATATACCTCATCTCATAAGCGTAATTAAAGTGAGTTTCACTGCTTCTCCCCGACATGGGCCTGCTTTTTATATGCAGGTGAAATTAAGTTTTTGAGCCTGCAAGGTGCACAGTAGCAGTTGAAGGTTATAAATTTAGCAAGGTAAGGAATGCCACCCAAGGATACCTGGACAGAATGACGAACCTCTTCTCAGACTACTCTACTTCTGTGTACCCATTAAAATTTTCATGTAATCATTACTAAGTACTAACTGAACATAATTTAAAAATAATAAGTATTTGACTTGTAATGGAAAAACTCCCAATTCCTGCTATTTATAGGCAACCGCTTTCAACTCCATAAGCTATTTCTTCTGGTATTCCAATTTCTAAATTGCATGCTTCTGGTGTTAGTTTCTTGATTTTTAAAGTTTCAGACAGCACATTTTCTATTCGCTTCATACTATGGGAGATGTGGTCTTTGCCAGTACACATACCCGCACACATCAATACACATCATTGCTAAAGCAATATGCCCTAATATTCTACTAAACAAACTTTGAGGCCATTTAAAAATGTTTGCTATCTGTGCCGCTTTCAAATGCCCATTTTGAAATTCAGCTTTGCTTTTACAAGATTTCCATTCTAGTTGGGTGTGGTGGGGCACACCTGTGATCCCATCAGCTCAAGAGGCTAAGGCAGGGGGATCACAAGTTCAAAGCCAGCCTCAGTAACAGTGAGGCCCTAAGCAACTCAGTGAGACCCTGTCTCTAAATAAAATGCGAAATAGGGCTGGGGATGTGGTTCAGTGGTCAAGTGCCCCTGAGTTTAATCCCAGGTACTGCCCACTGCCCTTATGGCCAAAAAAGATCTTCATTCTAAGTATTCCTCCCTCCACCTAGAGATTCTTCTAACTGTAAGGCAAATCTTAGGTCATATCCAGGTATAAAATAAAATCCAGTTCTGCTGTTCTGAGGAACTTGGGACCCCTCCTCTGGCTGCTATGCCTGCAGTGCTTGCTTTCTGCAGTGCTTTGATTCTGCTAAATCTTGAATTTATACCCTTAGTTTCCTAAACAATCCTTGCCTTTTGTTTTTATGATGTTTTCACAACCTCCAATGACTCATTTAAAAGGTACCTGGATGTCATTGTTTGCAGCATCCTCCTGGAGATGGCCCTCCTGGAGTCTTCTCCTGCTTTGATGGCCTGATCTGCTGGAGACTGCAGGCTCCTCTGCATTGCCAGGACCCCCTGCCTCCCTCCCCACAGGAGGCTCTCCAGCCTGAGTTGGGGGTGGTTTCATGAGGAGGCTCTGAAAGGAGAAAGGGGGAGAGAGTTCCAAAGGAGCAACTCTCCAGGCTCTCTGCCACATTCCCAACTCATTATCCTCTATTTTAAGGAAATACAATCTTCCATACTTTCCTGGGAAAGCATTCATGGTAGACTTTTATTTTTTATTTCATGCCCCAAAGTATCTTTATTCTGTGTTTACACTTGTTAGTCTGACTGGGCTCATGTTCTAGGATAATTTTTTTTTTCCAAATTTCAAATGCATTCTTCTGCTGTTTCCCACTTTCAGTTTTACAATTAGGAAGTCTGATGCTATAATAATCCTTTTTTTTTTTTAAATTTTATACTGATTATTGAGCCTTTGTTTAAAAATAAGGATTTTAAGAGAATATTCTGATGATTTTTTATACCTTTGTTTTATTTATTTATTTTTATATGTGGTGCTGAGGATCGAACCCAGGGCCTCACACATGCTAGGCAAGCGCTCTACTGCTAAGGCCCTGCCCCAGCCCCTGATAATTTTTAAGATCTAGCTTTAATCCTTGTTATTCATGAACTATATATGACATGATGTGGATTTAACAGTGGGTCCTCTTAAACCTAGAAACACATGCCTTTAGTTCTGGAAAACAGTCTGGCTTATTTGTTCTGGTAACCTCTTACCTTTTGTTTTTTAACTGCTCCTTATTTCTGAAACTATCATAATTTAAAAGCTGGACTTTCTGGATTCATTAAGTAAATAAAAATTTTCTTCAATTTTAATATCTGTTTCACTTCTACGGTCTATTTTCCAATGCTTCTGTTGAAATGTTTATTCCTGTATCACTTTGTTTTCAAGAGTTCTTGTTTTCCCTGATGCTCTAAAAAAAAGATAGCGTAGTATCCTTTTTTACTTTTATGAAGGCTATATTTTCTTTCAGATTATTGTGGTATCTGCTCTTGCCTTAAATGAAATGAGTTTCAGTGTTTTAGAATTTCCTTTTGTATCCTCCCTTATTTTTGTTTTCTCTGTTCTCCGTCTGTTCAGTCTTCATCTTCCACATGAAAACTTCTCTGTGGCGCCTGGTTATCTCTAATGATTCATTTGCAAAGAAAATATAACTTGGGGCTCTGTTTGGGGGCTCAGTGGAAATCTTGTGTATCTTTGTAGGCAGGGTCTAGCTTTCTCACCAGGATCACCCAAAATAATTTCTTCCAGATGCATTAGTTTCCCTGAATGGAACCCTTCCATCTCCTATCTAATGATACTAAACTACCTGCAAGTGTT
>NW_026000005.1:32909536-32914412 GCF_001458135.2 Marmota marmota marmota | reverse complement strand
AGGAGGTGGTCCAGCAGGGAAAAGGTGCTGGTGAAGGGAGTGGGGTGGGAACAGCAGATCTTATCAACCCCCAAGTAGTCTTATTCATTCTAGTTTCTCTATAACTGTGAGATTTGATGCCATACACATTGTGCTATGAGGATGTAGGCAGTTTGGCTGGGATAGTTGTCAAACTGTTTCTTGTCAAGATTGATGTGCCTGCCTACTTGATGCTCCCTGTACACCCTTTAGAAACTGTGACAAGGGACAGTGGCCCTCAACAATAGAGGCCTGTGCTTTCCTCATAGTGAGTACATTGCTGAGCCTTCACTTACAATCTAGAAGGTAAAGTACTTAATCTATGTGGAAAGTGCTTAAGATGGTTCCTGGCACAGTACCTATTATTACATACACAATTATCAATGATTTATTAACTCTAAAATGATAAATCAACTCTCTCTTTTGTTCCTACAATTTTGCTAAGGGTGTCTTTACTTCGAATATGAGCCTACCCTCAAGTAGGTTATATTCTAGGTGTGACCCATTGAGTAATTAGGGGGACTCCTGCATCAGGGTGACACAGAGAGTGAAAGAATAAAATTCATACTATCAAAGAGAATAACAGAGGTTCAAAGACATTACCTTGCTCAAGGGCAAAAGAATATTTTCTGTACTCAAAGAGAATTCAGGACTCCTTCCTCCCAGGTGTCTGGGGCTTTAACCAACATATTTCTACTTTTGTTTTTATTCTACTTCAAAAAGATGCTCTGAAGTCCTTTAATTTATGAAACCCATGGATTTCCCCCAAGAGGTGGTCTCACTCAAATGTTTGCTTCCTTTTAATAAATTTATATTTTCAAAGATGTGTTAATGTTTAAAGGCTGGTTTCATTTTTATAGAAACGGGAAGCGTATACTACAAAATATGTTTTGAGAAGAATTTCAGCTGTTTTCTGTTGCCCTTAAAGCAACAAAGTACCCAGAGGACTTTAGCAATAGGAAGCAAAAATGACTAGTATTACCCCACGAGAGAGCGTTAAATGGCACAGAGGAAAGCATTATCACATAATGTCCAGTGCTGGCCACCAGGTTACACCTTCTAACAGGCTAGACTCTCATCCTTTGAGGGGCAGTTCTGAGACCTAATAAAACATATCTATTTCTTGCCGAGATCAGGGCAGTTTGTATTCTCAAAAGAGATGCAGGCTCAAAAAGAAGTTGGTTTTCTTCAAGTAGTTTATTGACAGAAAGACTTTGCATAGCTATCAGCATTATTACCAATGTATTGCTTTGTTTATTTTTAATGTGAACAGAGATCATCCAAAAGAGCTTCTTCAAGTCCAGAGTCACTTGACCATCTTTATCTGCTCTGAAAATAATGGCCTAAGCAAATATGATTCATTCAACAAAAATTTATCAAGGGCCTCCTCTGTGTCAGGCACCAAGCAGATCCTACAAAGTGATTCCAACACGTCCAGGATTCCAATGTTTACCGTCTGGGAAGAGAGACAGATGATAATTAAATGACCACACACAAAATGGGAATTGCAACTAGAATGAGCACTATTGAGAATATCAGAACAGCACTATTGATGTTAGTTTAGGCATTTTCTCTTACCCCATAAAGAGTAAGTGGCTATGGAACTTGAAGAAGACAGAAAAGAAGTATGTGCAACATTCTGAGACTGATTTGGGGGGTGGTTTCATGAGGAGGCTCTGAAAGGAGAAAGGGGGAGAGAGTTCCAAAGGAGGACGGCATGAAGCTTGGAGATTTGGGGGACCATTAAGCAGTTCTCTCTTTGTCCTTAACACGAAGAGATGCCATTCAAGGCCTTAAAAAAAAAAAAAAAGGAGTAACATCTTTAGACTACAGCTTTTAAAAAATTATTTTGGCTGTAATCTAGAGGATGATTTAGAAAGATAAGTGTGGATGAGGGTAGATGCCATATCATGGATCAGGCCTTATTGAGAATTGTTACAGGAATGTAGCATTTAATTAATAAGAGAATAGAGTTGTGAAGAATGTCGAGAATTCAATCCAAAATTCTCCTTTCAAATAAATAGATGCTGAAAATGTTCAGGACAAACGACTGCATAAAGTCTCCCAGAAGAGAAAAATCTACCACATCTCTCGGGAGCAAGCACTGACATTTGACTTTATTACAGGGGAGCCCATTCTGTCTTTTAAAATGCCAGGTTTCTTACTGGATAACCTTCACAGAGACATTGTGAAACAATTTGGCATCATCATTTCAATTTTGCAGAGGAGGAGTTCAAGAATTTAGGTGAGGGAGACATAGTGAACTGTTGTAGGTCATGAAAAAATTGAGTAGCCATGTTAATTGTTGAGTTTCTTCTCAAGGCCTCAGTTCTCTGAGTTGTGCAGGTGACTGCCTTCACCAGAGGTGTCCCTGAGCACTGATAGTTGCATTGGAATCAAGAATAATGTTTTAGATGTGTTGAACACCTCCATAACTTTATTCTAAGCACAAAGCTAACCCTTGGCCTCAATTTTTACATTTTTATATATGTTCATATTTTGTGTATTTTCCACTTAATTTCACCAGTCTTTCTATGTTACTTAAAAAAAGTTTTAACTTAAATTCTCTAAGTTCTCAGCCCTATCTCTTATGTATCAGCAAATACTAGGTGTCTAACATAATACACAGGTGGGTTTTCAAAGAGTTGACATAGTTTAGTCCCATGGAAAATGATGCACATGAATTTTGACCTTCTAATGCAAGTTTTCTCTGTTCTTGTTATATGATAAAAAGTCTATAAGTTGTTTTAAAAATTAAATTAATGGCAATAGTAATATTTTTCCCTAAATATTGATTTTAATTAGCAACCTGTAACATTGACTGCTTGTTGTCTAAAATCTTCAAGAAGCTTTAGAAGTATATCATGCTCTAAAATTTCTGGAGCTTGTTAATGGGTAAGTTTTCCTACTTTTTTTCTTCTGATACAGGCAAAACTTCTGGCCTGAAATCAAAACTCAGGATTTTTTCACTAGTTTTTTTTTAATTGAATTAGAGAAAGAAGTTTGAATTTGTGTATTGTCCACTTAATTTCACCAGTCTTTCTATGTTACTTTAAAAAAGTTTTAACTTAAATTCTCTAAGTTCTCAGCCCTATCTCTTATGGATCAACAAATACTAGGTGTCTAACATAATACACAGGTGGGTTTTCAAAGAGTTGACATAGTTTAGTCCCATGGAAAATGTTTATAGCATGAAATCATATTATAATACATAATAAAATTCATCTATGAAAGGCTGGCAAAACATACCTTTACATCTTAGTTATTCAACTTGTAATTATCTGGATAAATTCAGGCAAAAGCCATTTACTTGTTTTGAACTAAAACACCTGAGCAACAGAGAGAACCCCTGAATTTTATTGAAATTATACATGGATTTTTACATATATCTCTATATTTGGTCAGGCTGGTATAGTTTTTCTGTAGAGATTTCTAATTTTAACATTACTTAGTTAAAGCATTTTTATGTCTTTTGATCTTATACTCAACTAAATAGAAGTCTATAAGAATGACTAAAATGTAAGAAGAATGAATAAGCAAAGAAGAATAGGTAAAATGGTGAGTAAAAATCAAGGAGATGTAGGACTTTTGCGCAGTCTCAAAATATCTCTCCCCTATAGTCATTTTACAGGAGAGAAGACTGGCAGACAATGCCTTAACCAACAGCTCAAGTGCAACACCATGAAATATGATGCTAACATTGTGTCCTAGAAATAAACTTTACATTCTTTAATCACACATACTTATGATGGAATAAGAACCCGCTAAATGTAAGCTGAATAATGTTTATTGGCAGGAGTATAAGCTTTATTTGACATAGTTACTTATTATGCCTCCACTACTTAATAAGTGCTAGTTGATAAGCAGTTACAAGTTACAATTTCATTTGACAAACATTTATTGAACATCTGTAAGAAAGTCTAGATAGAACATACACATATGCACATGCACACACTTTATTTAAGAAATAACTCTGTAAAGAATGTTGTTACACAAATGGTTCTGGGAAAACTAGAAATCCATATATAGCAAAATGAAATTAAACTTCTATCTCTCAACATGCACAAAACTCAACTTAAAGTGGCTCAAGAGACCCTGCGCCTAATAGAAGAAAAAGTAGGCCCAAATCTTCATCACGTTGGATTAGACCCTGACTTCCTTAACATGGCTCCTAAAGCACAAGAGATAAAATCAAGAATCAATAAATTGATTAAATAAATAAAACTGAAAAGGTTCTTCTCAGCAAAAGAAACAATCTTTGAGGTGAAGAGAGAGTCTACAATATGGGAGCAAATTTTTACCACACGCACATCAGATAGAGCACTAATCTCCAGGATGTATAAAGAACTCAAAAAACTTAGTACTGAAAAACAAACAACTCAATCAATAAATGGGCCAACGAACCCAACAGACACTTCTCAGAAGAAGATATACAAGAAATCAAAAATATATGAAAAAAACTGTTCAACATCTTTAGTAATTAGAGAAATGCAAATCAAAACTATTCTAAGATTTCATCTCACCCCAGTCAGAATGGCAGTTATCAAGAATGCAAGCAATAATAAGTGTTGGACAGGATGTGGAGAAAAAAAGTACACTCATACATTGCTTGTGGGACTGCAAATTGGTGCCACCAGTTTGGAAAGCAGTGTGGAGATTCCTCAGAAAACTTGGAATGGAACCACCATTTGACCCAGCTATCCCACTCCTTGGTCTATATCCAAAGGACTTAAAATCAGCATACTATAGTGACATAGCCACACCAATGTTTAGAGCAGCTAAATTCACAGTAGCTAAACTGTGGAACCAACCTAGATGCCCATTAATAGATGAATGGATAAAGAAACTGTGATATATA
>NW_026000005.1:32907576-32909336 GCF_001458135.2 Marmota marmota marmota | reverse complement strand
ATACATACACACACACACACACACACACAATGGAATACTATTCAGCATTAAGAGAGAATAAAATTATGGCATCTGCAGGTAAATGGATGGAGTTGCAGAACATTATGCTAAGCAAAGTAAGCCAATTCCTAAAAACTAAAAACCAAATGTTTTCTCTGATTAGTGAATGTGGATCTATGGGAGTGGGGCATGGGAAGAATGGAGGAACCTTGGATTGGGCAAAGGGGAGGATGGAAAGGGATTATGGGAGTAGGAAAGATGGTGGAATGAAATGGACATAATTACCCTAGGTACATGTATGATTACATGATTGGTGCATCTCTACAGAGTGTACAATCATAGAACTGGAATGTTGTACTCCATTTGTGTTTGATGAATTGAAACATATTCTGCTGTCATGTACAACTAAGTAGAACAAATAAAAATAATAATAATAATAAAATTTTTAAAAAGAATCTAAATACAAAAAAAAATGTTGTTACATGATTGGGACTACAGTGGGTTCCAGAAATTTTAACTTAAGCATTCATGTTGGGTCTTCCTGGTACAGGGATCTTTAACTCTGATTTTTTAAAACCAACAAAATTTAGTTAAGTTTAATTAAAATTTAATTGAAATCACATTTGATTTAAAAATGTTTTGAAAGACTTAAGAGATACCTTACCAAAGAAAAATAAATAAATATCCCTGAGTCTCTATTGGTATAAGTATACAAATAGTGGACAAAGGCTAACAAGTTTCTTATAGAAGGACTCTAATTAATAATTGTGGCAGGAAGGGGATAGATATAAATCCACTATAACCCTACAGTGTAGACAAAGGAGAAAAGGCCACAGTTGGAGAAAAGATGGCCTTATTGACAAATGGTGTTGAAACAACTGGACATCCTTATGCAAAAAAAAAGTGAATTTATGCACACATCTTATATCTTTCACAAAAATGAACTGAAAATGGAACACAGGTAAAAGGCAAAGCTATAAGTGTGCTAGAGAATAGTAGGAAAAAAAACTAGATGACCTTGAGTTTGGCAATAAATTTCTAGAGACAAAGCAAAAGGCATGATGCATGAGAGAAAGAGTTGATGAGCCTGACTTCGTTAAAATCAAAACACCAGCTCTGCAAAAGATGTAGAGAAGAAAAGAAACAGATCAGGAGAAAAATATTTGCAAAAGATATATCTGATAAAGGATTATTGTTAAAACACAAAATTTACTCTTAACACTCAAAAATAAGAGGACAAAGTAATTTGATTAAAAAAAAAATGTGTTAGACACCTCACCAAAGAAGACAGAGATCACAAGTAAACATACAGAGATGTTCCACATGTGTTTTTTTTTAATTCAGGGAAATGAAAATTTAAAATTATGAGCATGTATGAATAAGGCATAATAAATCCCACTACTGTGTATAGTTATAATGCACCTACAAAAATGAAAATATATACATTTAAAAAGCCAAAATAATATAGAATTACACACTTTAAAATGTGTAAAATTCAGAACACTGACAATACCAAATGCTGACAAAGATGTGAGCAGCTGGGACTCTCAGACATTGCTGGGAGAAATGCAAAATGGTAGAGTCACTTTGGAAGATATATTGACAATTTCTTATGAAATGGGCCAAGGACCTGAACAGACATTTCTCAGAGGAGGACATACAGTCAATCAACAAGTACATGAAAAAATGCTCAACATCTCTAGCTGTCAGAGAAATGCAAATCAAAACCACCCTAAGATACCATCTCACTCCAGTAAGAT
>NW_026000005.1:32773476-32907187 GCF_001458135.2 Marmota marmota marmota | reverse complement strand
TTTCTTTTTTTTTTTTTTTTTTTTTTTTTTTTTTGTTTTTTTTTTTGGAGGGGGAGGGGGGAGGATGGGAAAGGCAGCGGAGCACAACAGACACTAGTATGGCAATATGTAAATCAATGGATGTGTAACTGATGTGATTCTGCAATCTGTGTATGGGGTGAAGGTGGGAGTTCATAACCCACTTGAATCAAAGTGTGGAATATGATATGTCAAGAAATTTGTAATGTTTTGAACAACCCACAATAAAAAATTAAAAATAAAAAAAAAGAATAAAAAAAAAAACAGATGAAAAAAAAAAAAAGAAACAAAACATATTTTTACTATATGACCCAGCTTTTGCATGCCTTGGTATTTACCTGAAGTAATTTAAAACTTATGTCCACACAAAAACCTGCCCACAGATGTTCATGGCACGTCTATTCATAGTTGCAAAAATTTGAAAGCAACCAAGAGGCCCTTCAGAAAGTTAATGAATACTTTAAAAAGATTAGTGATTGCCAGGGATTTCAGGGAGGGAGGGGATGAATAAGGAGAACACAGAGAAGATTTAGGGTGGTAAAAAGATTCTACATGCTACTATAATGGTGGATATATATTATTATACATTTGTCCAAATCCATGGAATATACATCATCAAGAATGAACCCTAATGTAAGCTTTTGACTTTGGATGATAATTATATATCAATGTAGGTTCTTCAGTCATAACAAAAGTAGCACTCTGGTGGGAAAATATGTAATAGGAAAAACTCCACATGTAAGAGGAGGGGATATAGTGGATATCTCTGTACCCTTCTCTTACATTTGCTGGGAACCTAAAACTGTTGTGAAAAAAAAATCATAAAAATAACCTGCTCCTATCATACAGAGACCTAAAAACAATGGCCCATATTGGTATAAGTAAATAACTGAATAAATATGCAGTGGTGGACAAGAGATAATACTTCCTTCTTTAAAGAAGAATTCTAATTAGTAATTATAGAAGGAAGGTAGTAAATACAGAAACACCACTAGAATACTACAATAATTATTGCTTCTGGCAGGAACCACTAATGGATGCTAAAATTAGTTGGTAAAAAAAAATGTGTGTAAAATCATAAGAGGATCAAGAGGTACTTTCATCTAAAGGAGGTCTTCCAAAATAGTAATTTGACAATGGAGAAGCCTCATATACACTAAGGTTCCTGGTATATCATGCACCCCCGAAACATGCCCTGAGAATTACATATTTTCTCTGTGCCCCCGAAAGAATCCAGAGCTCTCTCCCATCATGTAAGCATGAGACAAACCAAGACTAAGGCATATCATACAGATCAGTTAAATTAGTAATAATTTAGTACTATACAAAAACTTCAAAGTCTTTGAAGACAAGAAAGACCAAGGAATTATGACTGATTATAGAAGACCACAGAGACAATGCCAACTGAATGCAATGTGGGATTTTCGATTGGATTTTGGAACAGGAAAAAAGGATTTAATGGAAAAATGGGGAAATCTAATAAACTCTGCGGTTTGCTTAATCATATTGTGCCAGTGTTTATTTCCTGGTTTTAATAACTGTCCTGTGGTTATACAACATTGGTGAAAATTACATGGGAACACTATTTTTTAAAATAAATTTTCTATAAGGCTAAAATAGAAAAATTTGTGATGCTTCTGCCTCAGTCTCCAGATTTATTGTCTTTCAAGTTAAAAAGTTATTCAAAGACAGTAAATCTGGAGACTAAGGCAGAAGCATCATAAGTTCAGGACCAGCTTCAGCAACTTAGCTAGACTCTCAGCAACTTGGTGAGATCCTGTCTCAAAATAAAAAAAAAAATAAAAAGGGTGCGGGGGTATAGTATAGTGATAAAACACTCCCGGGTTTAATCCTCAGACCCCAAATAAATAAGCAAGCAAATAAATGATAAATAAAAGACAATAAATTGGGACTGAACATTAGGAAATGAGCACTACGTTCACAATTGTAAGTGCATCACGAATGGGGAAGTCTAGGTCTCTGAAACCTTTTGTTCTGCTCCATCTCTACTACTTGAAACACATTTGTTTTTTAAACACTGGCGTAATGTAACTCATCTTTAAAGTTAACAGAAAATTCTTACTATTACCTGTGTGTCAGTTGTTCATTGCCAACGAACCAGTTGAAGTGAATAATCCATTACCCCTGGATTAGAGTGAATCTTCAGAGCCCGCAGCATGTGAGAAGTGCTTGCAGTCTCAAGACGTATCTGAGTGCTCACTTCTTTTGCTCCTGTTAGTCCATAAAGTGCTTTCTTTGCAAACCATCATTGGTCGGTAATGTCTTGCTACATGGATGCTGCTAACAACAAAGTGCAATTCTAAAGGTTTTTCTGCTTTTACTGAAATTGATTAGGTAGTATGTTACATCCAAAAGCAGCTCCTTTTGCTTTGGCATCTTATAAAAAGAACATGACCATGTGATTCTCAAATCTGTTATTTATCTGCTTCATGGATTCTCTGTGGGAGAAGAAAGATGAGAGGGACCCAGTATCTTTCTCTTTATCGCCAATACTTTTGCTGTACAGTGCTATTCTGATTACTTCATGAACACACACATATACATATGCATAACAATTTAACAATATCACTAACAGTTTAAATCAGATAATATTCATATAACTAACATAATTTGGGAGATTTCTTGCATAACTAACAAGATGATATAACTTAGGGAAAAGATGTTCAGCAACATATTTTCTGGAAAGAAACTTCGGTCCTAGGATTTATTACCTCAATTCTCAATTATTCTTCTTCAATTCTGGAACATGGTTGGCAGTCTATAGCTTTTTGTTTACATTTTAGTCTTCTTCGACTCTGAACTACAGGGAAGTTTTGTTTTTGTTTTCCTAAAGTCTTTGCAAAGCTTATTGTTCTCCAGTTGATTAATGACAATAAAATGTTTAGGGAATCTCACTTTTCTTAAATGTTTTCTTTTATTCATGGTTTTTATTGTGATGGATCAAAGATTATTTATCATGAATATTTTAAAATACAATTTGGGAGGTTTATTTCTCTGATTAAATTCTGAAGAAGCAAAGTTGACATTTTGATTTTAATTCTTCTTCTCAGAATATGAAGAATTCTAAACCAATAATTTTTTTTCTTGTAAAACTGAGATTAAATATAATTAAGTAACTGAAGGTTAAGTGCAGTTGTAAAAAAATACTTTACTTATTAAGTATAGTGGATTAAGCCATTCTAAGAGATTAGAATTAGGATAATCTACCCAGTTATTATGATTTATATTATTCCCTAATTTAAAATTTCCTTGATTTATGAAGTATTACATTTGTAATAGATACAGATTACTGCATTAGATGTTACCCCAAAACTTAGTGTTTTAAAATAACAATAAATATTCAGTATTCTCATAGTTTCTATGGGTTAAGAACTCAGAGTTGCTTATCCTGGCAATTCTGGCTCCAATTTCTCTTTAGATTGCAGTCCACATGTTGGTAACAGCATTAGTCCTCTAAAGCCTTGAGTGGACCTAAGGGATTTGCTTTCTAATTGGCTCACACAGGTTATTATAGCAAACTGGTCTTGGGTTTTGCCTAGAAGTCTCATTTCCTCTCACTTGGGCTTCTCCATAGGGTGTTTGAGTGTCCTTAGAACAAGGTGGCCATCTTCCTGTAGAAAAGGTAATCCAAGAGAAGGAAGACTGGAAGCTTCAATGTTCATTTTGAGATAGTCCCAGAAATCTTATACAATGAAATTATTGTTTAGAGTTCTATTTATAATAGGAAGGTGCTACACAAGGCATGAATACCAGGAGGGCAAGGTCACTGGGTGCCATCTTGGAGGCTTGTCACTATAATACTCTCCCTAAAGGAAGCAAGTTTGCATCTCTTTATTTTCATATTAATTGTCAATATCTTTTCCTATTTTCTTAACTATTTCAATTCTTAATCACTGTTCTTGTACATTAGATCAGGGCTTTTAAAGCATATCATTGTAGCAACATTTTACTCTTGCTCTAATAAACATGCTTTGTACTTCAGTAACTTTGTAATTCAGGCACAGAATTGCAATACAACAAGCACATGAACAGATTTCACTTCAAGCTATATCTTGGAATTTTACCAATATTTGGAAGGAGAGTTCCAATTAATAATAATAAATCCAAATACTTTGTCATATTCATATTACTGATAGTGCAATTCTGGTTAGGCAGAATGATAACGTACGTGATGACATCACCATTAATCACACGAAGCTTCAGGGATGTCTGAAATTTCATTCACTTTGACTCCTTATCTTCCAATGCCTGAGCTCACTGAACAGATTTGGGTCAAATAATGAGGCCAATTGTAAGACATTTCCATTACATAAAGCTTTTTGTGAATTCTGATTTGCACCCCATTTTGTCCTAAGGAATCAGTGCTAAATCTTATGAAACTACAGCTGTCTTGAGGGATTGTACTGGATTTTGGGGAACCCTTTGTCTGATTTCTCCCCCTTCCTCTTTCTCTTTGCCAGAGCTTTTATGTCTGAATGCTCAGAGCCTTAATTTCTGATTATAAATGGCTCTCACCCTTTGTTTGACAGGACTAGTAGTCTTGTTATTTTCATTTTATGCTACCTATACATCACCTTGCATAAAAGAAAATCTCTTCATACCCAGACTTTCACAAAATCTTTAGCAAACATTTCCAATCATTTTGGGCCCTCATATCTTCCACCTCAGTAATGCAAACTCAGTCCGGGTCATGAAAAGAAGCAGATGCCATGAATTCTCTTTCACTATTTTTCTGTTTTAACATGGGATGTCATGGATCCAAGTTCATTCTGAATCATCATTGGTCTTTTCTAGAGTGAATTCATAACTCGTAAGACAGTTTTTGTCTGATAATTAGGGGTATCATACTGATGCCTACTATTAGTGACCATTTGCCATGATAATTTTTCTAGTATTACAATTCATTCAGTAAAGTTTGCAGCAATTATTTTGAAACTTTCTCAGTTTTGTGATGAAAATATTAATTTATAAAAAGTAAATACAATGTATTAAAGTTATTTAATACAAGTGCCTTTTTCTCATCAAAATATTGAGAGACATGGCTGTATTTAAAACTTTTTGAAAAGCAATAGTTTTCCCCCTCTGTGTTAGTTTTCAAAGAACTACAAACTTCTACTGAATTGAAATGTTTACTGGATATCAATTCCTGTGGTTGCTGAACATGTTATTAGATCATTGGGGCCTTCTAACAATCAAGGTTCAACCTGAGACAAACCATCAAGAGACATACATTAAGAAGTTTATTGCAAGAGATTGTCTTATGCAATAGTGGGGCTAGTCAAGCCCCAAATTGGTAGGGCAGCATATCAGGGAGGGCAGGCTGGAACTCTGAAACTGAAGCTTCTAGCCAGAGGCAGAATCTCTTCTTTAGCAGGGAAATTTTAGTTCTACTCTCAAAGCTTTTTTTTCAGGGGAATCAGGCCACGCAGATAATCCTAGGTAATGTCCTTTATTTAAAGTTAACAAATCATAAACTTTAATAACATCTCCAAAATATCTTTACAGCAGAATCTGGATTATTCTTTAATTAAATAACTGGAAACTGAACTGAGCCATGTTGACATATCAAAAGATCATCAGAGGTCTCAGTGTTTGTCTCCAGAATTTCACAATGTTGCTCATGATCTAATTTTTTGTTTTGTTTTGTTTTTTTGGCGAGGAGGATTGACCCCAGGGGCACTTTACCACTGAACTACATCCCCAGACCTTTTTATTTTTTATTTTGAGACAGGGTCTCACTAAGTTGCTGAGGTTAGACTTGAACTTGTGATCCTTCTTGCCTCCACTTCCTGAATCAGTGATGACAGTCGTGCACCACCACATCTAGCTAATTTTTGTACAGATAAAGTAGAATATGCTTATCTTTTTAAGTATGGGAGCTCCATGTGAATATTTACCTGATATCTAAATTATTAATTCCAATGTACAAGGAAGAGTCAGTATAGGCAGTACATTATAAATTAGGAAGTTCATGCTCATACACAGTCATTCATTCATTACTCTTAGGCTTTGTTTGCTATTTCAAACTTTATTGAGAACTTTATAAAGAGCAATCTTTTCTGGACTTGAAATGTAACCAAGAAAATTTGGTTTATGCTCAAATAGTTTTTAGAATGTCATGAACAAGCTACTAATTGCTGATTTCCTTCAGCAATCTGCTAGCCACCTCAGTGCTCAACATACAAATTAAAAAAAAAAATTATATGCACTTGTTCAATACTACAAAGAATGTATAATATCTGTATCAGTTCCACCTCCTTTTCTCACTGATCCACTGAAATGAAAGTAGTATTTACTTTAGTATATCATGTTAATATTATAGACATATATTATAGACATATATTATATATATGTCTGAGGTATATATGTATATATGTCATATATGTAAACAAATACATGTATATATGTATGTATATACACATATTTGTATAAATGTATACAAATATACATACATGTGCATATATGTATGCATGTATTTTTTAAAACCTTAGGAAATTTTCAGTTATGAAGTATCATGAGAAAAAAAGTATTAGTTGTATAATTTGCAAAGAAATTTAACAATAGTCTTTAAGTTTGTGTTATAATAACAGATGTGTATCAATTGCTGTAATTTGCACATTAGAATATAAAAAACTAGATAATCTTATTAATTCATTGAAAGGTTAAATATTTCCACCATGAATAATCACTTTTTACCTCATTGTTCATATGGGGCCGTACAGATAAAGTAGAATATGCTTCTTTAAATTTTCAAAAGTTATCATAAAAATGAAAGCATTTTATAAATATGAATGATATCAAAGGGTCTCAAAGAAAAACACAGAATATCAAAGTTATCAAGGGTGTGAAAGGAATCAAAAGGTGTCATAGGGTATCAAGGGTATCAGAAATATGGGAGATATCAGAAGATACTATAAATATGAAAGTACCAAAGGGTATAATAGGATATCAAAGGGTATAATAAATATGATACGTATCAAAGCATAGCATAAATATCAAAGGGTATTGCAAATATGTAAACACTAAAATATGAAATCTTCAAAAAAGAATTTATGGATCTCTGAGAAAATATCATGGATCCCACAGGAATCTTTACTATACGATGTTAATAATATGAAATCTGAGCATATATATTATGCATATATTGAAACCCAAGGAAAATTTCAGTTATGATATATCATGGTAAAGATAAGAGTTACTCTTATAACTTGCAAAGGAATTTAACAAGTCAAACTGCTTTGAGGATAAGGAAAAAAATAGAAAGTGACAATATTTCATGTGTCCTGATGTGTAATTGAATATTGCTTTGAGTTTGAAATAATTGCTGTGGAAATAATATCATTATCTTCCTTGATTGTCATTGTTATGGAGGTTTCCAAGTGATCAAGCATTATTTTAGCCAATAATAATAGTAATTAACAGTAAGGAGTTGGTGAATTTTACTGTTAGGAGCTGCTACCAGAGCTGTCAGAGAAACAGAACGGCCTTTCTTCTAGTGAAGAGCTTGGGTATAAATGCCTTTCTTTGGAGCCTAGAAGTCAGGATACACCAATGTTCAGAGGATAAAGCAGGAGAAGGGAGAGGAATTCAATTGTTCCAGAAAGAGAGGAAAAATAATGGAGTGACAAATAGGAGATGGAAGGGGGAGAGAAAAGCCAGAGACTCTACAACCTGCAACCCACTAATCTCCAATAAAGGCTCCAAGCCCACCACAGACTTTGTGTGTGGTTTTGATTTCCTGTTTTGTTTTCAATTACTATGTGTCTCCTGTAAGTTGAGTTTCTGGGTGATATAAGGGTGTTAACCCAAACCATCTGTATGGATACATGAACTGGGGGGCAGAGAGGACTCAGCTCACATCTAGATTATTCACATTTGCTTGATTTCTTAGTTTCATTCCCCAACATATCTATGGAGTAGGAATAACTCTGACTCCACCTTCTAGGTAATGTGCTTGGGCCTCTGAAGTGGACCTACTCGGAAATGCTAGAGTGCTAAACACCCATCTCCCTTTGTTCTTCCTCCCCCACATTCTCTGCTTCCTTGTTAGACAATTCTCCTTTAAATAAACCCTTGTAAGCTTTCTGTCCCCTTGTAGTAAGTTAGAGCCTTCTCTTTCAACATGTCTTCATTTCTCACATGGCCTCTAGTTCAGGGAATGAAGTTGCTATAACAAAATACTTTCTTGCAATGACCTCCTGAGGCCACAGAACCATGGCATGACAGAACTCGTTTCATGGGTTCCTTGTGCTACACAAAATACTTGCTTGCTTCAAGCAATGAACTTTCATTACAGGAAGGCTAAAGAGTTGAGGGTCAAGCTATGGGTGAGAAAGGGATTATGTTTCCCATAAGAGTCTCAATGGTGGAAAAGTTTGGGCAAGCCTCTCAGAGAGTTTTGAACAATTTCTTTTTTTATTATAGTCTGTATATAGATCACAACCAGCTTTCAAAACAATGCCGTGGTTCAGGAAGAAAGCACAGGTAATAACAGAATGGGCACAATGAACTTCAGTGCTGTCAATCAAATTTTATTTTAGATAAAAGTACATTTACTTTGTTTAACATGGGAGTGTTTCCCCATCGGAAAAGGGTTACTATGTAAAATTAAGTTCAAAATCATAATAAATAGTGAATACATGTGCAGTTATTTAATTCAGGTTGAATTTAGGTTCGTGTGTTCAGAAAAATACTGAGAGCGAATCTATGTGCTACAAAATTTGGTTCAATATGTGTTTGATTCTCTGCAGCAAGACTTCACTGACATGATGGCCACATATTGTGTTCGTTTCATGCTATCATTAAAACAATCATTAAACCACACAGCTGGAGAGCCAGATGTTTCATTTTTATTATACACCATTCTCTCCACATTTAGAATCTATATGTACTTCTACAATGACTAAAATTTTGTGATTGTTCTTTACATACTTATATACACACTTGGTACCTCAAGCTACATATTTTGTAAAGAATATATACTGAGTATATATGTATGTCTCTACAAACACACAAAAAAGGATATTTTTGAGTGTGGCCTTGTGAATTTATTGTATCCTATTTTAAAAATACCTATTCTTGTTCAGAAGTGAAACTATCTGATAACAATACACAAGACAATCAGTTGTTTCTTTTCATTTCTCTATGACATCTTTCCTTTTCCTCTACTTCCAAAATATTGCTTTTTGGGGGCCTGATAAAACAGAAGTGGTATTCCAGGAGGCCATAAAAGGGAATATGAAAACTAAGATTTTTACTTCTCTGCAGACTGACCAATTAGTGCTTCAGTCATTAGACTTTTTAACCAAAATATTTTATTATTGATTTGAATTGAAATCATTGGCCAGTTGCTTCTCCCCCCAGTTTTATCCTTCCAAAGTACTGCAGTAGTAATTGTGTAGAAAATATATAAAAACACTCTATGTTGCTCAAAATTATGGGAACAGAGGTAGGTGATATTTTTTCCTATACTGAAGATTGAAATTTTAACAGAGTAGGAATGATCATTTTCTCTTTTATGTAAGGAAACTCCTCTTTTGTTTCTGTTGCATTCAAGAGAATGCATGCTGACATTTAAATTTAGAAACTTCTCATATTTGTGAAATTTATTTTCTAATTGCTCCGGGAAGAGGCCTGTTACCAAAGTCTAAAACACAAGAAAAAATAGGTTTACTGCATTTTTTTTTCCATAAAGAAAAAAGTGATAATAGATAAATATATAGATTCGTGTCTTAACTGCTTTAAGGTTTTTGGAGCAAAAACACAAGTTGAGAAGAAGACAATAGTGTTTCTCATTTTCACTTTTTCCTCTGAAATAAAATATTGATTATAACATTATGAAAACAGAGACACTGATGTTTCTTTTCTTTTCTTTCTTTTTTTTTTTTATATTGTTGTTTGTTTTTTTTTTTTTTTTGGTGGTGCTGGGGATTGAACCCAGGGCCTTGTGCATGCAAGGTAAGTACTCTACCAACCGAGTTATGTCCCCAGCCCTGAGACACTGATCTTTCTTAATACCTTATCTGAAATCTTTCCATTTGTTTTAAGTGGTTGGCCAAAAAAAAAAAAAAATTGTCAAGTTTTACAGACTTCCATTATTACTAATCCTCACAAGACTACTGCAAAACATGTAGTAAAATTAACTAATTCAACATAATTTACCAGTTTAACCAAATAAATTATTACTCACCCTGATTGAGTGGGTGAGTAATTCTTTGTAAGATTGTAAATCACCTTGAAATTCTCATGCTCACATGACTCAATGGTAAGCAAGATAATCAGTTGATTTATCAAACTGGCTCTCCTGACATGACTGTATTATTTGTGATGAGAATTTTGGACTGTTGCGCCATTTTGGGAGAACAAGTTTCTTTAGAACTTAGCTTGGAGTGAGTCTTGTTTAAACTCCTTTAAACTATATCTTGCTTTCTGGTTTTGTGGATCAGATTTTTACCAGTTGTGTCTGGAGACAATCACTGTCTGCATTTTCATTGAAGTGTCTCAGTGCTGATAAAGCACTTGAAAATCCTAAATCTTCCTCACACCTACCTGCTTCATAGCATCAGCTATCAGCACCTTACATCACAGGTGGATCTTAGGTAATGAGGTATTAGCAATTGGTGCCTTATTATCTTAATCCTCAGGTGGAGTTCCACCCTCCTTATAAAAGAAGGTTGCTGTTATGTTTGCCATGAGTTAGCTTCAATTTCCCAACACATTGTACATTTCCACCTGAGTTTAATGCATGCACTTGCCATGATTTCTTACCCATGCTTGCCTTATGAGGGCCCATTAAAAGACAGACTTTGAAGACACAGAGACCAGGGTTCAAATCATTAGCCATTTGACCCAAGGAGATCACTTGGTCTATGCTTTCTCATCTATAGAGATAACATTGGCCCAACAGGTTTATCACAATGATTAGATTCTGTATGAGATTAGCAACCCATAGCACCTTAATTAAAAGTCTATTAATGGGGGAAAAAAAGTAACTTGTCACTGATGTTGTGGGTAAAAACCAGTTTGGAAGTAAAATTATGATTCTGGTTGCCATTAAAATTCCTAAACTATTTTACTTCATTATCAACTCAATTCCACTTGATTTTTATTTTTAGCATTCAAAATAAGGGTTTCAGGACTCAACTTTAATTAATATCTCATTCTAGTAAATTTTATGTCTTTCCCCAGTGTCAGTTTTATCATAATCTGTCTTTTTGGAGGAGTAGCCAGGAACTTTTCATTCTAAATCCTCTGTGTGGCATCCTTTAACTCTCTAACTATTCAGCTTCTATTATTTATCTTCTATTACCTCAAACCAACTTTTTGGTCTGGCAAGGCCTGAGTTCTCATCATTCTGTAAGGATGTAGAATTCACCCTCAGCTCTTGGTGTTCAGTAAGGCGTGGTACCTGCATGCCAGGGGCTGGTAGTGTGAACAGAGACAAACTAACTATCACAGAGAGTAATGAGGAATTGACTGTCCTCAAGAACAAAGGTTTATGGGAAAACAGAGGAAGAGGTGATTAATTCAGCTGCGGGTGGAGGTGTGGTGGGTGGAAGCTCTGGGAAAGGCCTCAGAGAGGAAGTAACACTTGAGTCAGTCATTGAGCACAATTTCATTTTGGGCAGAGGGAACAGCTTGACCAAAGCCTGAAAGCGAACAGTCCTCATCTGTGGCATAACAGCAGATGGCAGCAGGGATAGCCGAGGGTGGAGAGACACTCCGAAGGAGCTGGCAAAAGCCAGGCTGTGAGGTACTTTGATGCTCAACCAAAGTGTCTAAAAGAGGAGCCTTCCTTTTCCCGGATTCCTCCAGCAATTATTCTTGTGCACCCTATTAGTCAATCATTTTTTTCTATGTGTACTTTTAAAAACTATCCACAAGTGTATTGTAGGTCCATAGAGAGGCAAGAAAACCCCTGAAGTTCCTTTTTTTTTTTTTTTTTCTCAGCTCTTCCCTTGGAGTGCAGTGCCTGGGATTGGAGACAGAGTGGCACAGGGATTTAAAGTGTAGACAGGTTTGGGTTTTCTATCTGCTATTCTCACTGATTCCACTTCTAATTGGGCGAACTCAGGCAAGTTATAGCATCTCCCAAATGTCACTTTCTTCCTTTGAAAATGAGGACAGTGACAGTTTTCCAATGATAGGGCTCCTCTGATGATTCAATAACTGCTTAGCAAATGTTTACTAATCATTATTCAATGAGCATTAATTGACCATTTACTAAGAAGCAGGACCTGTGCTGGAGTCCTACTGTATGGCATCAAGTTAAACAGATCTGAGCTTTGTAGTCTTGTGATTATTTTACTATTACTATTGTTATTTTTTACTATTTGTTCTTTCTAGTTGTATATGACAGTAGAATCTATTTTGATATATTTATACAAGCATGGAGTATATCTTATTCTAATTAGGATCCCAGTCTTGTGGATGTATGTGATGGTGAGATTCACTGTGGTGTATTCTTATATGTACACAGGAAAGTAATGTCAGATTCATTCCACTGTCTTTCCTACTTCTATCCTCTCTCCCTTTCCTATTATTATTATTATTATTATTACTATTAGAGATCTTTAATAAATACTATTAAAACAAATTAGTGTGTTTCAGCCATATTAATACCCCATTTAAGGTTGGTCTGACACCCTCTTGCCTGGTCCTAGAACATTCTACATGAGTGGGAACTAACAAGGGCTACCATGTCGAATGCTCATGTGGTTCTGGCATTCTCTTTGGGCAGTATTGGGAGAGCCATTGTTCTAACTATGTTCAGGGGGTACAGTGACTGGGCGGGGTCTAGATAAAAACAACTCCAAAGGGTGACTATGCATGTTCCATATGAGTTTCAGGCATGGATTAGTCAAATTTGGGCTGGCAGAACTGTTCTTAAAACTTGTAATTATTAGAGCTCAGGAAGGTAAAATTCCAGAATCATAAGATTCCATGATAAAGCAATTGAGTTTTGACTGCTGGCAAAGTGAATGCACCAGAGCAAATCCTACTGAAACTTAAGTAGATGTGGTGGCTTCTTGCTTGACAAAGGGATGCACCTGCTGATCTCCAAAGAGCACAGTCACTATCAGCAGAGAAAGGGAGTTTAGGTGGATGTTATAGATTAAGACCTGGAAATTATCCTTAAAAACAACTTGGGTCTGCTGGCCTCTTGGCAGAGCACTGGAATAACTGAGTAGTGTGTGTGGCATGGCAACATAGTCCTGCTAAGTAGAGTAGCATCAACTTCTCAGTAGTATGTAAAAACAAAACTTGTTTTAACAGCTTAACTGGTAAACAAGCTGCTCCTTTTTTTTTTAAACATACATTGTGTTGTTCTAACTTTTCTTCTCTTTGATTTTCAATATGGCGGTTTTGCTTTTTAAATCTTTTTTGGCAGCTATTTAATTTATCCCGTGTACAGATATTTTTGGTTACCAGTTGCCTTCTTTTCCTTTAGGAGAATTCCTAAGATATTTGCCAATGGCATTCCATCCTAAAACGAGGAGTAGGGTACACAGACACATTCTCCTCTGTGCAGCCACTAGTTTTAATCTCCTCGTACATTATTTCTCCTGTTTCCTTTTGGTTGATCTACTAATTACTTCAGGTTCTGTTCAGGATAGAACTCATGATTTGTAATTTGTGGAAAGCAAAGCCTCCACAATTCATGTTAGGCAATGACTTTTGTTTGAAACATCTCTGAAAAATTACTCCTTAA
Organism: Marmota marmota marmota; assembly: GCF_001458135.2. NCBI lineage: Eukaryota > Metazoa > Chordata > Mammalia > Rodentia > Sciuridae > Marmota > Marmota marmota. Next base: position 32,893,437 of record NW_026000005.1, on the reverse strand, counting down.
AAGAAATTTGCAAACTTAAGAAAGATTCTAGGTATAATCATATAGATACCAACATTTTGACATTCAGAAAGGGGCAAAATTTTAATGTCTGATTATCTATGCACCCTAATGGAAGCTATTTCAAATTATATTTTGGGAAAGATTGCTCGGTCTCCAAGGAAATATGTGTGATGATTTTGGACACATGCCCCTGCCTTCAAATGCAAAGAAATATCTCATGTATATGAAACACCTAATGTATAGCTTGGAAATTACTCTGAAGAAATAGATCTCCCTGGAAGTCATGAGTTGTAATAAAACACATTATCTTCATTGGAAAATTAGAGGTAGTGGATGAAGGTGTCCGGTCAAGAGGACAAAGACTGCCGAACTGAAGTTAAACAAACAACCACAAAACAAAACAATTCTGTGATTATACTGGAGTTGTGACAAGCAGCTTCTGGGAGAAACCATGTGGTTCATTCTGAGCTGACCTCTCACCTGCATCCGCCACGTGTGAGTCAATACTTTTTACCCTGAAGTAACCTGACTGAATATAGCAACCAAGCCTGCCATGTCCCTCTGCATGCAGAATCACATTCCAAATCCCACCTTGTCTTCACAACTAAGTAATGTTTATTTTTTAATCAAACCATTAGTGGGTTGTAGATTGTGACAGATAGTAATAGAAGGAGGCTGGGAAGCAGGAGCCCCAGTCATCCTCAAAGATTGGGAAAGTCAGGCAAATGTCAGTTACTGTGCTCCCATGTGCCATTATCTCTGGGACCCTCCATTGTTCAAGGAGTACCTTGCCTGTAACTTTGTCCAGAAAAAGATTAAGGATACCATCCAGATATTCAGGTCTGCCTGCCTGGCGGGATGGGGTTTGGAGAGACTCAGCACAGTAGAGATGAAGCTGAAGTTGAGGTAATGGGCATATGCCGTCATGGCTTCTCTCAGCCCCAGGCTGGCTGCCATCAACTTTGCACAGTCGTCCTGGAGCCAGGCAGCTGAACCAGCATTTACTCCATGTTTGAAAGGAGAACTCAAACAATACTTTAACTGATTTTGCAAGTTGAGTCTGGATCAGCCAGGGAAAGGTGTGAGGATCAAATGGGAACCTCACCAAACCAGCCTTGGCTCAAATAGTCTATTCAGTTAAATCCAGTAGGATATTTTAGGCACTGGCCATCTGTGAAGTACTAGGATATAGAATAGGCCATGACCTCAAAGAATTTTCAATTTGGTGAGAAAAATGAGATTAAAAAAAACGCACGAGGCAAAAAATATTAGTTTTATCAGAGACATAACAACAAAAATTATGCTGTATTCAAAAGAGAGAGAATATATTTTATGAGGATATCTAAAAACACTTCAAGGGAGACATCAACTTGGGGATAATTTTGAGAGGTATAGCTCTAGGAAAGGAGAGCATCCTAGGTAGAAGAGGTCACAGAAATATCTGGGGTCAGTCTGTTTCCTTTAACCCTAACTGCCAAAATGAGGGGATCCACTGTATGTCACCTACAGCTCACCTTTCATTTACTGTATTATTTCTAATCTAGTACATTGTGATAGAAGATGGGATCCAGCCAACATAGTCACTTCTCCCAAATTGAAGCATTAAATTTATAGGTTAAAGATTGATATTCTCCTAGTATATCTAACAATGGGCTGAGGCTGAAAGCTTTTTCAGTTGAGCTCTGGCCTTATTGACTTAAAACATCTTAATGACACTTAAAATATTATGAGAGTCACTGGGCCCTGAGTCTGTAAAATGCTGTCTGTATCCTGCCTCTACCAGAGCAGGCAGTGTGCGCAGGAAAGAAGGCAAGAGAATGTAGGACAAGTCCTACTGGCCTGGCAAGGGTCCCACCTAATTCCTTATGACGCGTCCAGTGCAGGTGACAGGCTCTGTAAGGTGTGGATAGGTAGTTAATTTCATGGAGAGGAGGAGGTGTAGGTTCACCTGTTTTGTTTTTTTTTTTTTTTTTACAGTGGGGCATTATCTGAATGATACTCATTCTCTTTTGAGTCTAGACTTCATGCAAAGTGCAGCAACTGGATGTCATTTTAAAATAAGCACAAGTTGCTGAAAAACACTGATCTGGGTCCTGTTGTGGAAGAAGAGTTGGTGGAGAAGTGCTTCCTCATCAAAGCTTCACTGAAAGGAAAGATCCATCAGGAAGAGAAGAACTGTGGGTTCCAGAGCCCCGTTCCCAGAGAAGCTATGCCGTGAAAAGTCTCCTGGCTCAGTGACACGCAGCAGGTTGGACGGGGCAACAATTCTTCTTTTGAGGAGTAGAGGAAGAGAGAGGATTCTCTCTCCTTCAGGGTGTTTGAAGGATGGCTTCCCAGTTTCGTCAACTTCGGATCCTGGTGTGGAAAAATTGGCTAGGGGTCAAAAGGCAGCCGGTGAGTCAAAAAAAAAAAAAGGGGGGGGGTGGTAGGGGGGCTGCGGGCACAGGACAACATTCCAGGCAATCCCAAAATGTGATGTTAATGACAGGGAAAAAGAAGAGTCAAAAGGTATTTTTCAAAGCAGAAAATAGGATGTTTAGAATTCATCCCTCCATCTGTCTTTTAGCTAATGGGACGAGTCTTAACATGCCCCCAAAGCAGCCTTTTGATTTCAGTAAATTAAAAGAGTAAATCAGGACATGCCCTGGGCAAAGGAAAGGATGTGCCTTGTTACTTGTTGAATTAGAACTAGTGTTGAATTCTGGGTTCAGGCCAAAATGCTTTCAGAATTTTTCTTAATGAATTTAGTTTAAAATGGGATGAATGAAAGTAAAGTACCATTTGAAAATCATTTGAAATGAGAAGAAATGTACTAGAAAATCAAAAGCCATAGAAAGTTTGGTTGAAAAGTAAGATATAGAAAAGAAATAGTTTGGAAGTTGTTAATATGGAAGAGATTTTAAGAAACCAGTATCTCAAAATCATTTACTGGAAAGGCCAAGCTAGTGGGTGCCGGTGTATGTGATGTTTTAAGACTATTACCGAATTACTTGTACGCTTGGTCATTGCAACATTGTTTTTGTGCTCTTACATTAATAGTTTGCTTTTTAAATTACAAAGCTAGCTATTAGAGTCTTACCTGATAGAGTTCAAGGAGACTGAGGAAGGAATATGTTTCTGTGAATTGTCATATATTCAGAAGAACATTTGGAATCCAGGGGAAAAGACATTCAATATGCTTAACTTTAAAGTAGGAATTTCCAGCCTCAGTTGTGTAATATAATATGCAAATAATATGCATCAGAGAAACCAACGTTTATCTATGTACCTTATCTCACTTCAGGCTTGCTCAGTATTCTGATATATGTAGTAAGAGAAGGAATTAGATGGTCATTCACCTTTATGAATTTGATGGCCAGGGTTAAAAATCATAAGGTGTCATGTGATTTCTTAGATGTGCTAGACATAAAATTATAAAATCATTAACATTTTTGTTTGTTAACTGTAAAAAGAGCATAAAAGACAAATTCCCCATAATTATCACGTGGTTCCTCCTGGGTAGCATTTGGCAGGGAAAGAGTCGGAGCACAAGAGTTGGGCTCCTGCCAGTGTTCCGCCCATGGCTTACATAGCATATGACAAGTTCTCTAAGCATTAGGTTCCCACTTGTAAATTAGGCACGAGGTCTGCTGCATCTACCCTCTAGGGTGGAAGGACCTACGTGAGCTCATATATTTAAAATTGCTTTATAAATGGTGAAACACTTAACAAATATACTAGTGAGGGATTGGGGGCAATGTGTGTGTCATTTTATTCAGATTAATGATGAAAGGAAATCTGGGGTAAGGGCGTGGGAGAGAGGAAGAAATTGACAAAAAGTTCAGAAGTGATGGAAAATCCAATAGTTAAGAATCAAAACAGGGCTGGGGCTGGGGCTCAGTGGTAGTGCACTTGCCTGGCATGTGTGAGCCACTGGGTTCGATTCTCAGCATCACATATAAATGAATAAAGGTCTATCAACAATATATATATATATATATATATATATATATAGAGAGAGAGAGAGAGAGAGAGAGAGATAGATATATAGAGAGATATATATAGATATAGATATATATACATACATATAGATAGATAGATAGATATAGATATATAATAAAAGCATGGAGGAACTGAGGACTGTTATTGCTGATAAACAAGGTTTGAGGTGGTATGTGTTCCTTACAATTCCTAAAACTTTAGAAAAAGAAGAACTCCAAGAACTTCAGATGAATAACTTTTTTTTTCGTTGAGAAATTTTATTCTTAGAAATTATGATGGGAAGTTCCTTTCTTATATATAAAGTAGTGGGTATCTGTTGATGCTTTGGAATTTTTCTCTATTTCAGTTTCCTCCAGACATAGTGGCATACTTAAAGGAGATGTAATCAGATATGCTAAATATGATTCCCATGATACCATAATAATTGTCCATGATAACACATGTATTATATGTGATACATTGTTCCCCTGTAGCAAAAATCCCTAAAAAGCATCTGGAAATTACACTTTTCCTGGGGCAGGGGAATAAATGAGCTAATAATTAATTCTGGAACATGGAATGATTCCAATCTTACGTGCACTTTGAGAGAATGGGGCTCAGGACAGAAAAATCTTAGTTATAGAAAATAAGGTTAGAAAAAACCCAGGATTTGGTAAAATTCAGAAGGCCATTAGGACCCTCTAGAGAGACAAGAATCCATTAGGACCCTCCAGAGGGACAAGAGACACCTATAGAATATGGTGTGGTAAGAGGAGAAAGAAGGGCAATTCTGAGTGGAGAACAGGCAGGCAAAGAAAGAGACATTGCTTTCATCACAGATTTGCCTGGGGCTAGCTCCATTTCAGTATTGGAAAGGAGACTGACTCAAAGACACAGGTGGAAAGGATAGTAGGTGATAGGAAACTTCACACTTTAGAGAAAAGAAGAGGTCTTGAAGTTAGGATCATAAATCACCAGGAAGATAAAATTTTTAAAACGTGAAAAGAGGAAAATAGAGGTAAATTAGAAGACAGGAATGTGAAAAGGAGGTGCATGGAAATTTAAGGAGAGGAGCTAATCCCTGTGTAGGAACTAGACTTGGGTACCCATCAAGCAGTAGCTTAAGATGCACACATTTTTATCTGATATTTATATATCATCCTGGAAATTGTACTTTAAAAATAAACTTTTATATCCAGACAAATAGAAATTAAGTTTTGTGACACAGGGAATGTACTATCCCTAATGAATGTTAAGGAAAAATGTCTGCATCATCACCATGACAACTTGAAACAGATTCCATCACATAGCAAGGTGGTAGGCAGAACAGTCTGTGAAGGACAGTTGGGGATCTTTTAATGGAGAAACACATAATATACAAAAAGAAAAAGAAAAAAATATAAAAAATTTCAGGTAGACTGAGGGTTTTGGAGGAAGTATATTTATTGTAAAAGTATATGCGGGAATAGAAAAATGAGAAAAGAATTACAAAAGTTATATAGTCAGAAATAAATAGAACAAATAATGTTGAATCTGGCTACAATTTTTGAGGTTGACCTCTCTCAAAATGACTCTTGAAGTAAACATCTCTCCTTTTATAAAATCAAAGACTAGAATTCTGGAATATTTGGATTATCTAATTGACTTAATTTTACAATTAAGAACTCAAGGGATTTGTCCAAGGTCACATCATGGAATTGAAGGATCAAAGTCAAACTTCCCCAGTCCTGAGTCTATTCTTTGCATTACCTCTATTCTACTGTTCCTGAGCTGAGTTTCCTTTCACAATATTCTCTGATCCCTGCTCAGAGTACATCCCACCAAAGAAGAGACCATATCTGCTAAGGAGGTCGTAGATATTGCAATTTTAAAATATCTGTGTTGATATCAATTGTTAATTATATTGGAAAAAAGTGAATAGTAAAGAAGAGTTTAAAAAAAAGGACCAAGAGAAATGTTAGGTGTTATACAAAATCAATTGGATGTAGTTGCTACCCTGCTGGGCTTGTAATTTAACTCTACAAATAATGGTAAAATGAAGATACAATCCAGAGGAGATGCTTCGCAATAGGGAGGCTCTCCTAAAGAGATGCTAGCTAATGACAGGAAGCAGTCCTGGGACAGCAAAGAGCTGCAGGCTGAAAGGCTAGATAACACAAGATAGGTTTATCTTTCCCTAAGAAAATGGGTCCTGAAAAGACCCATCAAGGAGGGACTTCAGATCTTGATGGAAGTGAACTCTAATTCTAAATTTTTGACCTGAATGAAATAACTAATGTCAGTGGATTATTTTCTGTTGTAACTATTTTGATAGTGCCTCTCACATTAACTCAGTTGATGCTAGAAATGGCTCTCATGGACACTCCTGCTATCTCTGACATTTTGCATTAAACTTGACTCTTCTCTCCAAATCCCCACCTTATTCAAACAACCTCTTTTCACAGTAACTAAAAAAAAAAAAAAAAAATTAAGTGGCAGCGGCTTAAAGAGCAAAACCCCAGATTCCAAAAGTAAAGTTGGGGAAACAACACAACCAAAGAGAGACAATATAAGCGACTTTCCACCTGCAGTTACGTTTGTATGTCAATCAGATGGGAGATCTTGAGGAGCCCAAGAATACAGTGAATTCCCACGATCTATTCTATCTGGAATTTAAAGAAAAAAAAAAAAACATTTATATCACAGAAGAATTTTGTTCTCTTGACTCATTAATGCGAGAAAAACTTTTGCATCATCCAACAGTGTTGCTTTTTAATATTTGCAAGAGCGTTGGTGGCTGTTCCCTGCCAGCCTTCTTGGATAGAAGCTACCAGTCTGACCCCAGTCACTTTTGCACGCTGCAGCAGTTTAGTGTTATTCCCTTTGCTGTTTGGGCGCTTGTGTCTTTCAGGCAAATTCTGCAGTTTCAGTTTGTGAATGGAAAAGAAACTTGCCTTGTCTCTGTGGCCCTACCCCCTCTTTTGAGTCCCAGGAATAGCACTTTACTTGCAACAAACTTAGGAACGAAGTGGGGAGGAGTGGGGAGGAATCAGCTTTGCTCTTTGGCTCTAATCGCCTCTGGCTTGTGTCCGCGCCGCTCTGGGGTTGTGACTGCACTTGGTTCCTGTCTGCTGGTGTTGTACGCGGTGTTCTCCATTAAAGCTTCTCTCTGGACATTCCGACGCGAGTGTGAAGATGTTTGTCTTCTCAAGAGGCGAGACCACCTTAGTCTGAGTGCCCACTCCCCTTTATTAAAAATCTCCTTTCCCTTTATGTCATAAACTTCAGAACTTCAAAGGAGTGAGTTCACAGGCGAGCCACCTGTGGGGACAAATTTCCTCCATTGCTCCTAGAGCTCCCTTCAACTGTTGGCTCAATTATCTTCCCTACCTGTTTTCATAACGCTAGTTTTCTAATTGAGTTTCATTAAATATATACACCTCAATGCAAGAGGCTGAATTAGCCAGAACTCGTAATTAATTCTCCTTTCTTTATCACCACCACCCGCCTCCTTTTCGTGAGATCCTCAAGGGCAGACCAAGGCTGGTGACTCGGTGCCAGCGTGGTGGGTGCCCAACGGCACCCCTTTAAGTTTGCGGGGTTGTAGTGGGGCCCGCGAGAGTGAGGTCGGGACGCTGCCACCCGCACAGCTGCCGACATTAACGAGGTACGCAGGATCCTCCATGGCGTCCTGAAAGACCTGTTGAGCGCTGGTGCCAGAACGCGCGCTCAGCAAGCTAGGCATCCGTGGTGACCACAGCCTGGAACTCAGGGCCAGGGAGCTCTCAGCCCGTGAGAGCCGGCAGCCCCGCAGCAAGTGCTAGCTACCGGGAATCCTAGTGCGGCAGCCGCAAACTAGGCTAAGCAGGGAGTGGGCGAGCGGGCTCGGGCAGCGAGCGAGTGACCCCCTTGGGGCCCCAACAGGGCAGCTAGGTCTCCACCTCGACCCTTCACCAAAGCTGCACTTNTTTTTTTTTTTTTTTTTTTTTTTTTTTTTTTTTTTTTTTTTGTACTGGGTATTGAACTCAGGAGCACTTTACCACTGAGTCACATCCTCGTCACTTTTCATTTTTCATTTTATTTTGAGACAGAGTCTAAGTTGCTGAGGGTCTTGCTGAGTTTTTGAGGCTGACCTTAGACTTCTAATCCTCCCACCTTAATCACCTAAGGACTTCTGAATTGAATTGTCCAGGATGGGAAGGAGAAGAGAAGGAACAGAATGGGATATGTCAGTAGAATATAAACCTGAGAAAAATCAAAGAGCACAAAGACTAGCCCCCCAAGGGTCTTCTGAAGTATTCAGTGTGCATATGCTCTTAGATGCCAAGAATGCAGGGGAATGGAATGCAAATGAGGCATAGAGGTAGTATGAGATAATTAAAATATCAGCAAATATACCAAACCTTAAAACCTGCTTTATTCTATGTGTTTATGTAGCTCTTAGGTCTATACAGTTAAAATCAATATATTAGCCCTTTCTCCAAACAAGTGAACTAAAAAGTCATAACTCATTGGTTGGTATTTGGATCCTTTACATTGCTTCTTTCTACGTTTCTTATGATAATATGTGAATTGGTGTTAAGATCAACCCTGCAGCTATGAAAATTTAAATTTTGTTTATTTTTTTTTGATTCTGTGATTAATTTGTCAAACTTAACATTCCCAAGATCACAGTGTGGAGAGCTTTGTACTTATTATCCCTCTAAAATTAGTATACAGTGAAGTTCTCAACTCACTTTAACCTAAAATCCCAGGGAGAGCTTATGATGATAGATTTGTTTGTGGGCATGTTGTGATTTTTGCCTTTAACAAAGCCTAAATTGCCTTAAACTTTTCTGATTTAGACTGCATTTTTGTCTGGGTTTAAAAGATATCTAAAACTAATTTCAAAATTTATGAAAAATCTTCATTAAAATATAAGAAGTTAGATCAATCAAAAAATAACTTAAAAAATATCCCATAGTATATGACCTTCATTTGAATGTGGTTGCTTATTTGGGTTGGTAGAATTGATCTCAATCTCTGAATTCTCACAGGGTTCCCATAGAAAAGGAATAGACATGCCTAATAGCAGCAGTGGGGCACTAAACCTACTCAGAGGAATGCTTGCTTTAAGGAATAACTATGTCTTCAAATACCAAACTGATAAACCTACAAGTGTTAATTTTTTTAACCTTAATTCTTTATAGTCTACATTTCAAATAAGACCCATAAAATGTTATCTACTTTTATCCAGGATCTTTGAAAAAGAGACTCTAAATTTCAGCCATTTCAGAAACTAGGCTGGAGTAATAGCAGCTTTTATTTCTATGGCAATCATATTTTTCCAATACACTCTCTGTAATGCTTTCTTCTTTGCTTCTTAGAGCAGCAGAATAATTACAAAAATTCCTGGCTATGTATCTTGGGATCAGATCCTTGTCCCCTGTCTGCTTCCTAATTGCATATGTGAGTTTGGACAAGTTATGCTAGCTTTTCACACCCAGAGAATAAAACAAGGGAGTTGGGTCAGATCAAGGATCCTTAATATATTTGATGCTATAGATATGTTTGGCAATCTGGTCAAACCTATGGCCCTTCTAAGAATAATGTTTTTAAATTCAAAAATTAAAATGAAAAAAAGTAAGATTACAAATAACAATAATTATATTGAAATTCAACTATCAAAGCATTGAAAAGCAAATTTGTTTGTTTTAATATACCCTGAATTCTATCCACTAGACGATCTCAAAGAAACTTTATAACAAAAACATTACAGGACCTTATAAACAATCCTGCTAGTTGGGGAAGGTGGCATACATCTACTTCCATTCTCCTCAAAGTGTAGTCCATGAACCAGCAGCATCACCTACCCTGGGAGTTTGCTGGAAATATAGAATCTCAGGCCCCACTTAAAATCTACTCAATTCAAATCTTCATGCTTACAAAATCCCAAATGATTTCCATGTTCACAAATGTCTGAGAAATGCTGTTTCGTATCAAGCAATTTGTCTTACCTGGGAGCATTTCAGCTAAGATCAAACCAAACACCTTAAACTTCCTTCCATCTCCATTGAACTTCTTCTACTTTTTAAAACTTGTCCCTCTACTCAAAGTCTAAGAAGTTGGCAACAAGCCTACTAGTAAAGAGAACAGTGGTCTTAGACACGTGTTGGGGATTTTAGTTGAAAATTTAGTCTAGGAGTTATTGAAGGATCAATAATTGATGGGTTTGGCTTGCTTCAGAGCATTGAAAAGCCCAAGGCAGAAATAGATTTGGCAGAAGCCAAAATTCTCTGAAAAGTAGGGGAGGAAAGATAGCAAGTGTGACCACAGAAGTAACAGAAGCAGAGTTCCAAGTCTAATTTTATCGAATAGGGGCTGGGTGTGTTCTCTATCGTTTAGTTTGAGCATTGTAACTGTTTGCGTGTTACAGTTAATGTTCTTGTGAATATGTTTTTCACTGCTCTGGAGCCGATTTTATAGGTATATAAAATATTAAGCAGTTAGTGACTTTCAAACTGAATCGTGTCAACATAAGAAGAAATAGCGGCTGCTAATGCACCTTAAAGTGAAAATCTCTAATAGAAGTTTAAATTTCCATGCAGTATGCATTTTTTGAGCATTTATTTTGTACCAGGTAATGAAAATTCAGGGGTGAATAAGAAACTGTTATTGTCATAAGAGCTGCCTGTTTATTTTGGGAACCACTCCCTGCTCTCGCCCCCCCTTCTGCTTCCCCCCATCCCCCCCAAAAATGTTGACTCTAACATGTGAAGTTCTATGGTGAAAGCAGATACAGAATATTGCAGTGGCATAGGGAGGTTTGTAGAGAACTTCAAATTCCTGTTGGCTCACTTGCTCATTGACCCAATTATTCATTTTGTTAGTTTATTAATTTACTGATTTGCTCAACATTATTTATGGAGCCATTTCGGGCTTTGTGGCTGAGCACAGAATACTCACATTGGAAGTAGTAAGACAGGCATGGGTTGAAATGATGCTGGGTTTCATATGTTCTGTTTTGAATGTTTATTCTTATCTAAGAATCATCTGAGAAACTCCCATAATTTTTTTTTTTTTTTTTTTTTGTGGGAGAGGGGTACTGGGAATTCAACTCAGGAATGCTTTGCCACTGAACCATATCCCTAACCATTTTTTTTTTTAATTTTGAGACAGGGTCCTGCTAAGTTGCATAGGACCTCACTAAATTGCTGAGGCTGACCTTGAATGTGTGGTCCCCTTGCCTCAGCCTCCTGAATCTCAGAGATTTTTAAGTAAGGAAGTTACAATTAGATTTGAATTTTAAGATAGTCATGCTTGAGATAGTCATAACAGGTGACCAGAAAGGAAACTTCAGAAGAACATTTCAAGGTGTTAATCCTGGAGCAATCATTCTTGTAAAGTCTCTTGTATTTTTAAAAGTTTCTCATTCCTTTCTTAATAACCATATTTATGGAGAGTCAAATATCCACCTTGGTATATTATGATGTAACATACCTCTTATACTCAGGGTTTTGTTTTTGTTTTGTTTTGTTGACTCAAGAACTTGATTAACAATTTTTCCTATGATTTTTTATTTTGCAGCTTTGGACACTTGTCTTGATCTTATGGCCAGTCATTATTTTCATAATTTTGGCTATTACCCGGACCAAATTTCCTCCAACAGCAAAACCAACTTGTAAGTAGATGAGATTTATTTGTTTCCCTCACTTTAGGATGCTGTTTAAAATTTGTTGGGGTACCACTTCAATGTCTTGTTCTAAAATTTGTTTCTTGGAGTAGTTTTTCCACTTGAAAAAACTACTTGAAGGTGTTTGTATGGTTTTTCTCACAGTTTTCAAACAGAAAAATTACATTTGTAATATTAGAAAAGTTGTAATATTTAGAAAAGTCTGAAGCATGCTGGAACCAGAATATTTAAATCTCCATAAAATTTTGACTCTTTTATTATTTATATCGCAAATCTCACCCTGATATGTGCAGCATAAGCCAGCAGCAGTATCAGGCTAGATCATTCTGTACTTTTGTAGTAGAAACCACAGACTTGTATTTGATCAACTGGACAAATGAAATTCAGAGGACTATAAAACTCTCTTCTCTCTTCACAGAGTGTTGTAAATGTGTCAACACGTTTAGTTTCAAAGAAGATTGTTTTCTAATTAGTGCTGTTTCAGTAACATTTAATCATTGCCAAGTTATAAAATGGGCAGGATGCCCAACTCGGTTCATTATTTTCTTTTAGATCCAGAATGGAAATGCCGAGAGGACTCTAAAACGACCTTAGAACTGGAGCAAATGAGTTTTCCAAACCCAGAGATTTGACCAATGCTGCATTTGCTTTTGTTTTTTATCCCTTTGGAACAAGTTTTCTAAGTAGAGGAATAAAAGTCAAGCGATTTGTTTCAAGTTTCAAAAAAATTGTTCATTATATGTTAATTTTTGTTAAACAATTTGTATTTCAAGTGAATTATAGTAATTGGTTATGTAAAAGAATACAATGCTGAATTACTTTGTAAAGACAATAGCAAGCTAGTGATTTTAAAAATAAGGGCAGTGTTTTTCAATTACCCAGTCCTGAAACACATAAGAGGAGAGCTGTGGCAGAGTCTACTTGAATCACACATTATAGGGCAATTCAAAAGAAATATCAACTCGATTAGCGTAGAGCTTGTAAACTCTTAGAGCTATAATAAATAATTTATTACATTTGAATAGCACCTTATTTCTAAAGGACTTTTGCACATGTCATTATATAAAGTTGATCAGCTTTTGTTAAGTTACTATAAAAACAGGACAATTTTATTCTCTTCATAGTGTGTGTGTGTATGTGTGTGTGTGTGAGCGCGTGCCCCTGTCAGTTCTTCAAGACAGACTGATCTCATTGTGTACTGTTGGAATCTATGTGTTCTTTTGTATCTTAAGTTTACAAAATTGGTAAGTAAGGTATGGACTTCAGAAATAATAGATTCAACATGGAAGTAGGACAAATGCTCTGAAATACTCTGGTTTACAATGCTAATGATGAGTTTGCTAATGATAGTGGTAGGACTTTAATAGCTCCTTTCAACAGCTCATTTGCACCAATTTCTTATTTTTTTAAATAGGTTTTTCAATTTCCTCTTGTGTAACTTTGAAGAGAGAAATACAAAGTTTGGGAACGAATAGTCTTAAACTTATCAGTGCTACCTTCTAATATTGAGAGGTATATGGAGAAAAATCATGGAGAGCTCTTTTAAAAAAAAAAATTATTAAGAGCGCTGGCGATTGAACCCAGGGCCTCACACATTCCAGGCAAATTCTCTACCTAAACCATACCCTTAGCCCTAGAGCTCTTCTAATTCCACTAAATTAGGAAGAGAAAATGAGAAACGATGTGACAAGTGACTCCTAAACTTGATCTAGAGGGCTCCGAATAAAAAGCACATCATTTGAAAGGAGATGAATAATGATTTTTTTTTACTGTGTGCCTATCATACTGTAATAATAATTAGACATCAAGTGATTAAATCTGAGGCTAGGAGAGAACAAAATTACAGAATAGTTTCAACACTGCAAGTATAGTCTCTTAGACTACATAGATCTCAGTCTAAAAAATAGTTCATTGTTTTGTTATCAGAATGGGAAGGACCCTGTTGCCTTACAGATGAGAAACCTGGAACCCAGAGAGATTGTAGTTTGCCAAAACTCAATCATTGTGTGGCATAGGACAGAAACATATTATAGACTATCTTTCCTTATTCTTTGTCTAGGAGATTTTTATTGAATCTTACCCTCACACACTAATTCTTCCTAGGTCTGGAAATTTTTACTTGGATAAATAAGAGCCAAATAAAAATGATCCCTGCAGTTTCAACTCATTATCAACAAAGTATAAAACATACATTGAGTTGTAATTGTATAAAACTGCTGTTCTGTAGAGCAATCCAGAGAACCCCAAACTAGTAAAGAAGCAGTTACTTTTTTCCTCTGGTGATAGAGGGGGAATAACTTCCAGTTTAGATTTCGGTATTTTTACTTGGTTTTCAAAGTGGTTCTTGTTTTTCTTTGTTTCTCATTTCTATTTATGATGCTGAAAGATTAAAACTGGCTAATAAACAATAATAATTTCTTGGGGTGGTAACTGAATTATGCCCTTTGTAGTTGAAACACTAATGCACAGAGAAGCTAAGTCACTTGACTAAGTTGCACACTTTATAAGTGGTGATGCCAGAATCTGAGCCCAGGCAGACTGGCTCCAGTATCTGGTTTTGAGCCTCTGGATTCACATTTATTATATCTAGGAGTTAGTACTCATTTTTCATGTTGTTTCATTTAGATTTAGTAAAAGAGGACTAAACATTAGAAATTAAAAATATGAACCCCTCTTACTTGTCTCTATCATGAAATCAAGAAATACAGGGAACAGGTGCATTTCAATGTATTTCTCATTTATCATCATTATGAGCACTTTATGTAGAATGCACCCGCCATCTGACTAATTCTTTGTCACCCTGGTGTAGCATCATGGAAATCATGTCCTGTTTGAAAGTTCAAGTCCTTTCTGGTCTGTAGTGTTTGTTGGGCAATTAAAAAAAATTAAGATAGAACTTTAGACTACACCCCTAGCTGAAACTTGGCCATGATGAGAATGAGTTATAATCCCATGGGCATATTCTGCTCTTTGTAAAGCTTGGCAGGTCTGCATAACTTGACAAATTATTCAGAAAAACATAATTAGTGATGGAAAAAAGCCCTGCTGAGTCTTTTTGGCTGTTGGGCACCTAGAGAAGTCTGGATTTTTGGTGAGTGAACCCCTGTCACTGTGCATGCCAATCCATAGTATAATACATATCATCTGTCTTCACTCCCTTCCTTTTGTGTTGCAACAAACAACTTAGGTAACTAGCTTCTGCAAATTGCAAATCCCAGGTAAAGAAAACCTCTCCAGCCTGGCAGGCAGGCAGGCCCTGATGCTTTCTGAGTGTTCACACGGGGTGGCAGTGGGCCAAAGCGCCAAGTTTGAAGTCCTTCCAACTTCTTGCAATCTCCGCATGCAGTGGCTTGTCTAGAGGCAAACTTTAAAGCCCATAGGCTTGGGAGCAAAGGCAAACAAACAACATGAACCTCCTCAAATACGTTTAGACTAAGGCAAAACATGCAGGAGTCTGTCTTCTTTTGATACATACATACCCAAGAAAGTCCAGGCAAGCAGTTTCTAAGTATTGCAATGTTTTTCAAGAACAGTAAAATCCTGCCACAGGAGATAAGTAGACACACACACACACACACACACACACACACACACTGCAGCCATGTTGAACAAGTAGTCATATTTTTGTGACATTAATGAAAACAATGTTTTTTCAATTGCTAGTGAAAGTATCACTAAAAGTATAATGGAAATTATTCCATGCACATCTGTCTTGACACTCAGTTAAACCCCAAATACCTCAAGACTTACTTTCTTTTTTTTTTTTTTGAGAGAGAGAGAGAATTTTTTTTTTTAATATTTATTTTTTATTTTTCGGTGGACACAACATCTTTATTTTATTTGTATGTGGTGCTGAGGATCGAACCCCAGTGCCCCGTGCATGCCAGGCGAACGTGCTACTGCTTGAGCCACATCCCCAGCCCAAGACTTACTTTTTAACATCCCTGCTTCCTCAGAGGATAAGGAAAACCCACATTAGAAAATAGGAGCTAGTAGCAGAATGGAATTGAATTATATTCAAATTTCCATTATCCCAGGGTTATACTAAGCACCATCCAACCAAATCTGACTAAATGGCTTTGTTAAGTGCAAGATCACCTAAAGCTTCTAGCATGTCTTTTGACTCCCAAAGCCTACGTTTTGTTTTCAGTGTGCAGAAAAATAATTAACATGGGGTAACATTTCTTTAAATCCTTACTGTGTCAGTTATTGTGCTGAGTACTTTTATATATTACCTTAGTTAGTATCACATCATCTCTTTGAACTATTTTAATGATGAAAAAACTAAGGCAAAAGCTGGGCACAGTGGTGCATGTCTGTAATCCCAAACAACTTGGGAGACTGAGGTAAGAGAATCTCAAGTTTGAGATAGCCCTCAGCAACTTAGTGAGATCCTTTCTCAAAATAAAAAAGGGCTGGGGATATAGCTCAGTGGTAAAGTGCCCTGGGATTCAATCTCTAGCACCTTCCCCTATTAAAAAGGAAAAAAAAACTAAGGCACAGAAATATTAATTTATCAGGGTACATATGGTTACTATGGGTTGGATCCTATACGTCCATTATACAGTTCTCACCTGCAGACAGTTGGTTTATTCAGGTCATAGGTGGCAACAAAGGTGATCCTAGGCCTGGTTCATTTAAGTTCTCAGCGTTTCCTTTTTCTTTCTCATGCTCTCTGTTACCATTGCTATAGATTGAACCTGGGTTAAAAATGAATTTTTTGTTTTGTTTTGTTTTGTTTTACTTATCAACAGGTTTAGAAAAAGTGTGAGAAGGGAGATTGAAATTGGGATCAATTGTTGCTTTGTGGAATCCACGCAGGTTGTTTTACTTACAATACCTGAATAAGTCAGAGGAAACTATTGTGTAATCTTCTTTTAAAAAAGCCTTTGAGGCCTCTCATGGGTGAGGGTTGTGACACCAGAGGAGTGAGGCTGTTTCTGATGACTTTTCCTGTGGTGTCTTCATGGAAGGGAGCAGGTGCATGTGTATGTGCTTAATACATTTTGGTGTTCCTGCTCTCTAGCACACCCATGATTCAATGCTCATAATTGAAGGACTCACACAGTAAATCATTTTGTTTACTACCTTTATTGGCTCAAAACTTATAGGTTGAACCTGGCTATAAAAGTGAATTTGGGTTTTCTACTTGTCAGCAGATCTAGGAAAAAACATGAGAAGGGAGATTGAAATTATTGATCAATTGGTGTTTGTGGGATCCATGCATGCTTTTATACTTATGATGATAATTATTTTGTTCTGGGGGGGTCAGGATTCATCACCACTAATCTTTTGCTTGGAGATTGCCTCATCCAGTTTCTCCATTTTCCTGAGTTCCAGCAACACTAGTCAGTTTCTCAGGTTCAAAATGCCTGAGTCATCTCTGACTTCTCCCTTTTTCTCACCTCCCATAACCACCAGCTTTCAGGTTACAATTAGTCTTGTGAAATGCATCCTGGAATTACCTCTTCCTTTCCATCCTGCTGGTTACCTCTTGGCTCAAGATCCCATTGTTCCACGCTTGATTGCTTCAGTAGTGTTGTGTGTATATGAGCGTGTGCATGTGTGTGCATGCTTGTGTAAGTCCTACCTCTAATTCTTCTCATGTTTCATCATCAAATAATCCTCCTTAAACATCTTTTGAGCCTTTCAAGTTTCTCCTCCTTTTTTCCCATCATTTGAGACCTTTATAATTAGAATTCTTCCAACTGCATCTTCTTCCTGTTCTGTAGTAAGGAGCCTGTGCCTCCGAGAAGATAGCTGAATGCCCTTACATCCCATACTCATCCCCACCTTGTAGGGATGCACATGCTCCTGTCTTGTCCTCAGGGCTGTCAGAATGTAAGTTCACATCTAAGACCCTCCCCCGCAGCCTTCCCCATCACTCCAGTTCTAATTATCATCTCTTCATCTCTCTCATTGGTGTGTTGCATATACCTGCATTGACATTCTTGCTGCTCCCATCTTGACTCACTCATCAGACATGACAGTGGCAGCAGAAATCACCTCATAGCAACACTCTCACACCTGATGCAGCACAATTCCTAACACAGGGCGCAAGCAGGAGTGCCAGAGGTCAGAATTTGATGCATTTTAAAAGATGGAGATGATGTGACTGGATTGCAAAATTCACCCAAAAGTGGGCAATAAAAACAAAACCAAAATCTCAATGTGAATATGAAGTGGGTAAAGACAAGAAGGCAGCTTGTTTTAGTTGGATTTTAAATTCTCAGATCCAGGTGAATATGACTATGTCATCAAAAATGTCATATTGAAAAAGAAAATGAACAGGAAGCCCATGACTCCTCCTCAGCTAGGTCCACCTGGGAATTCTGAATGCCTAGGAAAGATTTTTATATGGGAGATTTTATAGTCTGCTTCTTGCTTAATACATTTTGGGAAATTTAGAGCAGTTTTTAAATTTTGCAACCAGGACCTCATTCCTAAATCAATAACTAGTGACTTTTTTTTTTTTTTTGGAAATAGTATTGACCCTTCACATGGTAACATGGACATAAATTCTGTGAAATTCATAGAAATAGAGTTGAGGATTAGATGGGGATTCCATTTCCTCTAGCATTCTGCACAGAGCTGTCTGAAATATATGGGAGGAAGGCGAAGAAGGTGAACATAGCTCTGCCCGACTCCTAATGGGGCTGGCTACAGCTCCAGCTGTGACACTCATGCAGTGAACATGGGCACTCCCTAGTGCCAGACACCATGGCAGAAGGGTTTCTCAATGAATGTCCTCCTGGACTCAGTACACAGAGTTGCACCACAGAGCCAGAAAATGCCTCTGAAGTACAGTGCAGATTAATCATCAAGGAAAAAAAATAGAGTGGAGAATAGCTGTTGGTCACACAGTGGTAGTCTCATTTTTATTTCATTTTCTATTCTTTCTGTATCATCCCCACTTTGGGGGATCTGCCTGTTATGCTTCCCAGAGGCGAGTGCATCACAGAAATCGGCTAATGGAGTCAAGTGTCTTTTTTACCTCTTTCTTATCCTCCTTTCCCAATGAGCAGGGGGCTTCCTGTTACTCTCATAGGGAGCATGAGCATCTACATCTACCTGATAAGTAAAGATGAATGATTATTTATTTAAAATACTTTCCCAGGTATAGTAGCATCATCACTTGCTGAGTTTGCCAGTATCAGTTGATGTTTCCAATATCCCTTTGAAGCTAAGAGCCAGAGTTAAGGGAATCATTTGGGCAGATTCCCTCTCACTTGTGGGAGGTTCACAGGCAGTTTCACAGGAGATGAGGGCCTGCGTGGTTGGCTGACCACGTTTTCCCAAGTGACAGGTGTTAAACATTCTTTCAAGCATCAGGAAATCTGGCCACCAAACTATAGTCAGTTTATGCAGCTCTCTCTATTCAAGTTTCCTCATTCTTTTTTGATTAGGTCACACTCTGTCCTTTGTCTTTGATAAATGAACGAATATATTTTTAGAGTGAAGTAGTTCTTGTGGAAGAAATGCCACATCACACAATATTCTCCAGCTCTCTGGTCAGTTAGAATTTTATTGAGGAGCAGAATATCAATGCCCTCTAATATTTGCACTTTTTCAGACATAAAATCTTTGGTTACATGTTTACTTATTTATATTTATAATGTAATCTTACTACTATGAGAAGCCATGATAGAGACTGAGAGCACACACAGTGGACTCAGACTGCCTGAGTTTAAACACAAGCCTTGGACAAGTCTGTTGGATGCTGAGTGTCAGTTTCCACATCTATTTATTGGGATTAATAATAGCACCTACCTTATAGAGTTGTTGGGAGAGTAAAATGAGCTAATAATTCTTAAATACTTAGGAAAATGTTTGGTTCATAGTAAGAGCTTAGTGCAGAATATAAATTTTGTGTTTATTTATATCATTATTGGATAGATGAGGAAATTAAGGTTCGGAACATTTAAGAGACTTGAAGTCTCACAGCATGTATTCTTGCCATCATCACACATTCAAAAGATACCTATTAGGTACCTTAAGTGCTGATGAAGGAAACCATGAATCCTCAAAGGAATCAATCCTAGAGGAGAGTAATAAGATATCAGAAGTGATAATGCAATGTGAGCAGTCTCACAGTGGAGCAGATCCAGGAGCAATGGCAGCGGCAAAGACGGAGTTAGCAGCTTTGCTTGGGGTCAGGACTGTGGCTACAATGAGGCCAGTGTAGCACAAAATCTGAGAAGTTGATAAGAAAACTCAGTGCATGAGATTAATTACATGTAAGTTTAATTACTTTAGAAATCAAAACTAAATGCAAAAACTCCATGATGAACAAAGTATCAAAGTTTAAAATAAAATCAGGCTCAGGATCATGGAATTCTCTTTGCCTCAGCTTACACAGCAGTGCTTGGAATATCAGAGTAGGCTTGGCATGGAAGTCTGGCCTTAGCAGAGTCTTGAAGGGTGAGTAGGAGTTTCCCAGGGTAGGCAACTAGGGTCTTTGCATCCCTTACAGACAGCAACCAACATGAGCAAGGATGTGGTATAGGAAAGAGGTGTACCAGGAATTTGGAATCTCTTATCTAAAAGAGTATGATATTTGTTAAAAATGTGGGAGATGATTCTGTTTGTCAATACCAAAAGTATTAGACTTGAAGAGTTAGACTTTTGAAGGGGATGAAAAAACATGGGAATTTTTAAACAATTAACTGCAGTTAAAAATGTTTTTGTATTTTTCTGTCCAAGCTCATTAATAAAAGTTAAATAAGGTAATTTATAAAATGGAAATTCCGCATAATCTTACTCTCCAAAGAGAACTGTTGACATTTCAGTGTAGTCTCAGACTCTTTTCTGTGCATCTGGCAAGCACACACATAGACGTACATACACATGAACACACACAGCCAACAAAAGGCCCCTGGGGTCAGATGGTATTTTGTAGCAACATGGAAAATGGCTGAGAGACACAGGAGCAGGTGAGTGGGTTGGACATGGAGCTCTGGTTTGGTAACTCCCACTTCAATTTTCTTCTTCATGACATCTTGATTACTCAAAAGTGTTGTGGGACTGTAAGGTCTATAGATTTCCCTTAGACATAGCTAGTTTCCTCGTTTCTTTTTCTTGGGGGTGCAGGGAGGGTACCAGGGATTGAACACAGGGGCACTGAGCCACATTCCCAGCCCTCTTTTGTATTTTATTTAGAAAGAGGGTGTCACTGAGTTGCTTAGGGCCTCACTTTTGCTGAAGCTGTCTGAACTCTTGATCCCCCTGCCTCAGCCTCCCTGAGCCTCTGGGATTACAGGCGTGTGCCACTGCACCCAGCCTACTTCCCCAGGTTCTTCCTATCTTTCTGTTCTTTTTAACACCTCTTATTTAATCCCTCATTTTCTTCTCTCTTCTCTCTCTTCTCTCTCTCTCTCTCTCTCTCTCTCTCTCTCTCTCTCTCCTTCCTTTTTTTTTTAATTTTTTGGTACTGGGGATTGGACCCAGGGTCTCTAAACCACTGAGCTACATCCCTAGCCCTTTTTATATTTTATTTAGACCCAGGGTCTCACTAAGTATCTCAGGGCCTCACTAAGTTGCTGAGGCTGGCTTTGAACTTGTTCTCCTCCTGCCTCAGCCTCCTGAGCCATTGGGATTATAGGCATGCACCATTGTACCTGGCTAATCCCTCATTTTCTTTCCATATTTTTAAAAGCCAGATTTCTTTAAAACAATAGAGAATTACTTTTTATAATGTGGAATTTTCAATGCGAGTTTGGCTGTAATGCTCTAATTTCATACTGTCCAAATGAGATTGACACAATTTAGGACAGATTTGGAGAGTGAAATTGCAGCAAACTGAAAAGAAAATAATATAGGCATCACCTGCTGTTGCTAGTATTTTGTGTATTTGTCTTTTCTCTGTTTTAACCAGGGAATGATTTAATTCCATGAATAATTTCAGGGAAGAACTTGCTTTCCCCTGAGTTACTTTGCAGCATTTCAGTGGCTGCCAGCATCCTCTGTTTCACGTTAGCACTGGATTTTCCACTGTAATCCTTAAGATATCAGAAATCTCATGCTGTTTTTCATGTCTTATGTTGAAGCTAACATTTTCAGGACAGTTGAGGGGAGGAAGCCTCCTCTCAGAAAGTACTGTCACATTGACAACAAAGGATTGAAGTGTTTGCAGTTTCCCAAGCAGCTGTTCCTCCAAAATGATTTTATGGTTAAGTTACATGGCCAGAGGAACCCAGTTTCACATAAACAAGCGCTTCACACTCTAGTGGTATAACACTATACTTCCAGTTTCATCAATAGCAAGAGAATGATGAATGTCAAAATCTTTTCACTATTTTGAAACTGCTTCCCTATATAGAGATGGTAAAAAGATACTTCTGAAATTTCATATCTGTATAGATGTGGCTTGGCTATAAAAAGAGAACTACTTTCTGTCTTCAAGTTGCTTACAATTTAATTGTGGAGTGAAGAAGCACACCTGGAAGGTGTGCCACAATAGATTTTAAAAATAAAAATTTAAATGTGATTAAAGTAAAAACAGTAAATATAGCTTTTGCTGTAGTACTTTGCACATGATAAGCATGCAAATATTTATTGATTATTTAATGCTGATGTGCAACAGCACAAGTACTTAGGAAAATGAGTACTAAATGAGCAGCATTAGTAATGAACACTACAGGATGTTAAAAAAATTGCTATGAATTAAAGCAATTAAGAATTACCCCAGGATGAAAATATGCTTGGAAGGAAAAAAGATGAATAGACAACAAGAAGAGTAGGTGGACAAGGCATGATCAAAATCTTGGAGGTAGGAATTCTCAGAGTATCTGGTTAAAAATGGGTAAACTATTTTGGCCAAAGGAGAGATCAGCTTGGATTCTGTAGGGCTGAATATAACCCAGGAGTGTGGATTTTATCCTGTAGTAATGGAAATAGGTGAGGAATTATTTAATTTTGTATTTGCCCACATGGGAGGTGAATAAAAGGGGATTTGAAAACCTTGTCACCATAATTGTTTATATTCACCCAGATGTTCCTATCACAGGTAATGAGTTATCACAGGTAATGAGTCTATTGCTGTGTAACAAATTGCCCTCCCTCTCAGATTAAGTGACAGCAATAAACTCTTAATATCCTCCAGTTCCCATGGATTATAAATTAGGGAGTGGCTTAGCTATAAGGTTTGGGTGCAGAGTTTCTCAAGGTTGCAATCAGGTTTTGGTTAGCACTGCAGTCATCTCACAACTTGACTAGAGCTGTTTCCAAGGTAGATCACTCCCGTGGATAGCAAGTGCTAAGTGTTGGTGGGTGGACTCAGCTTCTCTTCAGAGGAACTCTTCCCAGGGTGCTTAATGGTGGACACGGCAGGTGACTTTCCAAAGACCAAGCAATCCAAGAGACATGCAGGCAGAAGCTGTCCTTTTAATGACATAGCCATGAAAGCCAGAGACCATCGCTTTCTCCATATTCTATACCGTCACTGAGCCTGACTCACATTCAAAGGTGAAGGAATTAGGCTTCAACATTTTGAGGAAAAACTTCCAAAGATTCTGTGGACACATTTTAAACCCCCCACATAGACTAATGGTGCAGTAAGGGCATGCAAATGTGCTTGAAATACACTGTCCCATCACAGTGGAGTCCTTATCTGCTTGTCCATGCTGCTTTTTTAGCACTTAGCGCAGTGCCTGCACATGGAGGCACTCGTTAAATATTATTTGAACTGTGACTATCTTATAGATAAAGTCATTTATTTTCAGAGATTTTAGTGACAGATCTTACTAAGTGTGGAAGCCAAGATGTAATTTGGTTTGACTATGCACATCCTCTTTCTACTCACCATGCAATCTGTCAAACAGAATCACTCTTGTCTGTTAGATATGCTCACCTTGCTGTTGGCATAGCTAACAGAATCACTCTCTGGAATATTGCCTAGCACTTAGTAGTCACCTGCCAAATATTTGTTGAACAAATGGATGAATTTGGTGCAACAATAATTGAAGGCTGGAGGAAAAAAAAGAAGTTTGTTCAAATTTATTCACAAGTCAGTGGAAAATAGGAGTACATCCCAGAGTGCCCCTCTCTTCTAAAGGTTGTCATTTTGCCATACTGGGTTGAAAGAGCACTATGTTTAAAGTTCAGGATTTGGATACTAATGATATAGAAGCTATGGAACTCTTTGTGGTTTGAGAAGTTTTATAATGACTACCCACAGGGCTCAAAGGGAAATGAACTTTGTGTTATTACATGGTTGTTTCGGACACAGTCTTTAAAGAGTATGGGTACTGTGTGTGTGTGTGTGTGTGTGTGTGTGTGTGTCTATGTGCACGTGCACATGAACTGCATGCACGTGCATGAACAATAAGTGTGGATCAACTGAAAATCCTTATCTAGGAGTAGTATTATGCATTGACATTTAAAAGGGAAACGAATGGATTAGGGTCCTACATTTTGTACCCAGATCTTATATCCCTCTCCATACAACTCTAACATAATTTATTCTGGAAAAAAATTTATACCAAAATTGAACCTGACTACTGCAAAAAAAAAAAGACTAAACTCATCTTCCATGAATTCTGTTAGCTTTAACTAGTTACTTTTAGGTTTTAGGATAAATAGAGCTCTGAAAATCAAAATAATAAAATAAAATAAAAATAAGTACAGTAGTTTGTTACATGGATTATATTTGTTCTGAGCTAAAATTTAAGGTCCTTATTTTGTTGATTTATCTTTAGTTGGATGTAGAAATCTGGCATTAAGTATATAATCTAGAAGGTAAACAACAGAAATAAGTGAATTTCATAGACAGGTTCAGTTTTGGGGTTAGAAATCTTTGAAATCTTTGTTAAGACAGGTAATGTTAGTGTAACCAAAACTCCAGAACAATAAGCAATCAGTTTTTCTGCAATGTTAGTACAAGTAGCATCAAATTTTAGCTCAAATATAAAATGTAAAGCAAATGAACAAGCATGGGATTAGGTTAATTTCAAGCATTAGGATGATTGCTTGAAGTATAAGAGCCATGATTCCAATCCCTGTTTGGTTGCAAAGATTTTCAGATGGACACTTGATGTCCATATCCATTCAGTCATTCATAAATAAACACTCATTTATTACAGCACCATGTAGAAACTAATGAATACAGGGCTTCTAGTTAAATATATCAATAATCAAATTGTTGTAACTCTAAAACCCATAATCTATCACATAATCAACTCTGATTCCTATAACCACAAATGTGCTCAGATTATATAAAGAAAAGATGTTTTCAGGCATGGTGGCATATGCCTGTATCTCATCAACTTGGGAGGCTGAGACAGGAGGATCAAAAGTTCAAAGCTAGCCTCAGCAACTCAGTGAAGCTCTAAGCAACTTAGAGAGACCCTTTCTGTATATAAAACATTTAAAAATGTCTCAATGGTTAAGCGTCACTGAGTTCAATCTATAGTACAAAAAGAAAATCATTTGAGGCTAGAGAAGTTAGGCAAATTTTAATATTGTAAATAAGTTGAATCCTGGGAAAGACTGATAGGATAATTGGATTTGCATGGAGAAAAATGGGGAGTTTTTTAAAGGAAGGGAGAGAATGAATAAAATTCATGGCGGTGAGGTGAATGATGCCACACTGGTTGAGGGCCCTCTCTGAACCACCACACTAGATTCATTTTCACCCCACCTCATACCTCCCTTGTAGAGTATGTGTGTGTACATTTCATGTGTGTTTCTCTGGTCTCTTCTTCAGGAGGGCTGTGCCTAAGACTGTCTTTCCTATCAAACACCACCAGTGCCTAGCACACAGCAGACTCTATGTAGATCAATAAATGTTGCCCCAGTTTCATTAGATTCTACTGGACAGTGAGTCTGAATGGGAAAAATAGGACTAAGAGACTCATCATCTTAGATACCAGGGTGAAGTTATTGTGTTATCTGTATCTGATTAGTAATGAAGGACACATGGTGATAGAAATATGGTATTTGGGCATATTAATCAAATCATGAAAGAAGGCTAAATCAGGGCAAGGAAAGGTTGAATAAAAAATAGTTACACTGTCATTGGAATTATAAAAAACAGTGAGTCTTGTCACTAACTTAATTGGAGAAAAATAAGTCTGAAAGATGATGGGAAGAGAGAGTTAGTAGAATATATCGGAGCCTGGATTTGGGGGCAAAGGCTTGAAATAAAAGCACTCTACTGGTTATTGACCTCTAGATAATAGAATAGCCACAATTGAAACCACAACAATGATCTTTTATATGTAAAATTGTCTCTCAATTTTGTAATGATACTGACAGATTCATTGTTGTGGTTTCTACTTTATAGATGGGAAAATCAAAACTCTTAGAGAAATACGTAGAGTGTAATAACTATAGCATGTTGGTACTTAAAGCAAGTTCTAGCTTGATCTTTGTGAACTTTGTTAACTTCTCTGTTCCTCAGTTGGGGGTAATCACAGTTGATAGATTTGTTGGGGGGAATTAAATAAGAATGCAACTCATAAGACAGCATGTAATAAGCTAATTCATGATACCACAATAAAAGGATGCCTACAGTTTGTATGTGCAAATATACCGAGTGCTCAGTAAGTGGTTAACATGATTAGGTAACTTGCCCAAGACTACACAGCTAGGAAGGGGCAGAGCCTTCGACTGGAAACCAGGTGTTCTGGAGCACCAGCATACAAGTCTTGCTGCTATCAAAGAACAGAGTAAAGTTACATGACTAGAACTAAAGGAATTTTGGTGGCTTATGACCCAAAGGCTATGACCCATTTACTTTTTGTAGTTCATGCTTTAAGAATCACTGATCTGGTAGTTGAGGGAAAAAGAAATTAATGGTTCTTATCCTAGTTCTGTCAATGTAAATCATCCTAAAAGTTGAGAAAGAATATAATTTTTTGTTTGGTTTCTATACTTATGTACAGGATAATATATATGTGAAACTGGGCCAGTAGAAGCACACTGGGTCAAAATACTCTTAATATTAAATTAGAAATGCTGAAAAAGTAATAAGCTTTAACCACAGCTAAAATCAGTCCAGCCAAGAGTGGCTGTTACTCCACATTGGTTTTTCCTATCTCCTGTCCTGTTTTCCATCTTTAAACACCAGAGATCTGAAGTACCAAAGTTTCCTTTTAGTGTTCAGATCATGATTTGACCCCTCCCTTTTAAAATTTCTCAGGTTCTCCTAATTTTTTCAGTGAGCATGGCTCTTGGCAGATGTTTAATAAATATTTATTGAATAGATGGATAGATGGATGGGTGGGCAGATAAGATTCATGAATGACTTATGGAATGATTAAATGACTGCATCACATAAGTTTTCAAAAAAGTTTCAACCTCCTTTTTGCTACTGAAAATTCACAAGGGAGTCACAATGTCTCGTCACAGCATTGGTCAGCGTCACCATAACAAATGCCTGACAACACTAGGAAAGAACCATCTTTTTCCAAGAACAGGTGTCTCCACTCTCATTTCCTTTTCCTTAATAAAATCAGTGTTGCCTCTTCCCATTTATTAAAGTCCTAGTTTGCGCTGATGACAAATAACCCCAAACTAAGCCCCTGACAGCTTCATTTCCAAATCTCCTAGTGGAGTCATAAAAAAAATGAATCTAATCTAGCTCAGGTCCAGCTATTGAAATCGAATGTTTTTTTTCATTATGTTAGACTAACCTAATTGCAATACCTAAGAGAGAATAATTAAGGAAATGTAGGTTTGTCACAAGTTTTCAACACATAGAAGACTATACTCATTATCTTCTTTTTCCCCAGAACTGACCATGGCACAATGGATATGCTATGGTGGCACATGAATCTACCATCCACTGAGTCATCCAAAACAGAAAAGCCATCATTCCCTTCTTTCCCACACCCTTCAGTGAACAAGTCCTGTCAATTTGTCCTTCCTAATGCCATTTGAAATTCTTTGCCTCCAGTTCAGATCTTCATCCTTTCTCTCATAACTGCTGTGGCTTGTTACCTGATTTCTATGACTCATTTCTAGCTTCTTTCTGTTTATCTTTTATGCTGATGCCAGTTATTTTCTAAACACACATCTTTATATGACATTTCTTTCCTTAATATCCTCCTGACTCAACATTACTTTTAGGATAAAATGCAGGTTATTGTGTCACACTTTAGACCTTCCACAATCTGATCCCTACGTAATTCTTCAGAGCCATCTTTTATCACAACCCCATCCACATATTTCACACTTTGCTCACTTTCTATAGCTTGAAATGCTGCTGTGGAAATATAAGCAGGATCTAGAACATTCAGTCATGTAAAATACAGGAGTCCTGTTTTGCAAGCGTAATGAAATGACTGGGTGAGCAAATTGCTTTGTATCTGAATTCAAGTTATTGCATTATCATGAAGTTTTATTGTACTTCAGACTCCTCTAGGATTTTCTTACATTCATGTCTTTGCATATATTATTCACCCCTTCCTTGTTATTTTCTCAGCTAGTGCCAACTTACCCTTCAAAACTTAGTGCCTTCAAAACTCATGGCATGTACCACTTCCTCAAACTAACCCCCACCTGCCCACTCTACCTCTGCCACAAAATTTTATTAGGAATCCAATTTCATACTTTAATAGCACACCCTATACATGACCCTATCATCATTTCCAACATGGTGTGCTGGGTGCGGCAGTGCACTCCTATAATGCTGGCAGCTTGAGAAGCTGGGGCAGGAGGATCACAAGTTCAAAGCCAGCCTCAGCAATTTAGCGAGGCCCTGAGCAATTTAGTGAGAACCTGTCTCAAAACAAAAAATAAAATGGGTTGGGAGTGTGGCATAGTGGTTAAGCACCACTGGGTTCAATCCCTGTTACCAAAAAAAAAAAAAGAAATGTGTGTGTCCCTTTTATCTTCCTGAACTCTACCTTCCACATCCCCACCCCTGCAGAGCTTGCATACCCAAATTGGGTAAGACTCGACTTGCATATTTACTTTTGCTCTTAAGACCAAGTCCAGTGGCAAGTACATAGAAGAAATTTGTGATCTAAATGAAAACTAAAGATTCACAGTAAGCAATTTGGATAAATATTTGACAGTGCTTCCCAGTCTGTTAAGATTATACTAAGCCCATATGACCATTCACCATCATTAAGTTCTTCTGAATAGACACTATTAATAATTAACTGATAATTAGAGGAAGTGAGCTCTGTGGGTCTCCTCCCCTACAGTCTTATTGGTAGTCAGTATATTTATGATGAAAACAAGACTTACAGTTTGCTGTACATGAAAATGTTTGTTGGCAAGCATGCACAAAGGTGGTCATAGGAAACACTGCGAAGCTCAACAGAGTCCAGCTCCTTTTCCTTGTAGGAAGGACCTCGTTGGCAAAGTGCATCAGAGGCCCTGAAGCAACGTAATCATATCAGCTGCTCCAGACTCTCCTGGTCACTGGTGGGACAGAGGGATAAATGGGGATTGTAGGCTGCACTATGCTGGAGGGTTTTAGGATTCTAGGTTTGCTTATCCTTAGGCCCTGTTCAGGCAAAGGTGGAGGTGCCTTTACAGTATTTCAACCAGGCCACGTTAACCTGAAGCACCACTCATTTCTCTGATGGAAACTTTCTTCTAACACCCCGGATGCTACTGAAGCATGTTCCAGAGCTGACTGAAGTCAAGGAGAAGTATTTCCTGCAGAGTGCTGCCCTGACTTCCATACTCCTAGAGGCCCTTATTTTCACTTAACTCTCCCTGGATGGGTGTATTTCTGATTTGGCAGCTTTACACGTTAACAGCCACCTCTGGATGGTGGACTAGGATTAACGAGAAAGTTAGTTGCTAGGTGATAGGTTAAAATTAACTACTACAACGAACCCAACATACCCTGATTGATCTTAAAATAAAAGTACAGATCATCCTGAATCCTTTGGCCAGCCATGATGGTGGCCAGCCCAGCCCCCTCCTAAAGACAGTGGTGGCTTCTGGCCAGATGCTTGAGTAGCAGAGCAAATCATTTCCTGGCAAGGCTTAAAAATTTCCCCATCCCTTGCTGTCTCCCTGTTTTCTCTCTCAGTTATGATCATTCTCTCTTGTCTTGCCTTCAATCCGGGGGTCCTGACTTCTTCTGCCACCATTACTTTTTATGCTCTAAATAAATTCCACATAATGGTCTTTTCCCTTGTATTTGGGGTCTGTCTGCTAACATTACTTGCTTCTCCAATTACCTATGTGTCTAAAGTCCTTGCGGAAGCCATTGATGCCCTGTTGAACACGTCTGTCCTTCCTCCTCTCCTCTTCCTGCCCCTGCCTGCATGGTAACTCTACTGCAATTATTTATAAGTACAGTGTAAATATATAAATGAATAAATGACAGTCCAAGTTATAAGGAGTATAATCTTACCCTCCTAAGCTAACCTGAAGGAGACAGAATTGTTATACATTAAAGCAAATTAATTTTGGCTACATCTTTATTTCAAAATTAACATTTATCATACCCAGGACTATAGTAAATCTTTTAATATGACATTTCATTTGACCTTCAAAATATCACTCAGAGGTAGATGATTTTACTTACCTCCTTTTATCCCTGAGGAAAAAAGGAAGCGCAATCATTCGCTCAGGTTCACATGGAGGCTATAGAGGGAGACCAGGCTTTGAGTCCAGGTGTGGGCTAACACCACAAAAATCTCCATTATTTCCTGTTGCCAAAAATATCTTGAAATCTCAATCTAGTTCACTTAAATTCAAGTTATATTTGAAACAGTGAATGCCTAGTATATCTACGGCACAGAAAGCTCATTGTGATCGAGATGGAGACTAGAGCAGTAGCTTCCTTCTCAGGCACTGTGTGTCATGGTACTCATTGTCCATTTGGTCACTCCACAGTAACCTTCCAAGTTTCTTCCCCAATCATATTTTGACACACCTATATATGGTATGTATACATATAAACCTTGCTGGGCAGGCAATTCACCACCACGAGAGTTGTGACCATCAGTAGGTATCTGGGATCAAATGAGTGCATGGGTCTTTGTGCTGTTAGAAGTTAGTAGTTATGAGAAGCTTCTGGCCAAGCTGCCCACTTTTGACAGTTAAGAGTTTCCATTCGGCCTTGGTAATTGAACATCTGCAGTCTTAATAGCTATTCCAGTTAGTAGAATATATAGAATATTGTCTTTGACCTTAGCATTTGTCTTTTCTTCTCCAGTTTTCTACCTTTGGTATTAAAGAATTACAGGGGAACAGGTGCAACTATTTTGTTTAATTTGACTCATAAGACAGTCAACTGTTATGACTCAGATTGACACTTGAAAAGGTCATTGTACTTTTTTTTTTTTGGTGTCTGAAATGACGTAATCATAAGCACAAGCTGTGATTCACATGTAAAAATTGCTGTCTTGGGTGCAGATCAAATATATCCTACATAGAAAACAGGAAAGGTAGAAAAGGAAACTACATAATAATAAATATGAAAATCATAAAGACCAAGCCACAGCAAAAAATTCCATTTTGCAATAATTGTTTAAGAGAAAAAATGTGCCTAACAGTTAAGGCTAGGGCACTCAGCATGGTGTACCACATAGTTTTGTGTCCAGATTGACTCCCCATGTGGTATACCATGTGAGACACTCTGTCTTAGTGTCTCCATCCAAGCTCCGGTTTTGCTCTCATTGCCCCACATAGCACCATGATGGTAAAGACTTCTAGTAAGACTTGTAGTTAGCGTATTCCAGATAAACAGTGAAAAGCAGTATTATACTCATCCAAAAGGCAACCGAGTGTGGCACTTTATTTATTTGTTTTTTTCTTCGTACAAATTCTTTCCTCATTGTTCAGCGTAAAGGGACTTTGACACAAAATCTCTTATGGTACCAAACATAATCAGGACTTCGACACAAAATCTCTTATGGTACCAAACATAATCAGGGCCTTCAGACAATGAGTCACTCCTGACCTTTCTCCTTTTCTCCTGTGATGAGTCCACACTCTCTCTGGTACCTTTGTCCTGGACATTGATGTCTCCACCTATCAGTCTGATTCCAACTCAGGGACAACAGCTACTCAGGATAGTTCCCAGCCTCATTTCTTTATCAGACCTTCACATTTCACTATTCATTGACAGACATTTTTCTCGGCTATGTAACTCTAGGGGTTATTGACTAACAGGAGTAATTCCTATGGATATGCCAGGTATCCAATGTCTAAAACATCTCGAGTAACATAATCTATTAATCTGGTTTACATGCACAGATTTCCAGATAGCTACTTTTTTTTTATGAGAGAGGGCATCACATGGCCAACTCAGGAAAGAGTTTTTAATTAGGGGCAACTTCCATTAGTTTTCGAATTAAATAATATATACAGAGTGCTATGGTGAGAAGAGTATCTGGCTTGACATTACAAGTCCTATTTAGAGTTCCAACTTTTTTACTTACAAATATCACTGAACTTTGATTTCCTAATCCACTGAAAGGAAAATGATGTTTATATCCCATGTTATGTGAATGAGGCTCAAATGCAATGCTATTTGTGAAAATATGGTTTAGAACATTAAGACACCTTATAGCTACATATATAAGTATAATTATAGTAAGTGGCAAAGAGACCCCTTGAGCAAACTCTTTAAAAAGACATAATAGATTATATGCATTCTAGAAATCTACAAGAGGACTGACATTGGAAAGGGCTTGTTTGTGAAACAGTGGGTCACAGACTCGAACATTCATGCATCAGTTCCTTCAATGAGTCTTCACAGGCTACTGATCCTCTTTCCCATCAGCCCAGCCTTGAACATCAGGCTGGAAGCTATGAGGAGAAGAAGGCGATGCTTGAATGAGGAATATTGATTGTGCCAGGCCTCAGTTCCTATGAACTCTGTAGCACAATTATGAAAGTGTTACTGCAAACTATAAACACACTGATTCATTTTAGTAGGCAGGACAGATATCCTCTGGTTGACAGCGGAGGGGTGGAAGTTAGCAGGATTCTTACTCAGTGCTAAACTTGGAGCTTTATCTTGAAGGGTGAGGGCCACTCATAAAAGAGTAGTGTAAGATGCAGAAAGAATTGAACCATTTCAGTGTAATGTCTAAAAAACACCCGACTGAATATGGATCTGTGGTAGGGGAATCATGCTTTTATCTGAGGCCTTGTATAACAGTATCCATGAGTTATGTTTAATTTGTGTAGCACTATTAACAAGGATAATTCCAATAGTCTAGTAACAAGAAATTATCCAATGCCTTTTTAATATTGGGTTTGTGTAAGAAATGTCAACATCTCCCATTTATTTTGTAGCAGAATAAAACTCCATTCTAAATATTTCCTTCCTGAATCACCTTCTGTCCCTTATCCTAATATCCTCTCTTGAAATCTCTTGGTCTCTTCCAAAGATGTGTGTTTTTGTATTGTGTGTGTTTGTTCTGTGATGAACTACAAAGTAAGTAGTAATTCAAGTAGGGGGTGTAATAATTTAATTTTTTTTAATTTTGGAGGAAAAATTACATCTACATTTTTGTTCATTTTCTCAGAAGTGAAGGCAAGTGGACTCAATTAATATAACCTTTAACTGGAGTTTTTGAATATGAATATGCTCAATTTAAAACAGGGAAATTGATATCTTTATTTTGCTGGTCAGAAATTGGCACCATAAAAATCATACAGTGTGGGATGCAAAAATTAATGATGAATCAAGTGGTTCCCAACTTGATATTAACTAATAGAAGAATTTCTTAGCACTGACCTGGAAAACATAAAAGATGATATAGTTCTGAGGAGAAGGAAGGAGAGGTTAGATTTGTCTCAAGGGTTAGCTGATCCTTTCAGCACTGTTTGTATGAAAGCATGATTGTAGTAGCTTGTTGGGGCATGGAGTGGACCAACTCACTGAAGATCAGCCCTGCCTTCCCAGCGCATCTGCCCTGATGTGAGAGGGGGAGGTGTTACTTATGCCACCTGACCAAGCAGCCTGCAGGGTGTCTTTCACCCTCCGCAGTTCTTCCTTTTCTAAGCTATGAAGTGTAAATAAGTAAATGTTGTCTCTTAAACAGGCAGGATTTATAATGTTGTATTTAAAGCATTTTGAAAATTAAGTACAAATATGTGTTAGTTCT
The DNA here is from genome assembly GCF_001458135.2 of Marmota marmota marmota. Taxonomy (NCBI): domain Eukaryota; kingdom Metazoa; phylum Chordata; class Mammalia; order Rodentia; family Sciuridae; genus Marmota; species Marmota marmota. The sequence continues at coordinate 32,859,795 of NW_026000005.1, read as the reverse complement.
ATGGTAGATCCTTGTAAATTGATGGCTTATTTGCCTCCTAAGGGAATTGTCCCCTTTAAATTTTTTGAAGAAATTTTAAATAATTACATTAAACGGTATTAATGAATGTTATCAACAATAGACCCCATTTTCCTGTAAACAAGCAAGAAAAAAAAATGTGGAATAGAACTTTCAAATCCATGCAGGATTCTCCTAATTATCATAGATAGCAAGAAGAAAATTCCCAAGTGGCAGAGTTGTTATATAAATTAAAGGCAATATATATTCATATGAAGGAAAACATATTAGAAGTACAGTAATTGGCATGCTTAGTACACCTATCCCAAATCAATTCTTTGGTATTAATCCTATTGCTATGACTAGACTTCTCTTCTTTTTGACTTTCTATGCTACCCCTGATTCCATCAGCCTATGTTAATGTTGAATGCCGCTTGCCTGGAATTTAAAGTTTCTGCTCATTTCCCTCTTGTCATTTTATTAAGTAACACAGTATTAAGAACTGCACAGTCTCACCAAAGGAAATAATTAGAAGGATCTGGCACTTCTCGGGAATCTGAGTGTCTTAGGAGGAACAGGTGAAAGCTTACAACTCATTTTGTTGACTTGAGTGATAAAGAACAGGAGGAGCAATGGAGGGGGAAGGAGGAAATTGAACTGAAGATACTAATGGTTTTTACTCAGACTTGACTGTCCCTTTAAGCATACCAAGCAGACCCAGATGAGATTACAGTGGTTCTGACATTTGAAAAAGGGAGATCAGTTTGCGCTTTGAGATATCTTCCCTGTTTCATTTGTATTATTTATCAATATTCTCCAGGGCTGGCACTGAGGATTTGATATTGAATATTGACTGGTAAGGTCTTTTCACTTATTTACTTTATTCTTTCAGAGCAGGAAAAAAGAGGATGATTGTGAGGGTCTAATCCTTTAGTTTCATGTAGTCAGTCACACTTTCTGAAAAAGAGGTCCATCACAGGCTCTCGAGGATTTTCTTGTGTGAGACAGTGCAGTTCTCTGCCTCCTCCACCCTTTCCACATATTGAACTGGGGAGAGAGGAGGGTGTGAGGGAGGCAGTTCTAGTGTCTATTAGCGCTGAAGACCAAGCACTTGAAGACGTTTTCACGGCCTCCTGTTTCCCTTCACATCATTAGGCTGAGAGAATCAAAGCATCTGCTGGCTGGAGACACAGAAGAGGCTGCCACAAAGGCGACTAAATATGCATAAAAAGGGACAAAAAGGATGAAGCAAAAAATACTGTGACTTGCCTAGATCATAAATGGGTTCACGTCCCAATTTCTGTCCATTTTTGGAACTGTGGGTGGAAGGGAAGTTCTGAAATAGGAAAGAGGAGTGCCCAGAGGTCACTGCCTCAATGAGTTATAATTCTGTTACTGATGGCTGGAGAGATCAGGGTTTGTTTCACTGGCTGATGAACCCCATGGTTTTTCCTCTCTCCCTCCCCTCAACCCTCTCCTCCCTAAGGGTAGGGACAGTCACTGCTCTCTCATCCAGAAACAAAAGGTCCATGTTATGGGCATAAAACATGCTCATTGGAATGAAAGAACTGAATGGACAAATGAGGAATGATGCGGTGTCAGTGTTGTTGACACACAGATCCCAACAACATCTACCCGAGAAAAGAAAAGGGACACCTGGAAGCTGGAACTCCATAGGAACTAGGGCTTTCACAAATAGAAAGGGATTTGAAGGTGACATTATCCGTAACAGTAACAAGAATTCCATTATCATAGGATCCACATGGTCAAACCAGTTGAGTCCTTGAGATCAGTGTTTTCTCAAACAGTCCAGGAGGACACGATGCTGAATGAGCCTGTGTTAATTTCCTACAAAATGGTGGAGACCACTGACTTAGATTTACCAGTGAAAGTGCAGGAGTGTAGGGGAAGGAAAGGGCATTTTAGAAATCCCAAGAAACTGCAGAATGAAATTGAAACACTAATAAAGCCATATCACTTGCCATTATTTGTGAGAGCATCTTTGAAGAGCCGCCAGCTGGCTAATGGCTCACCTGTTGGCCACAGTGTGAGGAGGGAGATCTTGAGAATTCACCTGAGGAATGAGTGATTTTTCCTTTAGCAGGAAAAAGCAATGGCTGCCCAGGTGGCTCGCTTGGTATAGTTGTAATAAAGTAGGTTGCATCTTCCTAACCTGTTGAAATTCTTTGGAAGTATTAACAGAATATTTGTAGTTAGGAAAAGCCAGTGGTTGGCACTTTTTTTGTGGTCTTCCCATAATTCTGTGAACGAAGTTCCCATTAAGTAATTTGAGGTAGAATTTAATAGTAGATAAAAGGTCCGATGCCAGGAGAGTTCCCCAAGAAAACCCAGTCAAGATAGGCAAATATGTAAATGGAGAGCATGGCATTAAGTTCGAACAGTGAGTTGACTTTTAGAAGCCTAGAAACAATTTAAAAACATATTTATTAATAATTCAGAAGCAATGCAAATAAATGGTACATATTTGCCAACAATGAGAAGTTTGAAGGATTACGAGATACTCTTAGAGGACTTAATTAAGCTCGGTAATGGGGTAAACACAATAGCAGATGATGCTCAATGGAGAGAAGATGGAGGTAATGTATAATGAACAGTTTGGAGTCATGCATTTAATGAGCTCTGAATTAACTCTTCCTCTCAGGAAGAGAGATCCCAGCTCATATCATAATAAACAGGGCCAGGAGGACAGTGGAAAAACAAAAACAAAACACCTAGGTCAATGAGTTATTCATACGATTTGCAAAAAAGGGGATGAGATTTATTAAGTTAGAGAGCATTGCTATAAAGCTGTCCTTGGACTGGCTTGTAGGTAAAATTGCTTTATAATGAGCTTTCTCTGGTTCTTCTGTTACTCAAACCTTCCAGTTGTGATTCCAGTATATCATCATCAAGAAAGGTGTGAAGTATTTAAAACCCCAAAATAACACAAAAATATAATTAAAATAACATGTGCACACTACTCAGCCTCGTCCAACCCTGATATTTCTATGCCATATTGGCTCCAGCATTTATTTTTGTTATTGTTTAATATAAATCAAACATTAAGAATGTCATTGAGGCCCCTCTGTAGGCCTCCCATATCCCATTTTCTCTCTCCATTTCTGCCTCCTTCCTTCTGTTCCCAAAGGAAACTGTTATTAATTTCATGTATAACATTCTCCTACCTGTTTTGTTTTTACTGCATATTTATATACCTGACTACATTACCTGGTATTATTTTACAGGCTTCTAAACCTTATATAAATGGCATCCCATTATTATATCCTTTGCATTATACATTTTAGATCTAACATTATGTTTTGCTCAACATTGTATTATGTAGATCTATCTCCATCGATTTATGAAGTTTGAATTTATTGATTTTAACTGCATACCATATTATGCATTGATACATCACAGTCTATCTATCTGTGATCTTTGGATGAGTATTTAGCTTCTCTTCAGTTGGCTACTAATAACACCGTGATGGATATTCTTTGTGTTTCCTTGTGCACATGTGAATGTTTTTCTCAGGTACACACGTAGGTACATTTTAAACATTGTCAAATGTGGCCAAATGCTTTCTGTACTAGCTTTACCAATTTACTTTTCCCCATGATAGGATGAGAGTTCCCATTGCCCCATAACCTCCCCAGCACTTGGTGTTGTCAGATTTTTTTTAAAAAAATTCCAATTTGATACATACAAAATGGAATCTCTCAGTTTTAATTTGTACTTTTCTAAAGTATATTCTTTTCAGGAAAAAAAAAAACCCAACTTTTTCTTGGAAAGAAATGGGAAATACTAATTGCTTTGCTTAAATTAAAGAAAAAAAAAACAACTGATAAATATTGAACCGAACAATTTAGGAAATACCACCACAGGGAATTTTTCTCTGCTTTTTTCCCCCTTAATGAGACAGCGAGTTTGATGAGAAATGTTTCTACCCTGAGCAAAAGAGGAGGCCAGTGATATGTTGCGGGTTACAAAGCAGGCCGTGGGTCACACAGATTGTCTCTTTCCGATTGGCAGAGGTCTTGGTAAGGGGAACCTTGGTTTAGGAGGGAAGTCAAGTCTGACAAGAAGATGTGGTTGCTACCTGTCAACAGTACTGCTTGAAAGAAAAGGTTGCGACACACATTTTCCACTGGCAGGTTGTCACACGTATCATTTGTAAATAGACAGAATATGAATACCAAAGACCCGAACATTACACAGGCTGTTGAGGAGTGAGAGGAGCCCTACCCAGAGCCAGAGTTTCCCCAGTGAACAGACCATCTGTTGACTAGGCAGCTCCTGAGCTCCTGCCTTTAGGGGCTTTCTTTTTTCTATATAGTGATCCTAGCAACTAATTTCATCGGCTTTTATTTTTACACTACATCCCACAATATTTTCTGTGATCACTGACACAGATTTCCATAGGAAAAATCATTGTAAGTAACATACCTCTATTGGGATAATTTTTGATACTCCTTTTTCTGTATCGTTTCTCTTAATGGGTTACTGAAACCACATTTTCATTTCCAAACATAATCTTTGTCTGAAGAACTTAATACTTCAACATGCTAATCTCCTTTCACAGGATGTTTCTTCACTTGTTAACAGTGGTGATGGATGGGTGGTCCAGATATTTTTTCCTTATATAAGTGAGGATATTGACTCAAGGTAGAAGGTTATCATTGAATAATACTTCATTTGCAAAGCTAGGATTAGAAGAATATTTTTTAAGCTTCTGCTCCTGTCTGGTCCTTTACTTGCTAGAGTAATTTCTGATTACAAGTGATTTGAAACCAAGACTTGAAACCAAGCTCTTTTCTTATGTAAGAAGTTCCTTCCTGTGGGGAAAAAACAACTTCCCAGTCACAAGTCCCTTTTCAGCTGGAATAGACTAAAGCACATGTGCCCCAGGGAATATCCATTCTTAGACATTATCCACTACTACCTTAAAAAAAAGTAAGAAGAAAGAAAAGAAAATGAAAAACAATTTTGTGATCACATATATGTAAATATGGAATTAACTAAAGCTATTCAGATCTTTTTCTGAAAAACTTCTCTGAGTCTTTAATATGCAAATATATTCTGGCTTTCCCAGATGGGAGATAGAGTTTAGTTTCCTAAACTCATTTGGCCCCAGAGCCAGGTTTATGGAAATCCCTGATGCTCCCCACTCTGTATTTCCCTAAGCCCAGCATCACACTGGAGATGAGAGTAACCAGAGAGGAATAGAGCGACCATTCCTTCTCTCAGTGCAGGCTTTGAGCATTAACTACCTATATGCCTGTGGTGATCTGCAGTAGAGTTAACCATTCCTGCATTCTTTCCTCACCATTCAGAAGATGCCTGTCCTTTGCAAGATGCCAGCTGGTGTTGTTGGATCAGTGGAAGGTGGCAGTGTTTCAGGCAGGGACTGCAACACAGTGGGTGCTCACTGTGGGCCCAGTACAGGGTTCTCAACCCACCAGTATCAGATCTTTCTGACATTACCAATCAACACAGTCATACCCAGTGTATGTAAACCCATCCTAATTCAGCCCTGCCCAGAGGCCAAATGGTATGGCTGGATGCATCCAAGAGGATTAGGAGACTGAGTTTAGGGAGAGAATATCCTACGATAAAATGAGGATCTAAAGTTCACATTCAAAATAACTTTAATTTAGGTATAGAGGGGAAAGGTAGTTGCTAAGATTCTGTTTACAAATGGCCAAGCAGGGAGATTTTTAAAGATGGAATTGTGAACTTTGGTTATTAAAACACAAGATCAGAAAAGCAAAATGTTGATCACTATTGCATCCAGCTAATAAAACCCACAGATCTCATTCACCCAAGTTGAGCCATGGATCTCAACATTCTTTGCCAAGTGTGAATATTTTGAATAGTATTGGTGAGATGCTTATTTTTAAATTTCTCCAGATTCAGGCCACTTGGAAGTTTATTATGTGCCATGTATGAATTTCCGTTATGTCTCCTGGCCAAAATCAAGACCTTTTGTTTAAAATTTAATAGATCACACTATGGCCTTTGGAACTTATCATGCAGCAGGTTCTTCTTAACATTCAGAGGAGTGAGACACATTTTGTTCTGGACACTTAATATGGAACTGTGGAGCCCCTGGCTGACCATCAATGCAAGTGTACACCTGAGGGTCAAAGTGGCAACATCCAAAAAGACCTCAAAGTCCTGAGTCCAGATCACCTTCTAAAAATCCCCTTGTTTTTTAAAAAAATATAATAAGTCAAAGATATAAAGAAGGCTGGAATCTATCCCACTTTCTCTTGCCTATAGTTTCATAGTCAAGAGTCCTAAAATGATCTCGCTGGTGACTTTTTTCGCACTTTTCAAAATCTGTCTGGCTGTAACTTAACTTCAAGGAATGTGGAGGATGGGTGAAAGATCCCAGCCTTGCAGGGAACCATCCTGAATGACCCAGGGTTTGTTCTTGTTCTCTGTGACTGTAGCCATTGAACACATGCAGGTGCCGACCTTTTGAATATAGCACGTCCTTGCTCACTGCTTTAAGAATTAGGCATTTTGCCTCAGCCCTCTTTGCCACCTACAGCCTGCATTCTTGCCAATGGATTTGAACTTGGAAAAGCATCTCTCCTATGAAGCAAGACTTGCCTGGGGAGAATTAGGGAGAATGCGTCACGGCACCACACCCACTGAGCATGTAGTAATTGAAGCTCTACACTAGTTGATACAGGTACATATTATGAATTACTAGGGAGAGAAACACATCGTGCAATACTCCTAACCATTCATTGGCTCAAGGCAGAGATGGGAGACCAGGTTGGGCAGCAAAGCCTCAGCCACTGAGTGGCAGATAAGACAAATGGTGCAACAGCAGCCTGATGAGCAATGGCAAATCATGATTCTCTGAGGCCCTTCACCTTCAGTGTCCTCCTTACCACAAGGTTTATCTAATTAATCTTCCCTGTGCCCATGAGGAGGCAAGGCCCATTATCTTCAATTTGGTAGGTGTGGAAATAGAGACTTAGGAGAGGTTAATTTACCTCCCGTGATTCAGTAGCAAAACCAGAAATGTACCTTTTTTCCCAATCTGCAGACTGTTCACTTCAAGATATTGACACTTAACAAAAATGTTTTCACCATTGTTGTACATAGTGTGGTTCTGAATCCATCTCTGGAATTTTATTATTGGTGTGACTTTGGCCAAATTGCTTGATCTCTCTGAAGTTATCTGCCAAATGGGTTTAACACCTGCCCTGCCGACTCTTCAGGATTTTCGTGGGGCTCTTGTGAAACGACACATATTAAGTCCCTTCAGAAACCATGAAGCATTTCTTTTAAACCAATGCTTGACTATTTGATTGCAAATAAATACTTTTAAAAATATTTCTTGACAGATCAGGAAAACAATGACTTCTATATGCATTTTATTTAATAAAAAGAGAGATAGACTTGAACACAGGCATGTTTGAGGGACCCTCCTCCCCCATCGTCCCACACACCATAATAACCCAGAGTTGTACTTTTTAAGTGTTGAGATGGAATTTTTTTTTTTTAAATAGAAGGAGGAATCTCACTTACCTTGGTGTCAAATACTTGTTCAGTAAATAATGATTGAATAGATAATAGATGGCTTCATTTTGTAGATAATAGATCCAGGTATTGATATTATGGCTGTCAACGTGTATTAGATTTTCAGAAAAACCAAGATCTAAAAGAGCTACTATAATAAATATTATTAGTTTTATTATTCAGTTGAGTCTACCCATTTTATGAGACACATGAATATAATGCCATATTAACCATTGAATTTGCTATAACATTGGGATAAAATTCGAAACTTTATCCTAAAAATAATAACCTGAAGATGTATATTATGTTAAAGCCCTAAATCCTATGACTCCCAAGGGTTCATTCGTTCATTCATTCATTAATGTTTAATAATTGTTTACAATGTTCTGAGCATTGTGCTGAGAACTAGGCCAGGATATTTCATTCGGTTTTAATTCTAGGCTAAGGTCATTCTGGGTCATATGGGTGCCAAAGCCATTGTTCAGCGGGTCTGGAAGAAGAGTCAGTGTAGTGATTTTGCCTCCCAGTGCGGGGCAGAACAGGACACCACCTTTTAGGGCACAGCCTGATCATTCAAGGGGAAGGTGTCTTGAAGGACAACAGGTCAGTCCTATGGGCCCCTGATGAAGTGTTCTGAAGTTATTTGAAAGGCCAGGTTTATGTTATTTACAATCTTAATTGTGTGTTTTAAAACATAATTGAGAAGAAAATGTGCTTGAAAACTATAAGAGAGTAAAAGAGATTTCTTTAATAAATTATTTCAGATATACTTTTAAGATTCATTTCCTTTATTCATATTTAAACATTTAATTACTTGCAGATGATATTTTTGGATCTGCTTGTCTCATTTACTCTTGTCTTGTTGTTAAAATTCTTGTGGTGTTCGACAAGGAGACTTAGCATTCACACGATCAGAAGGCCTGATACTTCTCTGCCCGTGTGACCCTATGTCTGAAAAGAAAAAAATATATAGTGCTCTAAATGAGTAAGTCCATATTTTTTTAGTCTGAATTTCCTTTCCAAGCAAGAAAATTATCATTCAACTCTTTGTTGGGGTAAAGACTAAATTCGTTTCACCTGCAAACACAAAAATACCACCTAGGTTGGGTTCTGACCTGTTTTGAGAAAAACACAAAGAAACACAGTAGAAATTCTCCAATTCTACCATTACTGTAATATCTACAAATGTCACCAAGGCAGCTTATAGAATACTTCCTGGGCCTAAAGATGTCAAATGGAGGGAGCTTCATTATTAAAAGGACTGTGACATTTCTTTCTTTAAAAATACGATAAATAGAAAATAACACTTCTTTAGACAATGCCAATGAGCAACATGTTCCTGAATTTGTTGGGAAGGATGTTGGAATAAAACTGCATTCTTCACTGTGTCCATGAGAAAAAGAAGGGGAAGGAGGAAAAGAAGGAGCAGGAGGAGAAGAAAAGAATTGGAAACTGAGTAAAAAGAGGAATTGGTGAGAGGGCAGGAAAAATAAAATATGAAGAAGTAGAGGAAAAGCAACGTGAAGCAGATTAGATACCCTGAGAGAAGAGAAGGATGGGGGAGAAATGAAAACAAGAAATGAAGGAGACAGGGGCCAGGGAAAGGGCTGTTAGGAGGGCTAATCCTCCCAGGGACAGCAAACTACAGCCTGTGAGCCACACCTAGCCAACTGCCTTGTTTTTGTAAATACAGGGGTTTTGTTTGTTTTGTAGTAATGAGCATTGAACCCAAGGCTTTCTTCATGTGTAGATCTTGCAATAAGCTCCAACCCCAGTCCCTGGAATTTTGGTTTCTAATAAGTTCACTGGTGATGTTGATGCTGTTGGTCTAGAGACCACACTCCAAGAACCATTGCTTTGATTTTTATATTATATCATACTAATATTTCTCTGAATAAGGAATTTTGTGCAGCAAGAGAAAGGAATCACATTTGATCTTCCTTTTTGATAAATCATAAATGCCTCGATTAATATCACAGTTGTTTATGGAGTATATATTTTTAAAAATTCTTAAACTTAATCTTTTTATAATGCTGGTTTCATTTTTTACAGCAATGGAAAATGAATTTGATTTAACTTAAAGTTTAGTTAATTGGTGATTTGTTGCTAAAGTTGTTTTATAGTTTAGTTTGATTCCATTAGGCTATATTGATGTTATAATGGGACTTTGTCAATCATGTGAATTGTATCCATTTTAAGGGAATGGCCTCTCCCACACATGGGTGGCTGTCCCCTGCCTCTGTCTGGAGCTATTGAGGAACTATGCCATCAGTGGCTTAGGATTTTGCTTACCATTCATCTTACCTCACTTCCAGACTATGTTGGAGTCTTCTGAATTTGACATCCATGAAATTGGCAGGTCTTTCAATAGCTTTTCTTCTGGAGTTGGGCATGAATGTTGTCTTGGGTATGAGATGTTTGAGAAATATGGTACCAAGGACTTTATCTTGCTTAACATAGAGCCTGAGGTCTAGTTTTTTTGTTTTGTATTTAACCTGTAAATGGTGCTGGTGGTTTCCACATTGGCTGGAAACATGGACACTCCATGATTAGTCTTAATTTGCATTCTCTATGCTTGCTGTGCTCTGAAGTTTTGTGAAACATCGAGGAATGTTTCTCTTTTTCCTTCATCCTAGCACTTGGGATTATAAAGAGAAACATTATTTTAGAATCTGAAGGTGCCAGAGATACCTTCAGAACTGAACAAGTTCAAGTCAAAATTAGCAACTCTTTAAAATCTGTGATGGTTTAATTCCGCCATTGCTTTGAGTGGTTACTTCCTTGCACACATAACTGAGTTGGGTGAAAGATTGAAAAATACATTTTCTTTTCACAAGAAAACTACAGTGACATTTGGTTCTATGTAATTCTGACTTGTTAGTCCTAGAGGATATACAGATTCTGTGAAAAGTTGATGTACCTGAGAAAATAAACTGTGGATGCCCAGGAAGGATGATGGATGTAATACTAGTTACATGCCTAGCACCATAAACAAAATACAGCAGATGCTTAATAAATCAGTGTTACCATGTTGTAGTGGGCCTCCTCACTTGATGAGGGCACAGTGTTTGCCTAAAATATGATGGTAAATTAAATAATGTGAATAGTACATACTCTGCATGAACTGCAATGTGCAAGGACCTCGTTTGCATGACCCCAGGAGAACACATGAAATATCAGTCATCAAGAGAGTGTGCAAAGCACTGACTGCCTTACTTTTAACACCCTGGGGGCTTATTTTTTTAAAACACCCTCTGATGAATTTTTCTGTAAAGTTGGTTGTCTGTAGATAATTGCTTCAAATTTCCCTCAAAAAAATTTGCAACTTTTAATCAATGCCAGGAAAGGTAAAATCGGATGTAAAGTGACACCTCTTCTAAGCTCAGCCTTCTTCCTGTTACATCTTTTCCTTCCTTTCCCCTTCTTCGTGTTGCCATGGAGCTTTCTTGAGCTTCCATTATTTTTAGCAGCACCTCACTCAGCCACACCATCATGCTGATAAGTGCTGTAGAGCAGAGGGTCATCTGGTCCCTTCTGTCTACCTCCCATTCAAAGAAGCCATTGTGTGTTTGAGGTAGAGCAGGAACAAGCCATGTGAAGACCCAGACCTTGAGTGAGCAGCTGCAGCTGGAATCTGCATAACAAGGTGGATTGCCCTTGATGGTGAACTTCTACCGCAGATATACAAAGGTCTTGTATGCCGTTCACTATGGCAGAAGTATGCCAGAGAGGGATGAAGTGAAGAGCTCTCAAGCTTGTTCAGGGGACCACAGGAAAGACTGGTGGGAATTAATGTTGGTTCCATGCAATTTTTGCTCAAATTTCATTTCAGGAGGGGCACCTGTCTTTCCGGTGTCAGAAACAGGCTGCTTAGAAAATAATAGTGAAGAGTTTGGAGGGCAAACAAAGTTCTCTCCAATCTCTTCTGAGATTTCAAATCTTTCATTCATACTAGTGTTAATTTCTGTATGATTTTCCTGTGGCTGCCGTAATAAATTTCCACAAACCGAGCGGCTTAAAAACAACAGACACGTTATTTTACATTTCTGGAGATTGGAAGTAAAGAATTTGATCTTAACTAAACAATAAGGTGTTTGCAGGGCTGCATGCCTTTTGGACTGTCTAGGGGAGAATCTGTTTTCCTGCCATTACTGGTTTCTACAGGCTGCCCACATTCCTTGGCTCTGGGTGACTTCTTCCATCTTGAAGATAAACAATATAGCATTTTCCTGAATCTCTCTCTTTCTATTCTCTTTTCTTCTGGCCAACTTTCCTATGGCCCCTTCCCTTTTACTTCCAATTATCTTTCTTTAGGAAGATCTGCATTTAAGCTACTTGGATCAAATTTTTATTTATTATTCTCTTGCTAGTTTATTAGTGCATAGCCATATTATTCCTTCTATTACAAAGAAAACTTTTCTTCTTAAAATGAAGATAGACCTGTACTGACACTCTTTTTTTTTTAAAAACAGGTTTATGAGGAAATGAAGGTTTTGCTTGTTAGCTTTCAGTCTGGAATTTCCCTTGTATTTTCTAAATCCGTCTCTTTAGAAAGTTCGTTGTCTCCATATTTTCCCACAGGGAAGAATTTAGTGTTTTAATATCAAATTGAATTGTGAAAAGATTTGTATTTCACAGCTTGCCAACTGTCTTTCATCATCACATTTTATGAAGCAAATGTTAAAGTAAAGGTTACGAAACCCTTTACTGTTATTGTTCTTGTTTCCTATGATTAATTTTTGGGGAAATCTGCATATTCATTCACATCACTTGCTATTGTTTTTTATACAGGGGAAAAAAAGAATTGCACAAAGGATAATTAAAATGTTACATTTTGAAGAAACCAAAAAATATCTCCTAGTATCTGAAAACTTGAGTGCACTTATACCCACTTTGATTATAAAAGTAGACATTTATGATCTGGGGAAAAGAAGTTAATATATGGCCAAAAGGAAAAAATCATATGAAATTCTGTTCATACTGTTTTAAAATGTTTTCTTTTCTGATCTTTCTTTTAATGATATTTTATAAACTTCCCCATATTAATCGATACTTCATTGCTGCCTTGTGTTTTATTATATTTATACACTGTAATTTATTTTTTTTAAAAAAACACTTCAGCAAACACTCTTGAAACACCTTTAATCATTTCCTTAGAATAAACCCCAGAAGAAAGATCCCTGGAGCAGCAAGCATATTTAAGCCTTTAAATCATATTAGTAAATTAGAAAAATCATGTTAAACAAAACACCCTCCATATCTAATGTAGTTGTAGAGATGGGCTACTTTGTAGAACCCAAATAGTATTATCCAATAGGAAATTTCAGAAATGCAGTTATTACTATTCTTTTTTCTCTGCCCAGGCAAATGTGTCATAGTAATATAACTATTATTTATTAATTTCAGGTTACCTGGCACCTCGAAACCTTCCTAGTACCGGATTCTTCCCGTTCTTACAAACCCTACTCTGTGACACAGACTCTAAATGCAAAGACACACCCTACGGGCCTCTAGATCTGCTCCGTAGGAAAGGAATCAATGATGCAGTGTTTAAAGACAGGTAGGGGAACTTCCCATGTGTGTTGAGTTTTTCTGAGAGATAAAATCATTTTTCCTTGTGAGATAACCAGTGTAGGTCTTCCTATAAGTCTATACAACCTTATTTTCTGTGTCCACAAATGTAATGATGTAACTGTGAAAAAGACAAGGTAAGTACACGCTAGAATCACTTTGATTATGTGAGATGGAGCCTAATCTATTTTGAGTAAATTATTCAAATTTTGCTTTTTTTAAAAGATGAATAGTCAAGGTAGTTCTACCCTCCTTCCCCCAAAGATCTTCTGTCAGTGACACTTGGCCCTACGATTTCATCACAAGCATCAGAAAAGTGTCAAGGGCATCATTTCCAGGAAGAATGACATATTTATGTGACTCTATGTGGCACTTCCAGGTGAAATCAAAACTAGAAAGTACAAATAAGAAAATTAAGGACCTCAAAATTTAAAGTAATAAAGTTGAACGTATATATAATTCAATGACAACCTTTAAATGAGATTAATGTGTGCTCTATTTTATGATGTGAGAAGCAACTGAAGAATGAAGATAGGGAATCTGGATCATTCACAATCTCAATTTTCCTTCCCAAAGAGATTCCCAGGAGCCTCGCTATCTGCAGAACTGAAAAACAATATTGTAATTTTGGAGTCAACCTTGAGATAATTCTGCTGCTAGAGATTTTTTTAAAGTGTCTCTTGAGAAAAGATCACATTTATGTATACTCAGAGATATTTGGTTCCTAAACATGAATATTAAATTCCTTAGCATGTACCACAATTTCTCCTTTAATGTCGTCACTGTGATTTTGATCATTAAATAATATGGGTGAAGTTTTAAGAGAGAGCAACTACAAACTCTTTAGCATAAAATAAAAACATGTCAAGAATTTTCATGGGAAACAACTTGGGACACAAAATTTTTGCATTACTAATTTGCATTGGTTTTGTTGTTTTAGTAAGTTAATCAGTCCTGGTGCTTAGGACAATTCTGATGTTCATCCATTCATTATTAATTTATTCAAGAGACAGTAACAGAGGTACTTCTGTGTCACAACCACCATTCCAAGCACCATGATACAGTGGTGAATAAAATAGATTTTTTACCCTTTTGTCACTTGCATTCTCATGAAAGGGGAAGCAAAAATAAATAACATAATGGCATAGAAATAAGTGCATCAGCAAGAAAGTAAAATTAGGTAGAGAAATACAAGTTGAAAGGTGGGGACTTAATGGAATAGAAGGAGAAGGCCTCTTTCAGAAAGCGACATTTGCGTAGAGACCAACAGAGACAAGGAGAAACCCCAGCAGCATGTGAACTTCTAGGAGAGAGTGTCACACACAGAGAAACTGAGACCTGAGGTGGGGCAACCTGACCATTTAGAGGAGCATGAAATCAGCTAATGTGGCTGGAGCACAGGGAGGGATGATGAAAGTGGCAGGGATGTGCTGACAGGGGACACAGGAGACAGAGCACGCAGACTCAAAGGTAAGGGACTGCCGCCATCTGCATGGCGGTTAATTCAGAAAATTGGCGAGGGATGATGGGGGATTAAGAAAGATGCACAAACATTTAGAGAGAAAAGAGAGATCAGGCAGGACACTGATCTTGGATGGAGAAGCTGTGACACAGAGCTGGCCCAGCAAATGTATTATATAGGCGTCATAATCAGGAAGTTAAAGACTATGGAGGCATTGTTCTTTGTGCACTAAAAAGTCACAGGACTAGAAACATTCTTGTAGCTCTTTCACAGTTGCAGTGAAAGGAGCTTCCTGTGGCACCCAGGAAGCCCATTGTCTAAAGTTTCTATTAAGCAGGCAGGCTTGAAGGTTACAGCACTGGTGTAACATTGTAGTTATCTTTCTATGCTCAGCATCCTCTATACCTGGGAGTTGGTATCTGAACCTGGAGGTTAAGAACTAAATGGCTCTGTGGCTAGTACAGAATCCCCTATTGAACAGGGTATCACTATAGCAACTGGGCTATCTAGATGGGCACCTTTGCACAGAGAGTTTTCCCTGAGGGGCATCCCCTCTGTTACAGGACAATTTCAAAACCTATAATTGAGTTGCCACTCCTGATAGGGGACAGCTTGGTAATTTTAACCAAGTGAGAAGCCATTAAGAAGTTTTAAGTACAGAAGTGATACAACCCATGGTTTTGAGAATAGCATGCTCTAGGTGAACACAAACGTTGCCTCAGTGAAGGAGACCAAAGCCAGCTAGAGTTTCTGACCTTTTGTGCAATCAGCATAAAGGTGATATGGAAGGAAGAGTGGTATTCCCTATTGTTCCAGAGTTGATGGTCCATGTGAGTCATGAATTAGATGTGATTTGTGCCAGAGTTCTAATGGGAAGATATTAAATCAATAACAATAACAGGAGAAGGTGTGACCAGCATGCCTGAGCAACAAACCCTTATACTTAGAGTAAAAAGATAACTTTTGCTGAGGAAAAGCGCATGGGGAAAACCTTCATGAGGTTTACCGGAGATGAACATTTTGTAAAGCAAGTATTAGAGGAAATATGGACAACATTCAGGTCCATGATATACAATTGGATTACAACCACACCTGGGGCTTTCTTCTCTATACCTTTGTTCCTCATGAAAAACTGTCAGGTCTCTAGCTCAATTGTGCCAGGGCAGTATGATAGGTTGCCAGGAGATGAAAGAAAATACCTAGAGACTGCATACTAGACACAAGGCTTTGAGGAGAAATGCTCACAGTGAAGGCTCAGTGGCAATAGGCTGACCAAATACCACCTTCATCCCTCGTAGTGTTTTGTCTGTGGTGGCCAGCTGGATAAGTGACGTGTATCCTCTCCACAGTGCTCTCGGTTTTGCACCAGTCACTGAGAGAGGGGTTTTATATGTTAGGCTTCAGAAGCAGTGACATCATCAGCATTAGCTTGCTTGTATGACGAGCATCCCAAGGAGCAAGTGCCCTGGTGTACATGCAAGAAAGTAGCTTTCTACAGATAACACAAAACTTACCTAAAGAATAACATACATGAGACAAAGTCAGTGTCCTTCTAGTTTCTCTAGGAATTACTGGCCTGGGCCTGTTCTCTTTGTTCCCTTGACTTGGCTAGATTTCTGTGGGGTGGGAATAAAAGGGCATTCCAGCATCATGGCAGCTTACTGTGTTCCTTTTCTCTAAAGATGATACAAGAGCTAACTAAGAAGGAAAGAGTTAACATCTCTAAGAATCGTGCAGATACACTTCCCCCAAAAGGAGTATTTTTCAAAGCTGTAGTATAGAGAATCAAACTCATGGGGTTGTGTGGGATGAGACTTTATGTTGGTTTTGGAAGTAGATTAAAGTCCAGGTTTATTTGATCATCTAGTGATTATTCTCTAGTCATATCTGTTTTTCTGTTTTATTCTAACCTCCAGGTAGTTTGTCTAGCTCAAGTTGCATGTTGCTGTACATTCTGTATTTTTTCAGAACTACAAGTAATTGGAGCTTAATTTAGAAAGTTATGTACAATAATAAAATTGTATTAATGATAGTTCCCACCATGCTATTAACTTTTATGCTTTATATAGCTGTGCAATGAAAGTGGCGTGTGGTTACTGGGTAAACCATTCCACTAAATTGCTTCCTTTGGTGAAGGAAGATTCAGCAGCATAGCCTCATTAAGAAAAAAAGCAGTCTTCCTTTTCTCTTCTGTAAGTGAGGAAAGAAATGGCACCTTTGGTCTCATCAAAAGATGACTGCCATGTTTCTTTTAATAGAACGCTCTTCTGAAAGACATGATCACACTGCAGTCACTACTTGCTGGCCAGTTGCCAAGTGTTTTGATGTGATTTTGCTTTTGGCACTAGCCTTCTGTTATTAAATTCATACTTCTCTAGGCATTAGCTTCAGGAAGAGATGTTTTTAAAAAATCCAACACTGTACTCAGCATCCACTCTAGCTAGCTGTCTGAAAAAAGAAATGATTACATTTATGGTTTTCTTGCTTTTTTGCACAATGGATGATCTGACATCACAGATCTAACCCTTGTCTTTCCTCCCTATACTCATGTAAGAATGCATCAAACAGTAGGAGCCCCTGGCTGTGCCATTGCTCACACAGTTGGCGAATGGCAGAGATCATCCCCCAGAGCTCACAGGGTCATTATTTGGAGAAGTGATTCAACATTCCTATAGATCCTGGGGAGAAATTGCCTCTATGGGTTTGCTCCCTATTCTCATTGACACTTATCCATGACCTGTGTTTTCTCAATTCATACCTCTGCTTCTATTGTATGAATCCTACAGAACTTGAAAAACAATTTTACTTAGAGATAATTTTAAAATGCCTAGGGTTTTGTTTAAAATTGAAAAAAATATAAATGAGTTTAGAAATTAACCTAAAGATGTTATTGGGAATATAAGACAAGCAGATATAGAATAGGCATTTGCCCTCATTTGACTATAAAGATGACATAGGATGTCTAGGTGTCTTATTGTTTTAATTTTGAGGTATAGCTATTTAGTAACCATTTAAGCTAGAATTAGTATAAAAAGAAAGATTAAAATTCATTTATCTAAAAACATGCTGGGGGAATATATTAACTGCCATTCAAGCCAAGCTCTTCATTCATTCAGTAGAATGCATTTAATATATACAGTGTGCTACTAGGACTATGCAAGTTGCTGTAGATTCCGAAAATGATATGCCCTGCAAGAATTTACAACCTAGTAGAAAAGGGAGACAGAGAGACAAGATGGCAGGAAAATGACTACATAACATGGTAAATGTAATGAATATTTGTTTATCTCCTACTGTGCCCAGAACATTAGCACAAATGCTGAATAGGTACGTAATTTCCTAAAGGTATTGTTTGTGTCTGAGGAGTCTGAGTCTTATGTTGTTTGTATTATTGGAGTGGAAGTAGGTGTGGGTTGGGAGATTTCAGGAGAGTTCTCCCAGAGCTGGAAAGGGTGTGGTCATTAAGGACAGATAAGGTGTGGCTACCAGAATCCAAGGTGTGTTTGAGCAAGGCCATGGAGGAAGAATCCCAGAATTTAGTGAAAGAGAAAAACAGATGGTGGCACCTGTATAGTAGGCAAAGAAGAATAGGCAGATAGCTTTGCTTCTGATTGTAATGGAGAAATCGCATATTTCCTTGAAGCATTGCCCAATGAGTCTGCCTATTTCTTGGCTAGCAGAGCATAATCTGCACAATGTCATTGGAAAGACACCATGGTGTAGTCATCCCCTCCCCATTCTGCATGTTCCTAACACATATGCACCTTCTCATCTGCCCAACATTGT
The DNA here is from genome assembly GCF_001458135.2 of Marmota marmota marmota. NCBI lineage: Eukaryota > Metazoa > Chordata > Mammalia > Rodentia > Sciuridae > Marmota > Marmota marmota. The sequence continues at coordinate 32,841,440 of NW_026000005.1, read as the reverse complement.
GCCTTTAAAATCTTTTACAAATGTATTTGTTTGGGTTACATAATATAACTCCTAAGCCCTTCCTAAGAATTTAAAAAAATCCTAAGACAGGATAATGCATTAAGGCAGCTCCATCTTGATTATAACTGGGTCACTGAAAAGAGAGATGTTTTGAATGTGGACCATCAGAGATTATATCTGCAGCCTGGGTGACCCTTAAGGAATTAAGGTCAGGATGAAGTGCAAGAAGATGATTAAATCAATTAAAATTTCCATCTGAATGACTGTGTGGAGACAGCCAGGGAGGATGGCTGCCTGGAAGCACTGAGAGCCTCATGACCATGACAGTGCCCTCAGTTACTGTTAGCAGTTAAGAAGCAATGATGAAAGTCATCTGGAACTGGGATTAGAAGCAGGTTCAGGGCATCATATTTCACATCTTCTTTCCAGATGTCACTGATATAATTATAATTCTGGGGAAAAGAGAAAAATACATATAAAAAATTAACTAACCCTTAAGAGACAAAAAAGAATGTCAAAATTTTCTTTCCAGGATTTGCCATATGCCTCTTTCCCAGTAGGAATTCCTTTTATAGACAAAATTTATCATGGTGCATGCATACCACCCATACAGGTAGTCTTTCCTTTCACAGGAAATTAAGACTCAGTATGAGGCATAACGTCTACCATTATGATGATATATATAAATGTGACATTTCCCAAATGTAACTGTTGGTAGACATGACTGAGAAGTCAAATCTATTCTGGGTTTAGTTTTCCTCCTAACATAATGGAAATCTTGAATGCAAGATGTTTCCCTTATTGGGTCCCATTCAAAACAGAAACTGATAAATACACTGAGCAAGGTACATGACTCTGACATCTCAAAGGAGAGCTCCTCAGTCAACTCTATGGAACTGTACGTACAGCTCAGTCCATGAAAATTAGTTAAATGGTGTCACACAGACTACTTGGTGATTTGAGTCACTCACCCCAGGATTGAATGTTCTGGAATCAGATTAGCATACATTCCAAGTTCAGGGGGCATCTAAGTTTTACATAATGCTTTAATATATTTCCCAGAGATATCCAGTATGGGATAGATTCTATGTGACTTTCTCAGAGCTGTTAAGTCTCTTGGGTTGGTCCTGGGGAGTGGGAATGGGGAAGAGTTACCATTGAATAGTTCTACTTATGTGTCATAGTCTAGTGCAGGGTTTCTCAGCCTTGATGTTATTAATACTTGGGACAAATAATTCTTTGTTGTCTCTGTGTTGTAGGGTGTTTAGTAGCACCCCTAGCCTCTACCTACTAGGTGTCAGTAGCACCCACACACACAGTTGTGACAACCAATTATATCTCTAAATATTGCTAAATAATCTCTAAGGGAGACAGGCAAAATAGCCCCTAGATGAGAACCACTGTTCTAGTGAAAGCAAGGAGTGAATATGTTAAGGAAGTAAAAGGGTTGAATTAGGATTGTGATTCTCAGGATCTTATTCTACAAAGATTACCAATGATATCTGATTCAGGAGCCCCTGTCTTGTATTCCCATCATCCCCTATGCATGTCCTTACTCAGTTATTAATCATTAATATATTTCAAACTTAGTTTTCTTACTTGACTTGACCATTATAATACATATAGTAGGAATTTAACAAATGTTATGAGTTAATGAGTTAATTAATGCATATGTCAGGTACAGTATAAGATTATATGTTTGTGTCTGGGTGCTATCCTTGGGTGTTTCCTCTTCCAAGAATGTTTGCAGAATCAGGTAAGCAATGAGGATAGCAGATCAAGGCCATTTTAAAAAGGTGCTTCCTCAGCCATAAAGTGTTTCAAGAGACATTCTTTATTATCAAGTACCCAATGGCTTTTCATGTGCTAAACAATCATACTATCAGCCTACACAGTGCCCTCTAGACTTTTCTCAATAAGGTAAAAATTGATTATTGCTACAAATGGAAAAATCTTTTCATAAATAATGAAATTAAATATACCCACAAAATGAAGCAAGGATTACAAAACCCTGGTTAAGGTCCTATGCCTCATCCACTTGACCAGCTATGGCTTGGCAGTTCCAGATCTACAAAATAATGGAGTATATCTACTTGGTGTTCTAATTCCTGAGAATTCTAGGATTCTGAGGGGACTACACTGAGAGCATGTGTGCATAAGTATTGGACTTAAGCTCCATGCTGATGGTAAAGGTTGTGTTTGCACCGTCTTCTTTTGTGAGTACTTTGATGAAAAGCTAATGTTGGCTGAGTCCCTGTGACCACAGGGTCCACATAGATACTCAGTACACAGATCTCACTTTATAATCACAACCACTTTGTAAGATAGGTGTCTTAGTCAACTTAAAGGAGGGGAAATTTATTGGGAGTTCATGGTTTCAGAGGTTTTAGTCTATAAATGCCACACTCCATTGTTCTGGGCCCAAGGTACATCATGGGTGAAGTGTGTGATGGAGAGAAGCAGCTCCTTTCATGGCAGCAAGGAAACAGAAGGGGTCTAGAGGAGGCAACAGGCTGCAGGAAGAACAACTCTTCTAGGATACGTCTCCAGTGACCCACCTCCCCCAGCTTTGCCCTCCCTGACTATAGTTACCACCCATTCAAACTAGGATGAATCAATTAGGTTACAGCTCTCATAACCCAATCATTTTACCTTTGAATGTTCCTGCCTTAACAGGAGCTTTGGGGGACATCTCAGTTCCAAACCATAATAATAGGTGTTTACATTCCTAATGTGTAGATGAGGGACAGGATTCCTGGGATCAGAGCTGCAATTCCAAGGTGTCTTCTAACTCTAAAGCTCTTTCTGCCATACCCCAGCAAAACTCTTTTTATTTAATGGGCCATCAGATCACATAGTCCAGTACTATGCTAGATGCTAGATGAATGAGACGTGATACCTGCTTCCAAAGATGTCACAGTCTAGAATGAAAAAGTGGTGGGAATAGTTACATTTGGATCTAGGTAAGTATGTAAAAAATGTGTGAAACAGGGAGAGGGTATTATTTCATCACTATTAGGAAGCTTTGTCTGAAAGCATGATTATGCTCATTAGAAAATTCAGAAAATGCTATTAACTCAATTAGACTGGTTTCCTTTTTTCTATCCTTTACTAATTGAATAGTCATCAGGCCTGGTGGCACATGCTTACTCCCAGTGATTTGGGAGGCTAGCAGGAGGATTGCAAGTTTGAGGCCAGCCTTTTCAACTTAGAGAGACCCTGTCTTAAAATTAAAAAGGATTGAGGATGTATCTCAGTGGTAGAGCACTTCAGAGTTTAACACCCAGTACTGGGGGGGAAAAAAATAATAGAATTAATTATCTTTGAGGAAAATGAGTTGTATTCCAACTTATAGACTAAATTTACCTTCTTGCTCACATACTCTCTTTTGTCCATTTGTTTTGTTTCTGCTTTATTTAAAGAAAACAGTTTTAATGTCCAATGGGAGTGGACACATGCCATTACACCATATTTTGTAAATGTAAAATGAAACTGGAGAAATTTTTCAGGAAGAGGGATAGCAAAGAACATATGATATCCCAAGTTCTCACTTCCACAGAAAGACCACAGAATAGGATGTAGGGAACCACGTAACCATGGGCACTTCCTGATCCAGGAAAGTCCTCTGGAAAAAGGGACCTCCCTGGTTCCTTTTCTGGAGTGGTCACTTTACTGCTGAGTGAGCTCAGTCCAGATGAGCCAGATGCTTGCTGGGAATAGAATGAGCCTGTCCCATTTTGACGTTTTAAGAATATTGGTAAGAGTAGTTATCTAGATATGAGAAGATGGGTAGATAGTCCACTTGGAGCAGTTGGGGCTTTGCTTCTGCAAGAGCACATTTTCTTAACTTCCAATTGTCTCTTACTTTTTTCTTCCTCACTTACATTTATTATTCAGTCCATTTTCCCTTGCTCCTTCATTGCTATTTTGATCTTTGTTATTGTCCCTTTGGTTTTCATTTCTGTCCCTAGTCCTTAAAAATTTTATGAAGGCCATTTCCCTCTTTGTTTTCAAAATGTATTGATATTCAATAGTCTTCCTTATAGAGTTGCAAGCTGAATTGGAAAAAAAAAAGTAAGCCCAACTTTCTCAAACTTTTGAAACTTCTTTTTGAGAAAAGGGAAAAGGTTCAGGTCAGTTCTTATTTTTATCTGGGTTTTCCCATTCAAATAGCATAAGGAATGTAGGGAGATTTAGGGGAATACAGACAAGGTCATGAATAATTCAAGCATACATTAGAATGCAGAAATTTTGGAGCAACCAGTATATTTTAAGGAGAATATTGGAAAAACACTGGGGAATGGAAACAAATATTACCTCTTCTTATCATTTTTAAAAGAAGAACACACCAAAAAAATATTGAATGTACTTTTCCAATTATAAATAACAACAACCTTGTTTCCAAAACAGAAGTCAAACTGAACCACAGTAGTAAGTAGAAATGCTCTCCATCTTAATGTATCTTTAATATGCTTTTTAAATAAAAAAGCTATGTGAAATTCAAAACTTTTCAGAACTCTGGATATTATGTACATCCAGATGTTTGTACTGATTTTATTTTTGAAATATATACATTTATTTTTAGGCACTTACTGATAGGTATGTCCAGTTTTCAAAAAAAAAAAAAAAAAACTAAAGAGGAAATGACTTTTTTTAAAGAGGGTTATTTAATTGTAGGAAGGTCTAATATTATTCTCTTCCAAAATCTAGTGAGATGATATTGTGCAGGGATTGCTGGCACCACATACTCTTATCATTGCATTGACACACTGGGGGCAGTTGAACATCTGGTTATGTTCCTTTTATACCTGGTACCACCTGTGGTGACAACAGTGACAGTTCCTGGCACATACTAGATACTCAATAAATGCTGTTTCTTTTCCTTCTTCCTTGAATCTATCTTACAGGTACTATTAAACTGAGAAAATCTTCAAAGCAATCTATCTTTGATTGTTGACAAATACATAGACCTCTGTTTCAGTCTCCAGAAAACCCATGGACTCATCTATTTGGGATCCATCACCTTCTGAAGAGAAAAATTTTATTTTTATTTTTATTTTTAAAATTAATTCTTATTTATGACAGCAGAATGCATTACAATTCTTATTATACAGATAGAGCACAATTTTTCATATCTCTGGTTGTATACAAAGTATATTTACACCAATTCGTGTCTTCATACCTGTACTTTGGATAATAATGTCCGTCACATTCCACCATCATTTCTAACCCCATGCCCCCTCCCTTCCCCATAAAAGCTTCCAATAATTTTAATTTCCATTCCAGTCACTTCCTTACTGTAGGATTAAAAGAAAATAACTGTTTTTAAACTTCCTCTAGGTAATTTTCTCTGAATAAAAATTTACCTTCTAGAAGATCTTATATATTCATTGGTGTATGGTTAGGTGAATTCTTCCCTTAATATCCTAGAAAGTAGATGAAGAATTTGAAAGTCCTAAGAGAGCTCTGAAATCTGCCACATAATGCATTGCTTTAACTAACTGAAATTAATGTGGGTAAAGTTACAGAGTTCTTGCTTTTTCTTCTTTAGCGAAATTCTGAAAAAGTCATCCAACCTGGAGAAGGACAGTAATTTATCACTCCAGAGCACTCAAGTTCCAGAAAGAAGACATGCATCGTTGGGTAAGCTAACTCTTTTTTTTTGCAGAGTGTAGAATAGGCCTTTTGGAACAGCCAGCAATGGTCTAATCTTTAAAGGGTTCATACCTCAAACTTTGAAAACAAAGATGGAATGCTTAGACTATCTCTAAGACATCAGAATATTCCCCATGGTTTCCTGAGTGCAGTGGTATAATTATATAAAGTTCACCAGAATCATAAGAAACTAAGTTCTTATCGAAATACCCTTTAGGAACAAAGTCCTAGGTGTTGATAATTGTACTGTGTCCCAGAATTGAATCCGAACTCTTGTCTGCAATTAGATGGTTATGGGATGGTCCTAAAGCCTGGTAATAAATATTATTGGAAAATATCTCAAATACATTAGAGACTAGGGATATATTAGTGAACAAAAGATTTTTGTATGTTGGAATATGTGCTCTAGGGGAAGAATAAGGAGTGTCTTTAACAATGCCATGGAATATTTTACACTAGGATATTAAATAGCATTCCCATACAAGTTGATGAAGTCAATGAAAGAAGTCCTGGGTTAATGTAGTAGGAACATGGTGGTAAATGTTTTTGAGTAGTTAATGTTCTGTTATGAATGATCTGTGGGTGTTTGGCTGAGTAGGTTAAATCACAGTAGAAATAAGGTCATGGTCTTATGGTTCAGTAATCTTTGCTTTGCTCAGTAGCCACAGATTATGTTTCTCCTCCTGGCTAGTCTTCACACAAATGTTATTTCCTTGGTCTGGAGAAATCAGACAGTAAATTCTTTAGCCCCATGGGCACTAAAATAAAGCATACACCTTTCTGATGATGGGTTACTGGTATCTTTGAATACTAAAATTCTTTGTTATGAGGATAATAAATACTTGTGTTCAAAATTCATAAAAGTCACCATATTGGCTTACTGAATATCCATGGTATAAATAAATGTACACTTCTAGCTAATTCTCTAAACTCAGAAAACTCTGCCACATTATAAATAGTACTAGATGAGGACCCTTTGGGAATTACTTAATTAGAATATACTGTAGTCTGGACTAATTGCTTCATTCCATTTATTTGATCTGAAATATCATTCAGAAACCACTTTGGGGAGGAGAGAATTTATGATCCTAAGCAGATTTCAGCATCCCAATTGGACAATTAAAAAGAAAGACCATTATCACCAGATGTGCGTTGGCAGATCCTTTGAACAGATGTTGGATATGATGGATTTGTGGAGCTAGTAGAGGCACCTCAAATCCTCTAGGCCTGCAGAGAAATGATTCAGTTTATTGGGCAATAATATTGATGATGAAGTTTAATGACACAAACTGGAATGAAAGCAAATGACATCTAAATGAATGGGGAAAAAAAACAGGAGCTGACCAAAACCATCATAATTTTATGTGAAGAGAAAAATCTCATGGATTTGCCATTTTGTCAGTATGAAACTTTCACCGGAGTGACATAGTTAAGCACATTCTTGTTGTGGGGTATATGAGGTTACAAAGGATTGTTATGGATTCTAATGTAATCCTGTTCGTGTGTGTGTGCATGTAGAATTCTAATACATTCTTCTACTACAGTTCTGGTACTTCCCAGTCCAAGTTCTGATTTGGAAGAGGCTGGAACAGAAACTTTCAATGGCAGTCAAGTGCTTGCACAGGTCCTTGGTTTGGAAAAGGTAACTTCATTTAGTTTTTTCTTTTTTTCTTTTTTTTTTTTTTTAGAGAGAGAGAATATTTTTAATATTTATTTTTTACTTATTGGTGGACACAACATCTTTGTTGGTATGTGGTGCTGAGGATCGAACCCAGGCGAGCGCGCTATCGCTTGAGCCACATCCCCAGCCCTTCATTTAGTTTTTTAATGGGCAAATAATAAAGAGGTTGAACAAATGTGTTTGGGTTATTGGAGGGATCTCTCATATAGGAAGAAGCTTGGACTGCCTTTTCCATTTAAGTAACATCTCAGGCACTTTGTTTTTTTAGGCACTCAATAACTGCTTAATTTTAAGATATTGTGAGGTTCCTTAAGTTCCTGGGCATTTATTTACTTCCCTGGTAAGTCCCTTAATTGAACTTAAGGTTTCATTTAGTAAGAAGTAAGGTGGCATGATATGTGATTTTTTAACTTTCTGAAGTAGAGAAGAAAAAACAAATGAAGCTATAATACTCTTTGAACTTGCTACCTCATCCATACTAATAATGTCTTTTGAAAAATCAGAGTTTTGCAAAATATCTCCCCTAAGCAGGCAAATCCTTTTCTTTAGCATATTTTAGAGAGCTTACTTATGGATTTTTTTTTTCTGTTTCCTAGTGATCATCCACTTTACATTTCCCAGATTGCAAGATAATAAACATAATTTTTACAAGAGGTGTGAACTTTATGGCCTGTGAGCTAAATGTGTATGTAGGGGGATTTTAAGAAATTAAATTTGAGTGCCTTTAGGCAGAACAGATACTCTTCTGTTAAATGCAATCCCACTTCTTGTTGTCTTTCAACTATCCAGGTTCATAGATTTGGCTTCCTTGACTGGCCTGTACGGTAGACATTTGAGTCCTACCTTGCATGCTCTTCAGAAATGAAGAGGAAATAATTCTGAAGGTTTTGCATGAGGAATGATATTCCCCCACCTCTCCTTTTTTTCTCTCTCTCATACATAAACATTTTAAATAATTATCCATATCGTAGTCATTTCTTCCATCTGAATCATAAGACATGTCTCTTACTTTTATTCACATTCCACCAACCACAACCACTAGTGCTTATTATGTCTCTGTCAGTAACCCTTGGATTAACCTTCTGAGAGACTGAGGCATGTCCATAAGATGGGTCATGTATATAAACCAAAGGATGACACCAACAGATTCCAAAAAATGTTTCCATGGCTCCTCAAGGCAATTCTGCTAATCTGGCCAAAATAGAAGACTTTCCCATTTAGTATAATCTAGACAGTGAAAATCTAGTTTATATAATTTTTGAGGTCTTCCTGCCCAGGAAGCTGGAAATGCCCAGTTAAGTACATTCTAAAACCTCTCTCAATTGGGCCAGTCTGTAAACTAGGAAATGCTATTCTATTCCATAATTTTTCTTCCACATTGGTTCCTAGAGAACAGTCTTGCTTTGCTTTAGATAAATTCATTAACATCTAGAATAGAAATGCTATTCTCAAAAATACCACTTTATTGTATTGAAACTCCCAAGTCCCCTTTTTCATATGGGACGGATTTTTAGAATTTTGTGAGGCAGCACAGAGCCATATATCCAGGGAAGATAAGCCCAAAGTGAATTCTGTCTGTATAGATATATATTTTATGAGTAGTTGGAGCAGAGAAGGGATGTAAAAATTAGGATGACATATTGATGCCTATGTCAGCAATCTTTCTGATTCTTCTTTTTCTTTACCACTTTCTGCAACTTTTGCAAGAATGAGTAGAGAAATCATTTGGGGGTGAGTTTACGTGTAATGTTAGAAAAGAGATATGGATGGATGACTAGAAAGCCTAGCACTTCTTGTACATCCTAGATAAGTGGATCCTGTCGTGTTCCATTATATTTAGAAGTTCAGTTGCTGGAAAAGCTGAGTGTATCCTTTGCGATGTGAACTTAAGAGAGGATGAAGTTGATCCTCACATCATAAGAAGGAACCCCTGAAGTGTTACAACTGAATGTAGTTGGCTCTGTAAATGTCTAAACAAATTAATAATGGTGAAAGTGATCAATGTTATAGCTGAAAATTGTGCAGCATATGTTACTGATCTGCATATGGAAAATGTAGGGGGATTATAATGATTCCATTATAAAAAGAACTTACAATTATTGCTTTTAGTAATTATGCTTATGATTATATATTTTTATATGTATTTTTTCCTTTTTATTCTTCATCTATGAGACTGAAATGAAACATAAACCATGTGTTCACTTCTGAAAAGCAAACAGTTAATCCTAAAAATAGACCTTGAAGCTCCTTCTTTTGGAAGTCTTTCAAAGATGACAATTTCCAAAGGTCATAATCCTAGGAAACATCACGAAGCATTAAGATACCTGAGTTTCTGCTGCTCAGTGCACAGGAATAATTAATAAGATTTCTGTGCATGAAACATTCTGTGAAAAAACACCTGTTGCATTTAGGTTTTCTGGTCAAAGACAGGAATAAGATTAGTAAAACAAATCATATGTAAGCCATTTAAATCATAATGATGACAAGAATTCAGCACATTCACTTCTACTGTCCCTTCACAACTTCCCACAGGTAAACTTGGTGCATTTCATTGTTACTTTAATAATTGCTGTAATAATGCAGGACTTAAAAATGGCTATTGCAAAGACAGGCTGATTTCCTTGAATAGTAGAATATTTTAACATCTGCATTTACTAACATTATCTTGCTCTTCTTGCACATGTTTTTAGCTGTTAAAGCAAAACTCAACCTCAGAAGATGTAAGAAGAGAAATGTGTGAGAGCTATCCAGGATACAGTCCACACTATTCATTCTCCTGGACCACTCTAGGAAAAAATGTCTTTAATAAATTTTGCCTTTCCAACATGACCCTTTTAGAATCTTCTCTTGAGGAACTGAAAGATCAGTTCTCTCAGGTGAGTACAGATCTTTTAATCTTTTCAAGATCTCATTAGCAATTAGAGGACATACACTGTTTCCATTTGGGGATCCACACAATAAATCAATAGGAATCAAAGAGCTGTTCTCCAGCCCACATGGATTGTAAAATATTGACTGGAAGGTTCTGTTACCACGTAACCCTCACATAGACATTTTCACACAACATTTAATGTTGGGTAATGTTCACTTATCATTTAGATGTGCAGCATTGATATGATTTCAGTACTGAATTAGAAGCATTGCATTATGATGAATGTAAACATATAATAACAGTAGAACTATGGCTTGTTCTATGCTGAATAAAGATTGGCTTTTCTAGCCAGGCACAGTGACATACACCTGTAATCCTAGGGGTTTGGGAAGCTGAGGCAGGAGGATCATGAGTTGAAAGCCACGCTCAGCAAAAGTGAGGTGCTAAGCAACTCCTGAGACCCTGTCTCTAAACAAAATACAAAATAGGGCTAGGGAATGTGGTTCAGTGGTCAAGTGCCCCTGAGTTTAATCCCTGGTACCAAAAAGAAAGAAAGAAAGAAAAAGAAAAACAAGATTGACTTTTCTCTGATGTCTGTAGTAAGATTACTCAGGATATAATGCAAATAATCGAAGTATCAGAGCTATACAACTATGAGAAGTTAGAATAATGGAACCTTTTTGTCTTTTCTCACTGACTTCAAGCCTAATTTGTAAACCTGGATTTTGATGTAACAATATATACCTCTTCCAAAAACTATTATACATTAGACCAAGGACATTCTACTGTAGAATGGTAATAACATTTGGTGTATGCTAGTCCTAAATAGACAAGAGTGAAAATACGACACCACTAATCAACACTTCATAAAATCCACATATAACAAAATATCAAAGAATTCTTTTGAATTTTATCAGCAGGAATAAACAGGAATAAAGGAAACATGCATGCTAATATTTTTCCCTCAATTCTCTGATTTTTTTTATTTTAAGTAATTTTTAAAAATCATCATTCAGTAACCTGAGTTTCCAAAAGAACTAGATTATAGACGCTAGTCACTACTATAGTGATGCCGATCCAGTATAAAGCACTTAATGTCCTTTTTGAATAAATTTGGCAGGCATGTAGAATAGAATATGTCATCAAAAATGCATTGTTCAAAGGCTCACTCTCAGCATGAAAGACCTTGAATTAAGACAGTCTATAGCTCAGCTTCACTGGTATGAATGAACTAAGAAAATTGTTTTGAGTGGGAATATAACAAAGAAAATATGTTACCTCAGAAGTTGCTAGCTGGATATTGTGATCTAACGCAAGAACAAAATTATGGTGTTTGTTTATTTGCTTGTTCATAGTACAGAGTATATTTATTACATATACTCACTCACTATCCATTGCTCATTGTAACTACAGCTCCCTGCATTGCTGTGAAACTTCAGAAATATTTTATTGCACTAAGTATGTGTAATTCTAATAATAAACATTTTCATCTATGTATTTCTACACATCATGTATATCATATACATCATTAATATATTTAGACTATTTTTTATCTTTAATATTCATGTGTATTAGTCTTAAGGGTTATTCACCAAAGAATAAAAGGTCTAGTAAAGGATAGAGAGGAGATAGGCCTCCAACTCCTAAATCATTTCCCAAGAAAAGAGAAGAACATTGCTCCAAAGCTAATTTTGTTTTTGGAAATTAATTTTAATTTACAAATATATAACTTAAAATATTTTATATAAATACAACTTTGTTAGCCAAACTTCTAATATGCCGATTTCTGGAGTTATAGAGAAAATCCAATTATGTCTATGAATGGTAGAAATGGTTGCTTTTTCAAATAATAGATGGCTTCCAACTGAGTGAAGATTCAAAAGATGTGCTTATGTGAACAGTCTAGATTTTTGATGCTTTCCAGGACAGTAAGCCATGTGATTGCAAATGCTAAAGCCTCACCTGATGGTTTGTGATTTTGTTTTTTTAAGCTATCAAGTGACCCCAACAATCAGAAGATAGTGTTCCAAGAAATAGTCCAAGTGCTGTCCTTCTTCTCACAAGTGCAGGACCAGGCAGCCCTGTGGCAGCTCCTCTCTAGCTTTCCAAATGTGTTTCAGAATGACACCTCACTAAGCAGTCTATTTGATGTCCTCCGAAAGGCAGACAGGTAAGAAAATGTAAGAATTAGATGAACTGGTATTGTTCACAGAGAAGTCTTTTTTTTTTTTTAATATTTCTTGTGAGGTTACTGTTATGTACAAAATTTAAGCTCAGAGCAAATGAGCTCTCAGTACTTCACTGCAGATGTTAACAATAAAGGTAAGTATGGGTGTGTACGTGTGTATATATATTTTTATATACATGTATACGTATACACATATATACACATATACATATATTAAATATATAATACTATATAGAGATAATATACAATGTATATTAATATATATGAGTATATATATTTATATAAAGTACCTGTCTATTTATCTTGAAATCCTCATATTATACTAGAAACAACCTAGAACATACTTATTGGTTAGCTCTCTAAACAACTTTAATTCAGGTCTAGGAGACCAAAACTAAAACAATCTTAATTTCAATTTTAAAAATTCCAAAAATGTCATAGAATACCCTGAGATTAAACCCACAGACTGGATCTATTGCTGGAGTTTACTAAGATGCTTGACAGGGAAAAACTGTTAGCTTATTTTTCTACATTTAACTTCATAAATGGCAAATTGTTAACAAAAGCCTTTGTTCTGGTTACTACTCAAGTTAATTAAAACATTGGCTCAGCCTTCACTCTTGGTATAAATCACAGTGTTTATGAAATTCAGACATCCTTCTGTAGTTGCAACATTTCTTTAAAAATGTGCTAACAACCGGAAGGGGATAAAAAGATATTTTTTTAAGTAATTAATTGTGATTTTGGAAATACAAAATGAACTCAAACAAAAGTGGATTTGCGGATTTCCTATTCCCAGTAAAGGCTACCCATACACATAATAGGAAGACAGTGCCAATTAGTATGGATATTAATTTTTAGCTACCTTTGGAGTAGTGCCTATGGACCACTTAGAAGATAGAGGACAGTCTTTAAGTAAGGAAAGCTCCATTTCATTTTCAAAAAAATTATCACTTGTTTAGCAAAAGGTAAATATTTATAAAATGCTTCAATAATAATAATTCCTGAAACTGGATCCTTTATCTGGACTTGCTCTTTTGTTGGTGGGGGAGGGGCTGGCTTTTTAGTGAAAATATTTAATTTTTCCTTTAATTAAAAAAAGACATTTTTTTTCAAATTTGTGTTTCTTAACCTGTTATTTATAAGTTTTAAAAGAAAAAAAAACTGATGTGAACTTTGCTCCCTATTTAAAAGTCTTTGAGTCTTAAGCTTTCTTTCCACACTAGAAACATAAAGTTCTCTCTTCTGGTTCAAGAACATTTGATTGGGATTTCATGCATGAGCAGATAAATGCATAATTAAATTATAAAAGCAGCATCTTGTCTTTTATATTGTAAGAATAATGTTCTGTATTGCAGCCATTTTCTCTTTGAATAACCTTTTGTTTCTGTCTGTAAGCCTTGAAACACAATCTGGTTTAATTGTTTTTCTACTTGTTAGGGCACTGCTAGTCCTGCAGAAGGTTTTTCCACGTGTTGAGACTCACGAAGGTTTCAGAACCCTTCAAAAGTCTGTTAAGCATCTGCTGTACACTCTGGACTCCCCAGCTCGAGGTATTGTATTTCCATCTTCACTGTATTGAATTCAGTGTTATAAAGTCCATTAGGAATATAAAGCCGAGTGCAACTCAGGTGATCACATAGAGATGGTATTATTCTTAGGTGAATGCATATGCTACAGATAAATCCAAATCTTGAGTCAGAGTGTGAAAAAGAAAAAAAATGGCTGAGAAAGGCTAGGCGTTTCTAGGGTTTTTATTTTGGTAAAAATGATCTCTCTGAACTTGTAAAACTATGTCAATACTTGGGATGGAAACTAAGTACCAGGCAGTAAGCCTCAATAAATAGATTCCTACCACCATTTTGGGGGAACAAAGGTCTAAACTGAATTGCAAGATTTAGGTCCTCATTTCCAAACTTTGATTTCTTTCAAAAATTCTTTCTTTCTTTCAGAAAGAATCTTTCATTAGCAAAAATACATCCCTCAACCAACCATCTTGAAGATGTATAGTGATGTCAAAGCACAAATAGATCAGTAAACACCCACTGTCATTCCAGTGACACCAAGTGTAGCATGTTGCTCCTGAGTCAGAAAATGTCACCTTTGCATATATAGAATAGTATTATTTATCACTCACAAGGAAATACATAGATAGATATGCGCAGATACATGCAAAGGATCAGGGCTGTAGGGAGTAAATCTCTACTTCCCAGGAAAAATGTTGGGTTAACATTTACCTCTCCTGAATGAATTAGGCATTGTCAATTGAGTTTGTCAGCTTTTAAGTATGGATTGTTTTTGGATTATACAGTAAGCTCCCTGAGAGCATCATGTCAAAAACAGATTCTTCCTTATTTTGTCTTAAAATACCAGTTTTCATATGAGAGTTAAGTCTGAGAAGACTTTGAAGAATTCTTACTAAAAAGTATGACATATTCTTGGGTACCAGTTTCTATTAATCTAGAGATTTTTATATCTACAATTATAGAACAAATGACTGGCGTGCAAGATTGATTACTGTTAAGTTTAATGGTCTTAATGAACACTAGAAAAGAAGGCTTGTTCTTTAAAAAGTCCAAGCCAGAGAACCAAAGAGTGCACTAACAGACTTTTATTATTTCCTCTGTATTTTTTATATTTGCATTTTAAAGATTTCAGAACTTCACATTTTTTTTACCTTTCTTGTTCTTTTCATCTGCAGACTCATGCCTTATAATTAATACAAAGTGATAAAGTTAAGATTTTTACTCCCCAAAGGACAAAAGCTCATCTGTGACTTAGAAGTCACAAAAGTAAGCAAGTAAGCAGCACTTCTTACTAAACAGGTCGCAAGATACTCTTCTCTGTGAATGACATAACTCAATTTTCAGTATGTAGCAATGGCCATGCCTTATGTCTATGAATATGCTGAAGACTTTGGCAATTATTGAAACATGTTATTGGAGGTTAAGGTGACAAAAAGATACACCGGAAAATGTATTTTTATCTGTAATATTTGATGTGCTTAGTTTTTCTTTGTTTTTAAATTTCATACACTTACAATTTCATTAGTCTGGGGTTAAGGCAAAAACATTTACATCTCTTTCTAAAACTCATTAACCCTAAGCCTGTACCTGCTTGAAAAATGTTCCTAGGAATTTCTGGGAAACATTCAGGGAGCTCAACTTTGAACCCGTGATGCTAATTTAGCAGCACAGGTGTCTCTGGCCCTGAGTATGGATATCTATTACATTGTCCAGCACACCCCGTGCTTAGTTTTCATGGCATTCAACAGCATTTTTGAAGCAAAATTACTTTCTCTTGGGTTTTTCACCCAGTGAAGCTGGAGAAGAGTGGTAACTCATAGAAGAGTTGCTTGACACCTCTTTAATGCATGATACTTGTAAGGTATGTAAGATAATGCAAGCCTTGTAAGGTCTCAGATCGGTCTTTCAAACAGGGAAAATAATAGGATTTTGTGTCAATGCAAAGTGCTTCATTATATTCAATTCCTTTTATTATGAAAATAATCCTATGAGATGCAGCTATTATCCCATTTCACAGACAAAGAAAGTGAAGCATAAGAGGGTGGACACTACCTAGTTTCACACACAGCAGGTGGCCAATTCGAGGTCAGAACCTGGATCTGTCTGTCCCTTGAATTCTCCTGTGGGTGGCCTCACTCCCATTTTATCTCTGGGACATAGGCACACTTGAATCCAGGGTTTCTTGCTGGGTCATGCAAGTACATGCTACACCAGACCTCAGTGCTGCTCCCACATTCAGCCCGAGGGGGTTGGGCCTGTTATGCTGCACCTTCACCCACAGGTGCACTTTTTTAGTCGTGCTCAATTTCCCTCCACACTCTGATTTCTACACACTTCCTCCTCCCCCGTCCATCTCTGATTTAAACTGAGTTATGAACACTCTCAGGGTTTCTCCAGAAGCCTCCTCAGCAACCATGAAAGCAGGGAGATGCTAATACAACCCTAGGAAGAAGGTTGTCTTCCTTCTGTCCTAAGGGATCTAAGTTCCAGCGAGGATTCCTGATACAGTTGTTAAGCTCTATTACTTCCATTTATAAAGACTGAGTATCAGGAGTAGAGATGACCTTTCTGAGTTATTGGAATTTGCCTTTTGCAAAGTAGCATATTATAAATTGCATTTTTAAATAGAAAGCAATCCTTATGATGCAAAAAAGTCTCTGTGCACTAGATGTCTGTGGGTTCCACTTTTAAACATGCCCAATCCTTCAAAAATCAGAGGTTTGTAACATTTTCCACTTCATTTAGGTCTGTTTAGTACAGTAGTTCTTCCAAGATACTTTATAGTCCTTAGTGGCCAGAGGGGAAATTTTCTATTTAACTTCAAGGTCAAGTCTATCATTGATAACATAAAGTTAATTTCTATTAGTTACTTACTTTAATAGCTTAATGAAGAAGAAACTCCATAACCACATAGTACACAAATGCCAACTTGCTAAGCATCACATAGGAGTTCAAAGTAAGCAATATTTGATCTGGGAAAAGCAGTTTTGGAAACTTTTACATTGCAAAAGCTTAAATCTCATTATGTCTCCATTCTTGATTATATATGGATACCAACAAATTTGGTTTTTTTTATTTTGGCTATCTTCATTCTTGGTACTTGAACTTGTAGATGCATGTTCTATCAGTAAAACAATAATATTCTGCTGCACCTTGGACAAAGCACAGGAAAATCCACTCTTCTGAACAGGAAAACTGAAAAAGCCATTCTACTCGTTACTAGGAGCCAAGATGAATGATGCAGAAGGTAGATAAAGAGGTTTTAAATTCTGGGATACTATTTTTTGCACATATTAATTTAAATAAAATAAACTAATCAGCATCAGAAATGCATGGATGGCATAGTTTTGCATTAGGATGTGGTACATCCTAAAGCTTTCTAAGAAGGCAAGAGCTATTAAAGGAAGAACTATGAAAGCTGGTATTAAAGTATCCTATTGAAAGTGATTAGACCCTGACTCAGGAGGCTGAGACAGGAAGATTGCAAATTGGAGGCCACTTAGCGAGGCCTTAAGCAAATTAGGGAGACTGCCTCAAAATAAAAAGTAAAAAGGGCTAGGGGTATGGCTCAGTGATAAAGTGCCCCTAGGTTAAATCCCCAGTACCATGAAAGACAGAGGAGAGGAAGAAGGCTGGAAAAGAAAGAAAGAGTCTAGGCCAATGTTAAAAGGGAAAGAATTGAACCATATTGGATTATTTATAAGAAATGAGTCATGTCTGAAGAGAAGACTGAAATATGCGATACTGTTTTCCTAAAGGAGCTGACTTAAAGCATTGAATTTATGGTGCTTTTATTTATCCATTTTCCATCTAAAGAATTTTTGTTTCAAATTTCTCAAATGAATGCTATTGTACACTTACTCATTATATAATCTTTGCAGCAAGCTGAATAAGTGACCTATTTAACTTCTAGGGAAACTCTCCATGTTTAATTCAATCTTCACATACAGTTTCCATAAGATCCAACGTGGTGATTGCCTTCCATACTCTGCAAGTTCTTAATATTTGAGATGACTGAGAACAGTTCTGTCTACATTAGTTGATTTGCATCCATAGCTGCACTTGATGATCAGTGGCTGTTTTTTGAAATGTAGAGAATACTGAATAGTGACGGCAGATGTTTCCCAAGGCTATATGATAAGCAACTGAAGATCTCCACTCCTTCCCGCCAAAAGAAAAAAATATCCAGTGACCTGTAAGAGTGAAAATCGGCTTCATTTGATTAACAAATCAAGTTGTAGTCAATCTGCACTATGAGATTTAAGAGTCGTCTCTGCAAAGAAGTCTTAAGAGGAAATAATGTAGTAGTTTAAGACATGGAGAACAAATTTATTAGAAATGCATGCATTTGACTGTTGGGATTATTTTGATCAGCAGACACCTATTTCCTATAAATACTTTCAACAAAAAAAGCATAAATGTCTTCTGTAAAATTCTTTTGGAAAAAAAGAAGTTTTTAGATTTTTTTCTTTTAATTTTCTCCCCATTTATTTCACTTGAAATGCTTCACTTTTCTTTTTAAAATTACAGTGATGGATGTGTATTAATCATACAAATTAATGGGTTTCACTGTGACATTTCCATACAGGCATATATTGCGTTTTGATCATGCCCCCTCTCTCCTCTTCCCTCTCCTCTATCTCTCCTCTCATTTTTCCTTATCTCCCCTTCCTCACCCCTCTCTCCGTTAGCCTCTTTCACTTTCCTTCCCTGATAGTGACTTGGAATGGTTTTTGCTGAGAAGAAAAAAAAAATCTTTAATCACACATGTTAAATGTTTACCTATATAAATATTATTACTTTAGGTGACTCTGATAATACAACACACATATGGAGGGAAGATGATGAACAGACACTGTCCCCAAGCAGTCTGGCTGCACAGTAAGTCTTTGTTTCTGAATTGTTTGGTAACTTGGTTGAATAAGCAATTAAAACAGTTCATACACACAATTCTATTAGTAGTGTTAAAAACCATGGGATATAAAAACCAACTATGACCTGCCAAAGGAAAGGACACAGCTCCAGTGTAGTAAAGGGGAAACTTCTTGTGGAATTATTGAATGACATTGTTGGATAATACAACACGAGGACCTCTTTTTCATTTCCAAGGTTGTGTAACTATATCTAACGTGACAAGTCTGCATGCTACTTTAGACCTGTGGGGTCAGTTTCCAACTATTTTAAAGTATTTCACCATGAAAAATACATAAGCACCTGTGTTAGTCTGTTCAAGCCACTATTGCAAAATGCCATAAATAAGGAAGCTTTTAAGCAACAGAAATTTATTTTTTACACTTTTGCAGGCTGGGAAGTCCTATATCAAGGCCCCAGCAGATTTGGGTCTGATGTGGGCCTGCTTTTTGATTCAGAGATGGTGCCATCTCACTCTGTCCTCACATGGTGAAGGGGTCAAGGCAGCTCTCTGTGGCTACTTTTACTTATAATGGCCATTCCCATTGCTATTTGTGAAACCTCTGCTCTTATAACCTGACCACCTACCATAGGTCCCAACTCCTAATTCTGTCACCTTGGGAGTCAGGATTTCAATGACTTTAGGGGGATAAAAACATTCAGACCAATTTTTCACATTAATATTTCTTTTAGTTTTTAAAGAACCAAAATATTCCTTACTTCCAATCAAGGTAATGCATTATTTCTTTGGTAGGCAGGTAGACAAAAATGTTGATAGATAATTTAAGTTTGGATTTTTATTAGGGTGTGTAGAGAGTGCCAGGAATATGTGGAGGAAATGACAGCAGGGACCATGGGCACTAAAGACCATCCATGTAAGCAGATTACTGAAGTAACTGTAATGATGATGGGAGGAAATTTAGCACTCCCCTGTAGTACTGATGGAGGTAAATTCCTGTAGTTCAAGGCAAACGTAGAGATCAGATAGCTGGCCAGATGAGGGTTGCTTTAATCTAATAAATTAAACTATTGAAATCCTTTGACTTTAGTGCCTCCAAATATGTTTTTTGTGCTAATGGATATTTGTGCAAATAAAAATAAAGAGAAAGGGCATGGGATAAAGTCGATTAATGGGTACTGAATTCTGGGTTAGGAACAAGAAGTTCTGGGGGGCTGTTGTGCGATAGGATGACTATAGATGATTATCTGCTGCATACTGCAAAAAGCTAGTATGTTTTCATCATGAAGGAATGATCAATGTTTGAGGAGATATGTTTAACCTAACACAATGTATACATGTATCAAAATATCACATAGTATCCCATAAATATACACAATTTTTGTTTCCATTAAAAAATAAATCAACTCCTAATAAGAAGAAAGAGTAGGACTTATTTTTAACTATTCATTTTTTTTTCTAAAAAAGCATCCAAGTAGTTGCTTAGAAACTTGCTATGATTTAATGAAAAGGTCCCTGACTCAGAGTAAAGTCTAAGCTAAATCCTTGCATAAACAAGCACTTCCTGTCTCTCGGGCCATCTCCTTCTTCCTCCGTGGTGGCTGACCCAGTTCTTCTCCCAGAGCGACTCAGTCCTTAGACAGCTTCCCATAGGCTGCCATGTTTCAAATACATAGGTCTTTGAAACACACTCCCCATATAGCCATCAAAAATAAGAAGTTTTAAAACCACCTTTTAAGTTGAACTAGGTAGATGCTTATTGCTGACACGAGGTATCTTTATCAGAGCCTGGAAGCTCCCTAGCTTTGACAGTGCCAGTGCCTCAGCCTTCCCATTCCACAGCAAATGAAGTTAGCTCTGACAGCTGGCTGACAGTTTATTAGGAAGAACTCAATACTTTTAAGATGGCTCTTATTGTGATTGATGAAATTAAGGGATTTCTTATCTTCAGACTTCCTTTCCATTCCTACTTAAAAATAATCACAGAGTAGCAATAGTGACATATGATAAAAGAATAAAAGTTTTTTTAAAGAACTCTACTCAAAAATATTTTTTCCTCATGGCTCCATCATTATTTTTGTTTTATTAATTGTTTTTCTGTGTGTGGGGTGTCAAGCATGTGCTCATACACCACTCACCTTTTATTGTAAGAACTCTTGGGAGTTAAGATTTTCTATCAAGAATATGTTTAAAAAACTCATGGGATGTTTGTACCAAAATAGTGGAATCTTAATTTTTGGAGTATGTTAAATTCACTCTCAAAAATCTTGACAATCTAATGTTCTTTATAAAACTGAGAGAAGGACTTAGATGATATTGCAAGGTCACTTCAAGCCCAACTGTTCTTTATTCTAGTCTTAACAATAACCTTGGGAATCTGTTGGTTTTGTCCATCTGGATAGTTAGGCCAGTATTTTGCTGCTAAGCACTGCACCCTGCTGGAACTGGTTCTGGACTGTAATAACTGCACCACGAGAGCAAAACAAACACAAAAGAAGAAGGGTAGTACTGAGAAGGACAAGAAAAGGAAAGAGAGAGAGAAATAAGAGAGGACCATCTCTGAGACTGGATCAACCTACCCCACATGTGCCCTCCAGAGATGCCTCATTGGTCTCTTTTCACATAAATAGCCAATATCTCTGCGGCTTCCTAAAAAAACTCACTTATGTATTCATTCACTCAGTCACTAGTAACTCAAGTCTGTGATGTACAAAAGACAAATGCTAGGTGTTCTATGACCGGGATGGTGGCGGGATGAGCAAGGAGTGGGATACAACATTAAATGGATCATTCTTCCAAGTTATTCACAGGGAACATAAGTCTATCTTGAAACCTATATTCATTATTATACCAAGTAAAACAAATGGATTATCTCCCCCAAAAGAAAATAGATGCAGAAAATTTATAATTATGGTCCTAATTCCACTTGTTTCTTCTTTATATTCTGGATTCTCAAATTGCATCTTATATTTTATCTTTAGGGTCTTTTTTCTGAGATTGCTTTTCATTTCCCTCAACGATCTTAAAACTATCGAATATTCCAAGACACTGGCTCAGGGCTTTTTGTCTTAGGACAGTGCTATGAGTACATTGATCATTATGGTCTTGAATTGACTTGATTTGACTGGACTCACTGATTTTATGATTGGAGCAACAAGAAACTTAGCTATATAGAGACATGACTTGATATTATATGGTTAGCCTATACAACAAGGTTAGTTTTGTTATCTAATACATGCCTATTGGGTTTTTATATTTATAATGTGATATAGAAATTTCCCTGATAGATGATTTCTTTTATTTTGGCCAGAAAATAAAATTCTTTAGTCTAAGAATATACTGTTCTGTCCTTTATTTGTGAATTGACAAAAGGCATTAATTATCTATAAGGAAGCATTGATAAATAATGAGGCCGTCTAAAAGCTAAGACAACCAGGTATAGTATTATCCAGAGTCTCTAGTGAAGGAGATGCTTAAGTAAAAGCAGAAGACTTTTGAAATAAGTGCTTTATTTTTTAACCTGGAGGTTATGAATTGTATTTAAATGAGAGTCATTCATATGACCACTATGCAGTGCTCTCATGGCTCATTTAGAGACTTTTCCTGCCATTGAATCATTTCCTTTTTAAAGTTCCTCAAGGATTCAGTGTTGTTAACCCACATCTAAACACTGTGAGGTTTCTTTGATATTAATGCAAACATTTTTCTATATTCACTAGCTACACCAGGGTAAGTCTCTCACTAATATTATAACATCTAAGTTAAACATCTGATAGGACTAGTTGATTTGCATACTGTGCAGTTTGATTCAAAGCAGATGACCCCCAAGTCAGACATTGACATTTCTTCTATCTTAACTATACACAAAATTCAACATTAAAGGAAGAATTTTAAAAAATAGAGAGGTAGCCTCCCAATTGAAGTGACAAGCTATACATCACGCACACATATGTGTTCTCTGAGGCACATATGTCTCAACAACCTTTGGCAGTCCTCAGATGGCAAGCAATTTGAAAGGAGAGCAGAAAGACATTAATTTGAGGATAAATATTAAAATAATTAAACATAAAGACTATTCTCATGTAAAAAGCAAGTACTCAGCATATCCTGAGTAATGCTGCCCTTGGGCACTTGGGCTAGATCAGGCAGGATGAGCACATTCCTGGTGTTCTGATACCATCAACCAAAGCCAAGCCACCCAGAACTAACATGACCTCAATGAATGGCCTTGCTTTTTGTTTAGCTGACTTAACGTATATATTCTTTCCAAATTCTATAGGCTCCTAATCCTGGAAAACTTTGAAGATGCCATCTTAAATATATCATCAAATAGTCCTTATTTTCCCTACTTGGCCTGTGTGAGAAATGTGACTGACAATCTGGCCAGGGGATCACCAGGTAACACTCTTCTTAACAGTGAAACTCTGCTCCTTGTTTCTGTTTCTGTTCTTAACTATTAAGTTCGTTAAAACATCGGCTTATGAAAGAAAAATTTTTTTTAAAAACTTACCTTTCATATGTATTTGTTTCAGTATGGGGGTTTAATATCTGAAGGGAGGATGTAGTCCTACCATTATATTAATGTAGCTGCTATTAGGGCATCTGGACAACCGGACAAATTTTAATATAATGGCCATTTACTGGATAATGCCACAATGGCCACCTGGATAAACTTTTCCCACTGTCCAGAGTCTTTAGGTACTCCTATAACCCTTCATAACATTTTCTATGCCCTTTATAATCTTAGTCATTAAAACATAACAAGGGGGCTGGGGCTGGAGCTCAGTGGTAGAGTACTTGCCTAGCAAGTGTAAGGCACTGGGTTTGATCCTCAGCACGATGTATAAATAAGTGAATAAAATAATTTTTTAAAAAACATAACAAAAAGTGATAATGCAGAGTTCCAAAAACAGGTGTAATTGACATAAAACAAAGAAATTTTGTGGCAGACTATTTTTACTTTCTGCCTTCATACATTTTACTTTCCATTTTCTGCCTAATGGGCAACCAGGAAGATTGTAATTAAATCAAATATTCTTAATTTTATAGAAAAAAAACATGTATTTTCTTACATTTTCTAGGGAATACACATTCTTTTTTCCTACACCAAAATATATTTTTGAGATTTGATAGCAAGCAAATAGCACAACACATATTTAAGCCTTGTCTTTGTTTAGCTGGCATGAATTAATCAAGGTTGGAAGGGCATATTTATATCACAGTGATTATATGACCTGTTCTCCCCAAAATGCTTCAACTGAATAATATATTCAACTCAGAAATAAGAGCATATTTAGTTCACAGAGAGTCAAAACCAGGTAGCACCTTTGCTGGAAATATTTTTATCTCTAAGCAGAATATCCATGAATATTTTAAAAATAATGAACTCTATAGTCCACATGGTTGTAGGAAAGGTTAAATTTTCACTCATCTTATATTTAGATTGAACTAGGCTATTATCATAAAAAAAACCTAGTAATAAATCAGGATAAAGGTGTCTTTCAAATGTACTTCCCAAGTAACCTTACGATTCATATAAAATAACTCTTTTTCCCTCTACAGAAAATCTGAAGCTTCTGCAGTCCACAATTCGATTTAAAAAATCTTTTCTCCGAAATGGTTCCTATGAGGATTACTTCCCTCCAGTTCCTGAAATTCTAGAATCAAAAGTAAGTCATGAAAGAAAAAAATGTTCATCAACACTTGCTATGATATTTGATGAGATACTTTTAGTTTAAGTTTTAAGTCTTTGCAAATAACAATCCTATTTTGGCTCTAGATTTAGACTGGAAAAAGAAAGGTGACAATAGTGTTTGGTCTATGTAATGTCTTCATTTTTAATTGGTGAATATATCTATATAAAATGATCCATAAGAGCCTAATATAGTATTTACATGCATAAAGGAATGAGTAGTAATATAGTTATTTTGTTAAGCTTCATAATTTAAAGAAGGATTCATAATATGACTTCTCCTTTGATATGTCTTTGGTTCTTAAGTCTGTAAGAGTAGATTTCAAAGCTGTTTTGACTTCAGTGTACAAAAACCTTAAAAGCTGACTCACTTATCTGTATTGCTGTCATCATAAGCAGAAACCAGTAAGTCAAATAAAAATGTATGACATTAAAGAAGAGTGAGAAGTGACCAAAAACACTTAAAGCTCCTAAATTTAAATAAGTTCATCCTTTTTTTCCTTATTGTTCTTTTCTTAGCTCATGCATATAGTACACAAGTTATCATGAAATTCACTTTATTTCTTAAATAACCCTATTAAGTTTTGGAAACAGCTTTCCTAGTAAGAACAGCAGTTTAATTGGATTTATGTAGCCAAGGATAAAGTAAAATTAGAACTAGTGTATTCAGGGCAAGCAAGATGATTTGCTATATACTCAACATGGTATAATTAAGCAAGCATGCAAAACATTATGTCCATGTATATTACAAATAAATATGCTCATTAGATTACCTGCCTTTTAGACCTAGTCTTCTACATGAATCAAAATTTCTAATGTACTTAATTTAGCATTATCTTAATTTGTGCAAATGAGAAGGAAGTTTATGCATTCATCTAACAAATTTCTACTCATTCTTCAAGGACAAGTTGAAATGTCATTCTTACAATATTAGAGTATAACCCTTTCCCTGTTTTTCAGCCAGGATAATGACTTTTTTATATATGCTCCTATAATATTTATCCATTTATTCTTTTCATCTATCATCCGTGCTCCCTAATCTCTAACCCAAATGTACTTATAAACAGTCTAGTGTGGAGGAGATGGAAAAACAGACAGCAATTGTAGCCCAGTGAGATAAGTTACTTGTGGTATGTGGATGGACAGAACTCTGTATGGAGATGGGATATTCAACTCCGATTGTAGGGTATAGAGATGTAAAGAAGAAATTTGTAGAGGAGCTAATGCATATTTTGAGTTTTGAAGCCTTACAGTCTTCACAAAGTCATGCATCCCAGACATAGAGACTGGATTTGTGAGAAGTCATAGTCATGAGCCTGAAAGATAGGTATAGGTCACCCAGAGTCATGAATCCACTTGGAGTAAAATGTACCTATGGGAGAGGCAGGGAAAAGGGAGTGTGGAGTGATACCAAGTCCAGGTCGAAAAGACCTCTTTCTGCTTAGAGAGTTAGAATTTGATCTGAAAGCTGTGATCTCTATCAAAAAAGAGATCTCTCTGGGAGACTTATAGAGATTGGAAGAAAATTCAGTAGGCTACGTTGGCAATAATCTAAACACAGAGAGAGGGCCTGCACAGCACCTATGGAAGAGAATAGAAGGAAGAGCCAGTTTCAAGAGTGATTTAGGACGTTTTGGCCCCTAATGAGATTGAGGCATAAGAAAGAGGAGTCTCCAAGGGCAGATTTCTGGCCTTTGGAACCTACCACTTGACATTGAAGTAACACAGGGTCTATTTCTTCACTAAAGCACAAACTCTAAGGAAATCATGCCTTCTTTATCTCAGTCCTCACAAACTAGCAGACATAACTTGTGAATTTATGAACAAATGAGAATGTTAAAGTAATTAACATTAATGATATCATTGTGATTCCTGGGCAGCTACTCATTGCAGTTCTTTACTTGGGAAGTAACCAGGTTGCACAAGACACAGTAGAGAAATAGAAATGTACATTCTTAGCAAGTTTTTATACTGATGGAATGGGACTGGGGCTAAGAACAATTTTCAACATTATCCACAGTTTGAATGTAATGCTCTTCTTGAGTGTCAAAATCATGGAAAAGTTCTAGAAGTAAACAGTAATCATTGTCCCTTAGTTAGAAAATCCACTGTCATTTATAACATTTGAAACTGACAAAACCCCCTCAGTCCTAGACTACGTCCATGAGGAACATTATCAGATCTGTCCCTTTATTGTGGTATTCCCAGCATCTGGCACAGAGTGGAACACATGGAAAATGCTCAGTACGTGTCATTGAAAAATGAAGATCAACTCCTACTGTGGCTTTGTTTCTTCCCTGCTCTGTCTACCCTGTTAATCAGCATCCTCATTGCCATGGACAGTTAGGGCCCATATTCCAAAACTTTATTCATGGCATTCTTAAGACAATCCTTTAGAACCTCCAAAATTCCAAATGCCTGCCAGCCATTGGTGACTTCTGCTCCCAGCCTTTCATTCTAGCAGGAACATGGCTGTTCCTGAGCTTGTGTTCTTTTCTCCCGTCATTGTCTGCTTTCTCTCTCCAGCCCCTTTAACAGGCATGAGAATTTCCTCAGTGGAAAACTATGAGAAAAATGGATATTCCCTATATTGGGTGTAAATACAGATAACACACTATTTTTATTGTAATGCCATTAATTTTCTGAATAGGCCCCCATCTCCCTTCCGTTTATGCACAAAGAGCCCAGGAATGTGGCCACTTTACTGTTTTATGCCCATGACATTGTGAGGTCAAGTCAATACAAAGTTTGATTCAGATGCATCTGGGAACACCAGACCATGGGGAATTCCATTAGAGATGGACTTGGAGTTAGTTACGGATCACTGCCTGATGATAGGCCTGAACACCTGTTTGTGATAAAGGACTCAGGGCCTCTTCTTGAATCTGTGGCAATAATTCACTAAACTTATATTGATTATTGATGATCCATTAACCTTCAAAAATGTAATACATGTATTGTTCTCAGGATGAAGTAGTAAATAGTGATGAGTACTAAAAGACCATAATGTTGCTCCTTGGTGGATGTTCTTCTCAGTGCATTCCATATTATCGACTCTGATTTATACTCTTATTTCAGAGAACCATTCAGAGAACCAAGCCTACTCCATGAATGTGGCTAGATTTCCAATTTCTCCTATAACTTTTATCTCATCGATTCAGGACTATACTGTGAACTGTAGTTTTCCATACTTGTATTTCAAACCTGTGATAAAAAAAAAATGTATTTCAGTCTTTACTGAAATTGTTCAGATTTGCCACACCCCCAAAATTCAATTAAAACACAGATATATTGAGCCACTGACACTTATACATTTATTTATAAAACAACCAAAAGAATGGAACCCAGGGAATGTTGCATAGAAATTTGTCTCCATTTCATTGGTGAGGTTTCATCATATTTGAAAAAAATCAAAGGTCGGAGTAGCATGACAACTATGTAGTCACAACTGGGAGAATGACTGTGTCTATTCCAGAATGGAAATTTTCTCATAGAAATAGGACTAGTAAGTAGAATTTCCATACATATTGAAACTATTTCAGATAGCTCAAAGCCAGAGGTCAATTATAATATTAATTATGATGGAAAACGAGCCTTTGATATTTGCTATCTGAGGTGATCAATGACTAATTTAAATGATCTTCACTTAGTTATTATAAACCTCTCATTAAATACAAGTCATATGGAATGAAATATTCCCAAATCTATGCCTATACCGAGAAGTTCAACATTTCTGTCAAAATGGAACTTCTGATTGGAAACTGAGGTTCAAGGAATGACACATGTATTTTATTCTTTAGACATTGTTCCAATTTATTTGCCTTCTTAAAAAGAATAGCTCTAGGGTAGCTTCCAAGTAAAACAGAAATGACTTTCCCAGAGGCAAATTCTATTTTCCCTCAGGATGTATGACTTGGGAGTATATCCTTAGAATACATAGAAAAGAGTGAACTGCAGAGAGGAACAGAGTCGATAGCTTAGAGACTTGTTTGATTTCCATCTTTCTCCTTTCCCTCTGGGCTTAGGACTTCAAGCCCTTTAAAACACTTCCATAGGACAAAAGCACTTAGTTTCCCTTATCCCATTAGAGGGCAGATGAGAATGTCAATAACAGTGCCAACACTTCTGAAGAATCAGGTGTATTCCCATCTACATTTTAAATATGGTCTCATTAGAATGCATGTTATTCTCAACACTGCAGCTTAGGAAAGTCTTTTTAAATTTTTTTGTCCATTGATTTTTATCATAATAAAATATCATATATCATATTTTTATCAGCCATTTTTAACTATGTAGTTCAGTTGTGTTGATTCCACTCACATTGTTTTTTTTTAATTTTTTATTGTTGGTTGTTCAAAACATTACATAGTTCTTGATATATCATATTTCACACTTTGATTCAAGTGGGTTATGAACTTCCATTTTTACCCCATATACAGATTGCAGAATCACATCAGTTACACATCCATTGATTTACATATTGCCATACTAGTGTCTGTTGTGTTCTGCTGCCTTTCCTATCCTCTACTATCCCCCCTCCCCTCCCCTCCGCTCTTCTCTCTCTACCCCCTCTACTGACATTCATTTCTCCCCCTTGTATTATTTTTCCGTTGTGCAGCTGATCTCCAGAACACTTTCTGTCTTGTAAAACTGAAACTCCAAAGCTGTTAAAAGCTCTTCATTTCTCCCATGCCCCGCTTTCTTCTCTGTGTGAATCTGACTGTTCTAGGTACCCATGTGACTGGAATCTTAGTGTTTGCCTTTTGTGACTGGGTTATTATACTTAGTATAGTACCCTCCAGGGTCATTCATGTTGCAGCATGTGAAAGAATTTCTTTCCTGTTTAAGGCTTAATAAAATCTCATAGGATATATGTGTATTTCCACCATTTTGTTTAACCATTCATCTGTTGATGAACACTTGATTTGCTTCTACCTCTTGGCTAATGTGAATAATGCTGCAGTAAGCATGGGTGCATATATATCTCTTTCAGACCCTGCTTTCCATTCCCTGAGGTATGCACCCAGAATGGAATTGCTGGATCATATGATAATTCTATTTTTAGTTTTGTGAGGAGCTACCATGCTGTTTTCTACTGTTGTGGCACCATTTTATTTTGAAATTAAGATTGTTTTATTTTGCTTTTCTTCCAACAGTTCGCAAGGGTTATAATTTCTCCACATCCTCATCAATACTTATTACTTTCTGGTGTCTTGATCATAGCCATCCTAGTGGGTATGAGGAAAAAAAGGCCTTTTTCTTTTTGTGGTACTGGGGATTGAACCCAGGGCCTTGTGCATTTGAGGCAAGTACTCTACCAACTGAGCCATATCCCCAGCCCCCATAAAGGAAGGCCCTTTTCAGAGTTTTAAACCAAACCTACTTTCTGTCTTTGCACAAATACAAATTACAATATAAAATTAATCAAATTATGATTTCAACGAATAAAACCAAACTACTTATTTTCTCTCATTTTTTTCTTTTTCTAAACTACATTTTTTTTATGCCTATGAATCCACAGTTGAGAAAGACAGGTCTAATAGGTTTTATGAAATTCTTAAGAGAACAATAAACTTGAATGACAGAAAACAGTACTTTGTAATAAAATTAATTTCAGATGCCAACAAACTAAACACATATGCAGAATATTTTTAAGTAAATCAACTCAGGTTGCTTATTCACATCTACAAAATATGTAGAATAATGTAATTAATCTGTTTTCCACTCTTTCCCCATTTTGGAAAGCTGTCTCAGCTTCGAAACTTGACCGAACTTCTTTGTGAATCGGAAACTTTCAATTCGTTAGAGAAATCATGCCAGCTCTCTAATATGAGCTTTGGGAGTCTATGTGAAGACAGTACGTTTCACGTGCAACTTCTGGAAGCAGCAGAGCTGGGCACCGAAATAGCAAGCAGCTTACTGTACCATGACAATATCATATCTGCAAAACTGAGTGACTTGCTGACGGGGGATCCAAGTAAAATTAATTTAAATATGGATCGGTAAGTTTTTCTATTGTCTTTTCCCTTGGTGAAATCCTTTCTTCAAATACTGTTATGCCTAGTTGAATCTCTTCTTCTACTTTGTTCCAGGTTCCTGGAACAGGCGTTGCAAATGAATTACTTGGAAAATATCACACAGTTAATACCGACCATAGAGGCCATGCTGCATGTCAATAACAGTGCAGATGCTTCTGAACAACCAGGTGTTTCCCCATTCATATTTTAAATGCTGTCTTATTAGAATGCATGTGATTCTCATGCTGCAGTTTAAGAAAGGCTTTTTTGAAGTTCCCAACGAAACCTACTTTCCTATCTAGCCTTACAAAGAAGAAATCTGAAGATTTCAAATGTGGTTACTTGTCTAAAGCAAATACACAGAAAGCTAGCAGAGAAAGGAAAGAGGGGAATTTGATTTTGTGGCAAAGAGATCTTCAAAATTTAACTAGTTAGACCGTTCACCTTTTGTTTCTCTGATATATTAAAGTGCATGAGGTAGTCAGCGGCATGAGCAAAGATGAGATTTATTTGTTTCTGTGAGAATAATCTAATTAAAAAATAAAAGATGCACTGCTGTCTGCAGAAATCTCAATTCGGAACTTTCTATTAGTATTCTGAGCATGATGCACCATGCAATACATTTCTCCTTTGCATAATACCTCAATACTGAAAAGAAAGGCAGTCTGCATCTTGGACAACAGGCAGCCACAAAATTGGAAGGGCACTGAGTCCAAAAATAAAGGAGGTATATTTGCATGAGGGATACTTAATAAAATAAATTGAAAGGCATCTGCAGAACAGCGATCACAATCTGCTAAAGTAAAATCATAATATTGTTTACTGTGCCTTGAATGACCCAGATATAAAATAGTTATAATCACTGCCCTAAAAAAATTTTGGAATTAAACACATTCTATTTTAAAAGGAGATAGGAATTGTGAATCCCCTTTATAAGCAAACTGTAGTGTGCTAGGAAAAGCTAAGGAAAAATACTCTGTAGCATCAGGTTTATCCAACTTTGTCCTAACTTGACAATACCCTAGCACCCCAGGTTAAAAAGTGTCTTGAATTTGTGTGATGTTTTAAATCAAATGGAGAGATATTTATTTAGTGTATTATGTGATCAAACTCTGGGAGCAAACCATATTTTCCTCAAATCAATTTTCAGTTGTTGACACCTTAGAAAAATTTATAACCCAGAGCAGTCTGTTAC
Organism: Marmota marmota marmota; assembly: GCF_001458135.2. Lineage (NCBI taxonomy): Eukaryota > Metazoa > Chordata > Mammalia > Rodentia > Sciuridae > Marmota > Marmota marmota. The sequence goes on along the minus strand of NW_026000005.1, from coordinate 32,809,744 downwards.
CTTGAGTTAATGATATCATAATAAGAACAAGCCTACATCAGATAGAAATAGATCTGAAAGCTGCTAAGTTTGCCTAAACCAGGAAAAGTCTGTTTCTGATAAGGCAGGTGTGATGAATATGCCTTGGTCTAGGAGCCTTCTCCATGATGGTGTGGTTAAAATGAATGTCATTATAAACTGACATGTGAGTTGTGTGTATGTGTGTGTGTTGTCTTGCAGATCAGTTAATAGAAATGTTTAGAAATGTTGAAGAACTGAAGGAAGAACTGAGGAGAACAACAGTGATGTCCAACACAAGTATTGACAAGTTACTAGCCATTCCTATTCCTGATAACAGAGCTGAGGTGGGCCATGATTTGTACTTACATGCAGTTCTAAGATGTTTAAATCACAGTCTTCATTAAGTACTTATCAGTAAAATGCTGAGAGATTGCATGCAGATGTGGTGAATTTTCCATGAAAATGGTAAAATTGTAGGCTTACCTAATTTCTTAAATTTAATTTTTAATTGACACATTATGCATATACACATCTATGGGGTACTGTGTGTTAAATACACACACACACACACACACACACACACATACAAAAGGCATAATGATCAAATCAGGTAATTCCCATCTTCTTAAGCATTTGTCATGTGTTTGGAGCCTTTAAACTCTTCCCTTCCAGTTCTTTATAAAATATATAATAAGTTGTTGCAAACTATAGTTGCTCTGTGGTATGGAGAACATGAAACACATTCTACCCATCCCACTGTGTTTTAGTGGTTATCCTACCTGCCCCTACCTTTCCTCCTCTCTGCCCTTCCTTCTGAACAGTCTAATTGTTAAGTGAAGATAGAAGGGAAATTCTAAAGCAAGAATATTCTTGTGTATTCTTTTCCTTTTATTTTTATTTATTCTTCTTCTCGTTACCTTCATTCTCTCTTTTTCTTTCCTCCTCAAATGGCTTTCTTAAACAATTGATGTCATCAATAATTATAGTCATTATCCTAATAGCATTGTGTGAGGTAAATTGGAACTTACTATAAGGATATTAAAGTCAGACTTTAGTTACTTAATTGGAGAGAGAAACATGGAGACCATTCACTGTTTGTTGCATCTAAAATAGAAATGGATATTCATTTTTACTTTTTGAAAGTTCCAAGACAAGACTTAATGTATAAATAGATGTGGTCAAAGGAACTATGGGTAAGTTTGTGGTTGTAGTAAACATTTTTGAGTGTGAAAATGAATAATGTCATTTTCTCATATGCCGATAATAGGGTTTTCCACTTGAAATGTCTTATCTTTTATCCCGTTTCCAAGTTCATTGTCTGGAAGTGTCATAGAAATTTTCCAAAAGAGCTGCAGAGCTTAAGGCCTCATCCATTCAACACTTACATGTGACAGAGTGTGTCATTTCTAAGCACAGCCCAGTTACTGTCCAATATTAGATAAAGTTTATAAAAAGCCTCAAATGCTTTCTGTGGAAGATATTTCAGTTTACTAGTGTCATTCTAATTGGTTCCCCCATAAAAAAATAAAAATGCTCTGTTTTCACTTTTCTTCTTCTTTGTGCTGCAAATACTATCCATTCACCTTTTCCTTTTGATCTGCTTTTGTTCACTTGATCCTGAGATCTAATTTTGGCAATAAGGTATTTGGCTTCTGAAGAGCAGGTTCATTGCAGTAAACAAAAGCATATATAGTGGAGAGTGACCATTTTTATTAATTTTAAGAGGAAAGAGAAAAGTTTTTGCAACCTTGAACTTCAAAGTTTCTCTGTTTATTTCAACTTGGTGGCAATGAAGATGACATCTTACTCTGCATAGTCATTATTTATACTTAAAAGTATAAGCATTACTGTCCATGGTGGGTGACTTGCATTATTGTGTGATTCTGAGCTTACAGTATTTTATACAAGATTATAACTTTTATTGATTACTAAGTGAAATGCAATTTGAATTAAATATGACTAAAAAGTTGAAGGCAACATGAGTTTTTAGTGATTTTCTTAAACTTACTCCAAATCAATTAAACAGAAGTTCTGGGATTTGTTCTAGATTCCCCCCACCCCTCACACACACCTTTCTCTTTTTTCTTATCTTATTTCTTAAGAAGGTTTCCAATGAATTATGGGTTCTCTGTAGTTTTATTAACAGTAATTTGCACATTTGAAAAAGTTATTTGATTTTTTGAGGGAAATTTGTCATATTTTAAGATTTTGAATACCTCAAATCCTCTCAGACTGGACAGATGACTCTCAAAGGATTCACAGCTGAAATGTTTTTCTTCCTCCAACTTGCAGATTATTTCTCAGGTGTTCTGGTTGCATTCTTGTGATGCCAATATCAGCAATCCCAAACTTGAAGATGCAATGGAGGAATTCTGCAGCCTGCCTCCTCCAGAGAGATCCCACCAGTCTTACCTCATTGGGCTGACTCTTCTGCACTACTTGGACATTTACAACTTCACATACAAGGCAAGTTGCTGTGGATGAAAGAAATTTATATTCATGGTTCAGTACAAAATATTACATTACTCTAGCTGAGGTTATAGCTCAGTGGTAGAGCGCTTGCCTCACACATGTGAGGCAATGGGTTCGATCCTCCGCACCATATTAAAATAAATAAAGTAAAGATATTGTATCCATCTTTTAAAAATCTTTTAAAAATATTAAAATACACATGCATACTCTCTGATACTGTAAGGGATGAGATCCATTTATACAGCTTTTGGAATTATGGCTTATTTTAGAATCAAATGGAACCTCTATTAGAGATCACATATTGCAAATTTGTACATTTTATAGATAAAAAAGCTAACATTATCACCTTATTAAATCTCAGGTTGTATATTCAAGATCGGGAACTAAAATTAATATATATATTACTAATAAAGTGTGAAATATAAATTTTCTACTCATTTTTTTTAAAGTAAGCAGTAAGATAAACATAAATATTAGCAAAAAATGGGGGCTGGGGTTGTGGCTCAGTGGCAGAGCACTTGCCTAGCAAGTGTGAGGCACAGGGTTCAATCCTCAGCCCCACATAAAAATAAGTGAATAAAATAAAGGTATTTATATATTTTTTTAAAGATTCACAAAAAAGTTCTTTTTACATAAAAATAAAGGAGGGGTACATTTTGATATGTTCAGGGAAAAAATGTGTTTTGCTCATTAAGTTAGAGGCTACCATTGCTTATCCAGGAGAACAAAACAAATGGTCAAATTTTAGGGTTTAGTGAAGTTAGCAATGACTCATTGCATTGCAGTTGCACTATAACTACTTTTGTAAGAAATAACTAGTGCTGGGGATGTGGCTCAGTGGTGGAGTGCTTGCCTGGCATGCTTGATGCCCTGGGTTCAATTCCTAGCACCAAATGAATGAATGAATGAATTAATTAATTAATAAATAACTGAAAGAAAGATGTAAACAGGAGACTTAAACCCACATTTACCCAAATCTATACTTGGCTCAAAAATACTTACATGTTCTTAAAAACCCTGAAAAAAATATTTTTTCTCTTCAAACTAAGGAAAATGAGAAGCAAGAGGCAGTTGTGGAAGCATTGTAGACAAGGGGATGATGATGTTCTGGGACTAGTTGTTAATAATCCTTCCTGAGTCGCCATCATCATCCCACATCTGCATTTCTGCCATGGCCTCCTGACTGGTCTCCCTGCCTCCACCCTTACTTCTCTCACTCCCATGCCTGCCACTTCCCGAGCAGCCAAGGTGACCCTTTTAAAACCTAGGTCAGATTATGTCACCCCTCTGCTTAACAACTCTCAGTGACTTCCCATTTTATTCAAGGAAGCCCCTGATCTTGCAAGGACCCCACGATCTGCCCAACACTTCCCATCTACAAAATACCTTTCCCTTCTTGGCTACTCACTGGGTCTGCTCACTGGTCTGCAGGGCTAGAGAGCTTTGCTCACTTTTGACCTTCTCAAAAAGGCCTAACTTGACCACCCCATTTAATATGCATCCAAACCACCGGAAGCACTCACACCTCCTTTCCTTGCTCTACTCGTTTTCAGTTGCACTTGGAGCATCCTATACATTTTGTTTAATTTTCATCGTTACATTTGTTCTCTGTCTGCAATGCTAGTATGTAATTTCATTTAGGGCTTCTTTTTTCATTGAAATTTTTCAAATGCCAAGAACAGTGCTGGTTCAACTATATCTTCACGAGCGAGATCTTAATAGAGAGGGAGATGCACACAGGACTCTCTCCAACTAAGTCTTGTGCTTGCCCTAGTGGCCTTTGCCTTCCTTCCCTGGGTACATGAAGGACTTTTCCTCTGCTTGTAATCTTCCTCTCATTCTCCCTGTGGCTTGTAATTGTTCACTTTTAGGGTTCCACTTTGGAAAGATCTCTGATGGCTCAGCCCCACGTAAAAATAACTCAGACCCACATAAAAAAAATTATGAGGACTTCACCATTTTATTTTTGTTTGATTCTGTTTAATTTTTGAATTTTTAATTGACAAACAATAATTACATACATTTAATTGACAAACAATAATTACATACATATATACTGTGATGTTTTGATGTTTTCTATACAATCCAGAAGGATTTAGTCAAGCTAAGTAACACATCTAATTACTCCATTGACTTAATACTCTTTTGTAGTGAGAATATTTAAAATTTGCCCTTTTAGCAATTTTGAAGTATAAATGATTACTACCAATGGTCACCATGTTCAATAAATCTCTAACATTATTCCTCCTATCTAACTGGAACTTTGAACCCTTTCCCCAACACAACCCCTTTCTCCATGTCTTTGTAACTTTAGCATCCACCACTCTACTCTGTTTCTAGGCGTTGAATATTTTTAGAGTCTACACAGAAGGTGGATGATGCAGCATTTGTCCCCTGGGCCTGGCTTATTTCACTCAGCATTGTGTTCTCCAGCTTCATCCTTCTTGTTGCAAAGAACAGAATTTCCTTCTACGTTAATGCTGTATATATTGCAGTATGATATGAATCATTCTTTAGCTAGACTCTCCTGTCTCCTCACGTTTCCCAGCCATATTTCCCAGTCATCGTCTTGTTTGATATCTGTTCCTCCTATTAAAACACAGCCAGGTCCTGGATGATGCCAACTTGTACCCTGCAGTATACCCATTATCCCACCCACTGCTGGGAGCTTAGCAGGCACTCAGTATTTTTTGAATAAAAGAATACAAGGATGATATTAATTTAAAACTTTAAAATATTTTCGATGATAGTTCCTGAAGCAGATAAGCATTATTAGATTAAAATTATGAGGCCTGATAAATCACAGAGCATTTCTGATACTTAGGAATATTTTATTTGATTTTAGAGAAATAAAATACACATACATGAAGCGTCTTAACTTTCTGGTTTCTGAAATATTTCTTTTGTAACCTTTTAAATCTTATATGCCACAAAATGCACTCATTTTAAGCACACAACTCAAAGATTTAAAAATATTTTTAACTGAACCCAATAAGTATACATATGCACAGGGTACAGTGTGACATTTCAATACATGTTATCACTGTGCAATGACCAGACTAGAGTAGTTGGTATATTACTTCAGATATTTATCATTTATTTGTGTTGGGAACATTCAAAATTCTCTCTACTAGCTTTTGTTGAATATTCAATCTATGCTGTCAACATAGTTACCCCACTGTGCTACAGGACATTCTAAGTCATTACTCCTATTCAACTGCACCCCTGCACCCATTAGCCATCCTCTCTCCATCTGCTCCTCGCCCACATCCTTTCAGGATTCCATTAACCACTATTTATTCTCTACTTCAATCAGATCAACTTTTTGGCTTCCATGTATAAGTAAGAATGTGTGCCTGACTTATTTCACTTAACATCCATTCATGTTGCTGACAATGACAGAATTTTAGTCTTTGTAGGGCTGGATAATATTCCATTGTGTAAATATATCACATTTTCCATATCTATTCCTCCATCAAAGGACACCAAGTTGATTCTCTACCTTGATTATTGTGACTATCATTACAATAAGTATGCAAGTGCAGATGTTTCTTTGTCATCCTTTTTTCATCTCCTCTTGATATATAGCCAGTAGTGAGATTGCTGGACCATATGGTAGCCCTATTTTAGGTTTTTGAGAAAACTTCATACTGGTTTCTATGATGGCTATTCCAATTTGCATTCCTACCAGCCACATATGAGTTCCTTCTTTGCATCTTCAACAACATTGTTAATTTTTTATCTTTCGTAATGGCCAAAGTGGGCTGAGATCATTTCTCATTGTAGCTTTGATTTGAATTTTCCTGATTAGCAATATTGAGCGTTTTTTCATATACTTGTTGTTCATTTTTATGTCTTCTTTTGGGAAAAGTCTATTCAGATCATTTGCCCCCTTTTTAGTTGAATTATTTGGATTTTTGCTACTGGAACTCAAATACTTTTTAGTAAATGTAAAGAATTGTGCAGCTATTACCATGATCTAATTTTAGAATGCTTCTGTCACTCAAAAAAGAAACCTCAGGTCCCTTGCAGTTACTTCTCTTTCTAACCTCGAGCCTAGAACACCTCTAGTTCTGTTTCTATATAGAGTTTATAGATATTTTATATATTGATGGAATTATACAATATATTCTGTCTGGCTTCCTTCACTTAGTAATAATATTTGTGAGTTTCAGACATGTTGTAGCATGTTTCAGCATTTTCTTTTTTTAATATTGTCAAATAGTATTTCATTTTAACAATATACATTTTGTGGATCCATTCACCTGGATGGTTTGTACATTTTGGCTATTGTGAATAATGTTCCTATGAACACTCAATACAAATTTTTGCATAAAACCTTTGTTTACACTTCCTTGGGTAGACACCTAGGAATAGAATTTTGGGGTTGTATGGTAATATGTTTCAATATTAAACTAACTTTCAAAATGTTTTCTTTTCAAGGTGTCTGTACCTTTTTATATTCTTACCAACAATGCATGGAGGTTCCTGTTTCCTCACATAAGTCATTTATTTTTACTCTGTTTCTGTTAGGTGTTTTTCCCTAGGAAAGATCAAAAACCAGTAGAAAAGATGATAGAACTCTTCATAAGACTGAAAGAGATTCTCAATCAGATGGCTTCCGGCATACATCCGCTGCTAGACAAAATGAAATCCCTGAAACAAATCCATCTGCCCAGAAGCACTCCATTAACACAGGTAGAAAAGTCACTCAGCAACGTTCTGGCTGAAAGATTCTTTCTGTCATGCTAACTTTTATTTAAGATTAGTTATTATACATTCAGCAACCAATCTAGTACATGAAAAAAAAATCACCCAGAAGAAAACTACTTGAGCAACGTTTTTTGCCTCTTAAATTGGTGAATTTATCATTCTGTATTTACATTTGGGATGCGCATGTTAAAAGAATTATGGAAACAAAGAATGCTCTAAGCATTATCATTTTTTCTTTATGTTTTGTTTTTAGTTGCATCTATAGCTCACATAATGTTAATAAATCTCAGATTTTTGTCTCCCAGGGAATGTACAGAAGCAACCGAGTGAACACACCCCAAGGATCATTTAGCACCATCTCCCAAGCATTGTGTTCCCAAGGAATTACCACTGATTACTTGACCGCAATGCTGCCCTCTTCCCAGAAACCAAAAGGCAACCACACCAAGGATTTTTTGACTTATAAATTAAGTAAAGAGCAAATTGCTGCAAAATATGGAATTCCCTTACATACCAGTAAGTGTACTCCAAAATAAGCATGATAATTATTCTTAATAATTAAGAACTTCATCTAGTCTGTCTTAGCTTTTTATGATGAACAAAGTATTAATTTTCCCCAAGAATAAAAATAGAAAACACTTACACAGCACTCACCACATGTCAAGCATGTTAAGTATATTAATTGGCTCACTCTTCACAGCAGGCCAAGGGGAAAAGAGGCAGAGAGAGGCTGACAAATCTATCAAGGTCACTCAGCTGGAAGTATCAGAGCTGTTATTTGAACCCAGGCAATCTGCTGCAGATTGTAAATCACAACACTACAGGGTCATAAGTCACTTCATGGTAGGGATATAGTCTTAGAAATACACCAATAGGTGATTTCACCATTGTGCAATGATCATAAAGTATACAAATACAAACTAAGATGGCTACAAGATCACCACATGGTATAATCTTATGGGTCCACAGCTGTATTGTGGTCCATTGTTGACCAAGACATTATTATGCAGAGCACAGATGCAAGGTGTAGAATCTGCCAGTCCTAGAACTATAACTTCCCTGCCAGTGGATAGCAAAAACTTGCCTTATATTTATCAGGTCAATATTTTTCCTAAACTTTCTAGCATTTGAAATTGATATCACATATGGTAGAGCTGCATGAATGCAACAGAACTATAAACATTTAGTGGCACATCGAAGCCGTTTACTTGATCTATAAACCTTGAGATGCAAAATATGATCAGCACTGCTCTTCCAAATAATGTATGGATGTTTCGAATAAATGGCTTTGACTCATTTATTCATCTTTTTATTCATTCAACAAACATTTATTGAAAAGGTCTTATGTATCCTAATAGCAGTTTTTTTTTAATGTGTGTATTTTTGGAAAATTAAATGCTGGTGAAATGGATCTGTTGGAAGCAATTCTAGAGTGTGGTTTTCAATCTTTATTTCTCCTCTTGGCAAAATGCCATCACTTATTCTGAGCCTGTTTCTTGGGTTAAACTTTCTTACCTAAAAAAGATTTGCTTTCTTGCTTTGACACCAGATGCTTCACATCTGTTAATAATATAAGAAATGCTAAGGCTTGGATTTGGGGATATGAGACTAATAATCCGTGTTAATTTACCATGGGGAAATAGATTGGAAATACATCTATTTAATGATTTTGTTTCTCCCTTTTCTTCCAGCACCATTTTGCTTCTCCCTTTACAAAGACATCATTAACATGCCTGCTGGACCTGTGATTTGGGCTTTCTTGAAACCCATGTTGTTGGGAAGGATTTTATATGCACCATATAACCCAGTCACAAAGGCCATAATGGAAAAGGTTTGACTATGATAACTCCATATTTTGGTTTTGAGTATTAAGATGCTTTTTTTTTTTTTTACAGTAGTCAACTTCAAATTTATTTTGGCTGACTCTGATTTTTCTATATCTTACCTACTATTATTATTACTTTTGACTTTTTGAAATCTTAATAATTCTCACCTGCTACCTTAGATATGAATAAGCAGTGTAGATCAGGTGGTCACCCTTCGAAATGAGCCATGTTGACATGTGAGAATGAGGTTGGATGAATCAGGACCTCAGACTTCTCAACTTATCTCAAAAGGCACAGAATTTTTCAACTGGTGTTTAACTTACAAAGTACATAAAAATAATCATAGAAGGAAAAAAACTTGGGTCATTTTATATATAACTAGTTTGAAGAAAAGCAACCACTGAAGTAGAGATTCTTGGCTTCATATTTGGTTGTATAATTTAATATTTCATATTTATATAAAAAACAAATTTTGAGAAAGACTTTATTATATATATATCAAGTATACTGCCAGGCTGGGTGGCTACAAACCTGTAATCTCAGCTACTTAAGAGGTTGGGGCAGTCACCTCACAAGTTTGAGAATAGCCTCAACAATTTAGTAAGATCCTGCCTCAAAATGAAACATATAAAGGACTGGGAACGTAGCTCAGTGGTAAAGAATCTCTGGGTTTCAGCCCCAGTACCAAAAAAGACTATACTTATCATCTACACCATTTAACTATAATAGTGTCTTCCTTCATTTTAAAGTTGACTTTAATGATTTGAGTTATAAACTTAATATGTTAAAATGATAGAATAAAAGTGAAAAAAACCTCTGCTCACCATTACTTGCTCATTAACTACAGCCGATGAACTCTAACCAATGTGACTATAACATTATTTTTATGTCTATATAAAAATAAACAAGAGATTAATACTGAGTGTATTTTGCTTTTTGATTTAACATTTTCTTTGACTAAATGACCATATATTTTTGCATAATTTTACACAAATGCAATCATACACATGTTTACTTTCTATATATAATTTTTCTCCCCTCTTTCTCCACTCTTGATCTTACTTTTCCCTTCATGTAAACAAATGTATGTTAGCATTCAAATATGTGCTGTTCTACAATTTATTCACATTTCTCTAACTCAGATTATTATGCTATATGCAAATTTATATGCAGAGTTCTGTGGTCATTGTTTGCATTATTAAAAGGAGATTGTATTACAATATTTTTTCTATATAATGCTTTGTCACAAAAGAATACATTGCAGAAATTTTCTAACTCTATTGGGATAGTTCAATCCATTCTTTCTAATGATTGATAATATTTTTAGGATATGGAATTAACTTATCCAAGCCTTAGTTGTTGGGCATTCATTTTGTTTACTGTGTTTGTGTTTGCTTTTTTGGCTAATGTAAACAACTAAATAACATGGCCATCAATATTCTTGTACATGTGGTTTTACACAGTGGTATTTTTAGGTCAGTGAGATGTAGGTTTAGGATTAAGGGATTGAAGGATGTTATGTTTCATTTGATTCTTTTTTAAATTTTTTAAAAATTAATGAATTAATTTTCTACAGTACTGGGGAGCAAACCTAGGGCCTTGCACATACTAGGAAGAACTCTAACACTGATCTGTATTATTTTAATAGCTGTTGTCAGATTCCTTTCCAAAAAAGGCTGTAATATATATTGCCGTAACCAGCATTTATGAGAATATCTTTCTTATGTCCTTGAACTTGAATGTTCACTAGTAAGTTAAATGTATTGTTAACAATAACAAAACACGTGGGAATTCAGAAAATATGCTTTCATTTTAGCTGCAAGTTCATTATGGACATGAAGCAAACCCTAACCTTGCCAAAATTTTTAGAAATTATCTTGACCCTTTTTAAATCTCTTTTTTAAAACTTTTTATCTTATAGGAAATTTCTGACAATATATTTTGTTAATGCTACCTTTTAGAACTGATCTTTGACGTTATGTAACAAACCAACCTTAAGATATAATTTTGAAATATAGAAAAATGCTAATGAGCCATATCTCTTTTGTTTCTTTGTCATTAAGTCTAATGTAACACTGAGGCAGCTGGCAGAATTAAGAGAGAAATCTCAAGAGTGGATGGATAAGTCACCAATTTTCATGAATTCCTTCAACCTGTTGAACCAGGCAATTCCAATGCTCCAGGTATGAGATGGTTCTGTCATTTACCATAGTGGGTATTGTAATTCTTTGAGATTTTGATCACTTTGTTATGTGATAGACAAATAGTAATTTAGCATCCATATTCAACAGATTAAAATTACCTTTTCTGCAGAAAGATCCAAGTCAGAAGAACATATCTGTCACTCACATCCATAATCATCTGCCCCTCCATATCACACCTCCTGTCTCTAATTCAGCAATCAAACGTTCTTCAAATTGGTCTACAACTAGCTAGTGATGTAAATCAGTTTTTAAAAAATAAAATACTTTTTAGTCACTATTTATTTTTCTCCTTTAAGATATGTTTGGCTATCCTAACACACTAATAATCTAGAGAACATTAAATCTGGAGAATTGTGTTGTTGAAACATGTAATACATGCACTATCAAATTCCAAATTCATTTTAACGTATCATGCACAAGATGTTCTCATCAGACCAGTTATCTAAGTACTGTATGTTCAAGGACATGTAAGGAAGCAAAAGTTATTATACCTGGAAAAATGTTCTAATAAATTGACCCTTTCAAAATTTAGTACCTGCTCAAACAATCTTTATGCTCACTCTAGTGTAGGTTAAAGATTTCACATTTGCAACTCAAATACGCAGTAGTAGTAACCCAAAATTTTCGTAAAAGAATCAGGATTTTCTGAAGATAAGGGAAATAATGTAGGGAAATGTTCCAATCACAAACAGAGATATTGAAAATTAAAGATGAAGCATCAGAACTAGCCTCTGTGACCAATTGGAGAAAAGAAAACAGGCAGGAATGATGACAATGTAAGAGCTTCAAAAGTCAATGGTTTGTCCATTCGTCTATTGAAGGGCATCTAGGTTGGTTCCACAGTCTTGCTATTGTGAATTGTGCTGCTATGAACATTGATGTAGCAGTGTCCCTGTAGCATGCTCTTTTTAGGTCTTTAGGGAATAGACCGAGAAGGGGAATAGCTGGGTCAAATGGTGGCTCCATTCCCAGCTTTCCAAGAAATCTCCATACTGCTTTCCAAATTGGCTGTACCAATTTGCAGTCCCACCAGCAATGTACAAGTGTACCCTTTTCCCCACATCCTCGCCAGCACTTGTTGTTGTTTGACTTCATAATGGCTGCCAATCTTACTGGAGTGAGATGGTATCTTAGGGTGGTTTTGATTTGCATTTCTCTGACTGCTAGAGATGGTGAGCATTTTTTCATGTACTTGTTGATTGATTGTATGTCCTCCTCTGAGAAGTGTCTGTTCAGGTCCTTGGCCCATTTGTTGATTGGGTTGTTTGTTCTCTTATTGTCTAATTTTTTGAGTTCTTTGTATACTCTGGATATTAGGGCTCTATCTGAAGTGTGAGGAGTAAAGATTTGTTCCCAGGATGTAGGCTCCCTATTTACCTCTCTTATTGTTTCTTTTGCTGACAAAAAAAAACTTTTTAGTTTGAGTAAGTCCCATTTGTTGATTCTAGTTATTAACTTTTGTGCTATGGGTGTCCTATTGAGGAATTTGGAGCCCGAACCCACAGTATGTAGATCGTAGCCAACTTTTTCTTCTATCAGGCGGCGTGTCTCTGATTTGATATCAAGCTCCTTGATCCATNACAATAAAAAATTAAAAAAAAAAAAGAAAAAAATTAGAAACAACCAAAAACAAACAAACAAAAAAGAAATACTATACGGTAATCAAAAAGAACAAAGCAGTACATACAGTAATATAGATGAACCCCAGAGGACTGATGCTGACTCAAAAAAACATATATATACAGAAAAAATATACTATATGATTCCATTTATATTGAAGAATAGGCAAAACTCAGCACACGCCTGTAATTCCAGCAGCTCAGGATCACAAGTTCAAAGCCATAGGCACTCAGCAACTCAGTGAGACCCTGTCTGTAAATGAAATACAAAATAAGACTGGGGATGTGGCTCAGGGGTTGAGTTCAATCCCTGGTGAAAGAAAGAAAGAGGGGGGGGGAGGAAAATAATAGTAGAACTCATTTATGGTTATAAAAATCAGAACAACAGTTGATGAATTGGGGAATTTTTATTGATTGAGAAGGGGCTTGATTGAGTCTGCTGGGTTGCTAGGAATGTTCTGCACTCTGATTTGGGTGGTGGTCACACAGAGATACATACACATGGAAAAAATGTACTTACACATGCATATATATATGTGTAGAAATTAAACTTTAAAATTAGTGCATCTTCTTATGTGGATAATTATTCTTCAATTATTTTTAAAATTCAGTATTAAATTATGATATATCCTCAAATGAACTAATAGAACGCAAAAAGGAACAGAAACTATATGAGTTGAATTGAGTGATATCCAAATATATTAAATTAAAATAGCAACTTATAAAGTAAAAAAAAAAAAGTCAATGGTTTGCATGTGAACAAGAAGCCCCTGGAAAACTGATGTAGCCCTAGAATACATTTGGGGAAAACTAAAAAAAAAAAGGTCTTCCTTATGATTATGCTCAGGAAATTAAGCATGAAATGAAAATGATTGTATCTTACAAATTTTTTCAGAAAAATTATACCCAAATACTTCCCTCAGTTTTTAATACTTAAAACCTGAATTTTATAAGTGATAAAATAAATATAAAAAATAGATATATAACACAATAAAAATATATTAAAATATATAAAATGGTATAAATTTGTCATCAAACATCTTCCCCACAACTTACTATTCCATTTGGGTTCTAAATTTAAGCATGCTTATTTTAAGTGGCCTTTTTAAAATGAGTTTGAGATAACAAATCTACTTATATAGGGCTTTACTGACCTAGGATGGTCCTAAGTGGAAAATCCCTCTTTTCCTTATACTTTTTTTCTGTGAAGAGGAAAAACAGCTATTATTTTATTAAGGAAATGTTTGTTAGCTAAAGTGATGAATTAACAGAGGACATTCTCTGTATGTAATGGCTCTAAACTATGGTAATTTGGCAAAATCTTTCTGACCATGATCACAGAGGGATCATTATCTGATGGAAATATCTTCATTGTCTTCTATAACAAAATAAGTTGCTGTTCATTCTGGATGAAAAATTTAGTTTTGTAAATATGCAGGAATTTGACATTACAAGATTTTAGCACAAGGCCTGGTTTTACCATTGTAAACCACTAGGCAGGTGACTCAAAGTGCTTGAACTGTGGGTTATGAATCTCTAAGATGGGAATGTAAATGAGATCACCAATTGATAAATTTGTGAGGATGTGTTTGTAGAAGCATTTGAAAACAGTATATCATGGGATTGATTGTCAAGGAGTGATGGGAGAATAGAGTCAATGGCTCATTTCTTAATTGCAGCTAACACACAGCTTTGCTTGTTTGTAATGCTCTGATTTGGATTTTCCATGATGCACAAGTTAGTTCCTGGTGAATAGATTTTAAAGGACTCTTATCACAGCATGTAACTATAATAGCCATCTGTCTAAATGCTACCAACTACCCTTAGAACCCTTAGCAGCTATGGATTGAGCAAAGTAATTCTATTGTACATGTGCTCCAATAATATATGTTGTGCTTAATCACTCATCTTCATGATAATAAAACAGAAGATATTAGTAAGAAAAACAGAATTATAAGTAGTATCAAGCTGTGCTCTAAAAGGACAACCAATGTAAGCCTAGATCACATAAAAACTAGGTCAGAAGTTAACACATAAGATAAATAAGCATTTCTTTGGCTGAGTTGAATTTTCTCTTTCAGTTGTCCCCTTGGCCCTTATTAATTGTGTGTTCTTAGAACTGACATACCTTTAGTTCTAGCTTTGCAACTAGAGACAATAATACAGGGCTAGGGTTATAATTCACTGGGAGAGTGCATGCTTACCACACACAAGACCCAACACACATGCACATGCACACACACAAATAATAGTACTTACCATAAAATATGGTTGAAAAATAAGTGATAAAGAACTTATTCCATAGTAAAAAGTGCTAGTAATAATGCTTCAGCCATAGAAGTTATATCCTCTAATTTGGAAAATGGGAAAAAAGTCTTTATATCTTAAAGCAATTGTTTTTAACATGAATACATTTTTTTCATGTTCATCAGTGTTGTACTTGTTATTGTATAAAACATTGACTTTTCTGGTGAGATGAGTCATTTATCCCTATTTTATAAAAAGGCAATCTGGTGTTGGGAGGGGCTGGATGCTTACCAGAAACCTCAAAGTAAGAAGTAGTAATTAGAATACAAACCAAGTGTGGTGTCAGATTCCATGTAGACATCATGATTTTTGAAAATTTTTATTTATTTTAGGAGAACAAAATTCCACCATGTGCTACACCATAGTCTGGTTAAAAAGAAATCTATGTAATAGCTGTATGGAAAAAGACTGATAAATTACATATGCCTTCTTAATCTTGTAATTATGATCATATCTGACCACTGTAGCATGCTAACTGGTTTGTGTCTATGGACAAATCAAAGCGCAGACTTTCAAGTTAATCCTAGCCAGCTGTATACTTCTTCTTTCCCAAGGATTTGTATGTGAGCCTTTGCAAGGTGGTCTAGTGATAAGGCCACCTGTGCTTACATTTTACTGTGGTTTTTTTTAGAGAGACAATGATTGAGCATGTTTTCTTCTTGGATTAAAACTGATTATCTATTATCATTTGTTAGAATACTCTAAGGAACCCCTTTGTGCAAGTTTTTGTCAAGTTCTCCGTG
Organism: Marmota marmota marmota; assembly: GCF_001458135.2. Classification (NCBI taxonomy): domain Eukaryota; kingdom Metazoa; phylum Chordata; class Mammalia; order Rodentia; family Sciuridae; genus Marmota; species Marmota marmota. The sequence goes on along the minus strand of NW_026000005.1, from coordinate 32,793,860 downwards.
GGACTTGATGCTGTGGAACTACTGAAGCAGATAGATGAACTCGGTGAGTCCAGCTGCACAATGCTTTCATTTACTGGTCATGTAAAAAATGCAAAGAATGTTGTCCCATGTGAAAACTTCCCCCCCTTTTCCTATATATGTAGCTTCTAGTTAGTTATGCAAAGAAAATTGAGATCCTGGATATATCCATTCATCTTCTTCCTAGTTATTTACAATTACAAGCAGTAATTGGACATCACTTATTTATAGTTAGTTTCAATAATTGTACTGCAATATATTCTAATAAGTGCAGTTTTTTCTTCAATCATAAGTTGTTAGAAGTAAGAGGGCTCATTATTTTTTGTTTTCTTTTCATTTTCTTTTTTTTTAAATTTTTTGATAATTTGATGATAAGAAAGTCCTTAAGGACATGGGAAGATGAAATGATTTGTTTCTGTTTGCATTTAACATTTTATGTCTCCTGGTCTTGGTATCATTTGAATAACACAGAATGTAATTGGAAGAGGTTATAAAGTTAGCAGAAGCAAGACAAAGGCCATGTGCAGTCTCTAAGGAAAATAAACCTAAAATCAGTATTCAAGGTTGGGTCTTCCTCTCATGGTCACTTAAAAGGACCAGGCTGCAGAGGATCAAAGGAAGCTGTCTGAACTTATTGGCATTACCTCTGCCACATCCCTACCTTCAACCTAAAGGATGCAAGACATCTAATTCAGGCTGTCTCTGATTCACTGTTGCTATGCAACCACTGTATGAGGAAGGGACTGAGAGCATCAGAATTTGGCAGTAGCAGAGCAAATGTCCCTCCTTCCCCCCGAGTGCTTAGATAGTAAACCAACAGGGAGGAATTATGTTACATTTATATGACATATAATCATGTGCATTTTAAGACAGTCAACTGGGTTTGATTAAGAAAAGATATTGTTGGATCTGTTCTCTAAAAGTATCATTTCAGTAAGGCACTACTTGAGTAAAATATCAGGAATAAAATACAAAGTTCTTATATAAACTTTACTATTCATAACTTCTAAAATATAAGATGAAGTTTAGAATTTGAAATGATTGAAATAAATGCAGCAATGAGATTTGTGTATATGTATGTGTATGCACACACACGTAACTTCGTATCTAAAGGATTTTATAATTTGAATTTGGGGAGTACTTAGCTCCAAGACCATTTCTTTGATTTGGTCTACCAGCATTTCTAAAGAATCCTTTGGTTTTGAGTTGATTTCCACTGGCTGCTGGAGGCCACTGTTCCACCACAATTTGCCCCTCCCCCACCAGTATCTACATCAAATAATAAGTACATTTTGCTTTATGTTTGAATGCATTTAAAAAGTTGCTCTCTGTGAGAAATTTAGTCTTATTTTCAACAATGGAAAAGACATGTTTGATTCTGTGAAGAGGAATTTACGACATTCACAGCTTTCTCAGTATTCGTGGTTATCTAGTTAGTAAAAATTTAATTGGCAAATGATTTGTTAACTTGCAATTTTATATTTACCCTTTGTCTCTGTTGGTTTCCTCAGAAATCATAATGTTGAAGAACAATTAATTCTTCTTTCTTCCAGAATAATTACCTAAAATAAAGTCTTGATAATTTTTTCTAGATTGGTACAGATATCAATAGAGGTAATTCACATAAAATTTAAAATCAAACAATATTAGAAAGTCTTAACTCTATGTAGCTCAGATCCTCAAACACCTAAAATGTGTCTTCACAGTTTAGGGGATGATGTGGTTTATATTTTCTAGACATTCTATAAAGACTTTCCTGTGTTTCAATTTGTACTTTCCTATTCCTGGTACAAAGTAGGCATTTCTGTTTATCCTAAACTGTCATTTCTAGTTTATAGTTTTCTTCTTAATTACATCTACAAGTTTTAAAAAATATCCATCCTTAATCCTTTGTTAATTAAATTATAACAATACACTTTTAAATTATCTTGTATCTTTCTTTGAACCCGAATTTATTGTGTTTGTAACTAGCTAATGTTCTCAATGAATTTTTTGCAGAACTAGATACATTTTTTTAGGTATAGGACAGCTTTTTTTAGAATAAACTCTACAATGTCATATTCTAATCTAGGTAATGTTTAATATATGCTAAGAAAATCAGTATTTTATCTCACTATTTAAATAAAGATTATAATTAAAAAACAATCTCTTTGCCTTGTTTTTTTAGATGTTCTCAGGCTGAAATTAGAGAACAACATTGACATCATTGATCAGCTTAACACACTGTCTGCCCTGACAGTAAATATTTCCTCTTGTGTGTTATATGACCGTATTCAGGGAGCAAAAACCATAGATGAAATGGAGAGAGAAGCCAAAAGGCTCTACAAAAGCAATGAACTCTTTGGAAGTAAGTGCTGTTCTGTTAGGGTCTGAGCTTTCCTTTGTACTAAAATTGGTCAAATTCTTTCCTTACCTTTTTCATTTAGAACTCAGAAAATAGTCAGGAGGTTATCACTCTCTCTGATGTTCTTACGAATGGGAACCCTGCGTGCAGCACTAACCATATAGTCTATGTAACAAGGGCTTTGACCATGTCTGATTTCACTGGTGTAGGTAAAATTAAGAATAAAAAAAATTACGTGATTAAAATATGAAGTTGAGGCCATGATCATAGATCTCGTAGTCTCAAGGTCATTCATTAAAAAACAGATTTTCAGAAATTATAATAAGTAACTTAGAAGGTCACATTTAGCCTCCTCACTTAGTTTGTGATGATATTCTTAAATTCCCAAATTTGAATCTCTGAGATGGACACTCCCTATGAACTGTCTTTTCTGTAAATCAGGGGCCTGAGCCTACTGTCACATTCTAACTCAATTGACTCCTTGGCTGCCCCCGATGTATACTCTGAACAATGAATAATGTCACCCATAAAATAACCTTTCTGCTGTTGTTGCTATTTTATTTTTAGGTGTTATTTTTAAGCTTCCTTCTAACAGAAGCTGGGATGGAGGCTATGACTCTGAAAATGTCTCTCTTCCTCCTGTCGTAAAATATACCATCCGTATGAGCCTCAAGACCGCCCAGACCACAAGGAGCATAAGAACCAAGATTTGGGCCCCAGGGCCACACAATTCTCCATCACACAACCAGATCTATGGCAGGGCCTTTATTTATTTACAGGATAGTATTGAAAGAGCAATCATTGAATTGCAAACAGGAAGGAACTCGCAGGAAATAGCTGTCCAGGTCCAAGCGATTCCTTATCCCTGCTTCATGAAGGACAAGTAAGTCTGCAAGTTCAAGCCCTTTCTTAATGACCAACCACTTTTTTGAGAAATCATTTCTGTTTATTCCTTCACACACATGAGAGGACAGGGGAAATATTCACCAAACCTTTATTATCTGCTTAGTACCTAAAATGGTGGGTGCCTGGATGTCTTTTTAAAGAATAAAAGTAATTGCATTCTGTATGGGGGATGATCATAAGCTGCAAGGGCACATATAAAGTTTGGCTTAGTTACAAAAATGCTTCCACACATATTGTTTCATTTGTCCAATCAAACAACCTACAGTTTTATTGAGTGAGAGTAGGTATTATAGTCCATAATATCCAGATGAAACTGAAGTCCAGAAAGATTAAGTAACTTGACTAAGATACACAGTGAACACTGCATTAGTCCTTCTGATTACCAGACCAGATTTTCTCCTTATTACTAGACCAAATCTAAAATACACAATCACTTGGAAGGAACACTATAGGAGAGTTGTTATTAATGAATGGGTTCCTTTTCCTAATTCTAGAGCCAGAAAATTGCATCAAGCCTGGATCTGGTCCAAGATGAAATTTATCTGACAAATGGTCTATAAATGCTTATCTCGTGCCAGTTTACCCAGAAAAATAAAATGGATATGGCCCAAACTTCCACTGCTCCCTCACTGAAAAACACCCATCTCTCTGATGATGATATATTTCTGCATGCTAAAGTGATAATGAATGATAGTGATGTCATGATCCATTAATATTTGCATTTTCTTGGGAAACCTGGGGGTAATTCTTTTGTCTGATAAAATACAAAAGAAAATGGCCTTGGGACCTTTCTCCAAATGAGAGCTTCTGTGGAGCCCAAGACACATAACAGATTAATGTAGAATTCATTGAAAACTACTGCCTTTGCCTCAGCCGCAGGAGGGCTGTGTACTTCTCAGAACCAGGTTTCCAGACCAGCAGCAGCACTGGGGAGGTTGTTTCCAAAGCAAACTCCTGGTCTATTTCAGTTTTACTAGACTGGAAGCCTATGGGAGGGATCCAGAAATCTGTGTTTTAATAAGCTTTTCTGGTGTTTCTGATGCACAATAGACTTTGAGTTTGAACCTTCAAATGTCATGAGCTGGCCACTCAGGAATACACCCGGTGCTTAATGAGGTCTTCCAGTGACCCTCTAGTGTAGTACATTACCAAAAAAGACATTTCTACACTATTTATGTAACATCTCCTTAGGCTCCTTTGAGAAGTCCAAGTTTTTTCTTTGTATTTTAAATCAAATGCTTTAGATTTCATTATATTTCATTTGGGGATATTTAGCTTAATAATAACTATGAGCTTCCTAAGAGTAGATAAATACAGTAATTTTGGAAGATACAGATTTTAGTTAGATAAACCAATCATCACCTAATTTTCAATCTGCCTTTTAGATAAGAATTTCGTTTAGACAGAAGAGTTTTGAGCTTTGCAATTACATCTATGTAATAATTATTTCTCGGACAGGGTACTCAAACACATTTTAAATAATATGGCAACTTTATCTAACAATCCAGAGATGTGTTTTCGTCCTGCAGCATTACAGCAGGAAAGTCGTGGGCCTACTATTAAGCTAGTGCCCTGTTTCATAAATAATGGAGCCATATTATTATTCTCAATTTCCAAGTGGGAAATAATTTTGATGTAGGAGGGTGTATATTTTTTACATACTACAATCTGCAAGGGTGACATTCATTTTGGTCACTGGATTGTTTTTGTTTTTGTTTTACAGCTTCCTAACCAGTGTCTCTTATTCTCTTCCAATTGTGCTCATGGTTGCCTGGATTGTATTTATAGCTGCTTTTGTAAAAAAGCTTGTTTATGAGAAAGACCTCCGGCTTCATGAGGTATGTTGGGAATGTTTTCATATTATTAACTGTTCTATTTATAGAACAGTTAATTACTATGATTTTCATCGCGCCTATCCAAACTCAGAAAACCTAACCCATACCTTATGAGTAAAATGGAAAGACAAACATTTTACAAATCACAAAGGCAGCTTATTCTGTTTTCTCAAAAATCAACGTAAAAGTCATTTAGTAAATACTTCTGAGAAACAATCTGAATAATTTTGAATAAAATGAGTATAATTATGATCCTAAGAGTATTTTTCTGCCCCCAAATTACCTATAGAATGTAGAATCTAACAAAGGAAGTTTAAATAACAACAACAATAACTATTAAGGCAGAAAATTGTTGGCATGGTAACTAAACAACTTCAAATGTACATGCTATAGATATGGATACAGACGTGCGGCTTATTCTGGTTCTCAAGGAAAGTTTCTTTCCAGTATACCTTGTCACCTTCTTTTCCATTTCCCAATGACCCTAATTTAAGGAAATTAAGAATTTCATGTTATGTAGCTAATAGGGTTAATACTACTAAAGTGGTGGAAAATAGGACTTGCTATGTGAAGCATGGTCTCTTCTTGGGCATGTTCTTTATAAAAATCAACCCCAATCCAAAATATGTTACTTCTTTTTAGAATTTGTGACAAAACAGTATGTACTTTTTAGATTGTATTTAGATAGAAATTGTTTTATCTGCCCATCCTATAATGAGTCCATTCTTACTCAATCGTGGAAAATCATGAAAACAAAGCTGAAACGTTTCAAAATGGGGGGCACACTAATTATTGCAAGACCTGGCTGAAAATCTGAAATAACAAGGTCAGAGTCAGCTGTTCGTCCACTGGACTCTTCAGACATACCCTGTCAGTGCTCCTGGGCGATGGATTATTTCTCCCGATAAAGCACAAGTCACTGCTTCGAGTTTTGGTTGGTTTAGCATCAGGCTTGCAGGGTTGCCCCAGTGTTGGAATCAACAGTTCTGACATTTTCTATTTAAATTCTGGTTAACTTCCATAGCTGCATTTTTATATTTTAGTTACAATTTGGTAAATATCTCATGGACCGATTTGAACCCCTGCTATAATCAGGACTGTATGCAATGGTTTCCATTTTAGAAATTTAAGCCCATATCCTGGACCATGATTTTTATTGCAAGTCTCTATTTTTTATCTCTCTCTTGGTTTCCTGGTATTCAGAAGGAAATCTTCACAGATAAAAGGAAAACTTTGAAGTAAAAACTGTGATGGAAACTAAGTTCTTTTTTTCTTCAAAATAAATATCTACCTTAAAAAACATCACTTGTGGCAGAAAGAACAAATATATGTATACAGATGTGTGTCAATGCAAACATACAAGTGTGTATAATATATGTGTGTATATTCCACACACATTGTATTTATTATCCTGTGTTAGACTGCATCTATGTCTATGTGTGTTACCCAAAACTATCAGAGCATAATGAAGTCCTTTCTCATCTGAAGATAGGAAAGACATATTTCTAACAGTGAACCAGTTTCTGTTTTATAGCTCTGTGTCTTCATATGATAGGCATTCACTTTGAAATTTTAACCACCTGGTCTTGAGGTCAAAGTCATATGGTGGAAAAATCACTGAACTTGGAATCAGAATAGCAGTCTTTGAGTGTTACAGTTCTGCCATCCATGTGCACTTGGGCCCAATCCCTTCAATGCTCTAAAGTCTTATAATCTAGACTTCACTCAGTACTATACTTCTAGAGTATAAATCTCTGAGAACAGAGGAGATACTCAATCACCCACATTATACACATTTTATCAATTCTAAATGCTAATTTTTTCATGTTTTGAGGCCTTTGAAATTACGGCACATTTGATAGGGTATCATGATTTACTTGGTGGTGATTTTTCTTTCTTGGTGACATTCAAAATGTGGCACATCTTTAAATTGATGGTGTCCTAAATTTGAAGAATATGGTATATTTATGAAACGAAATGATGGAAATTGTAGGTGTGTGATGAATAGAATGATGCTCCCTTCTCAACTTCTTTCCCCTGGCCATGGTTCACATCCACCCTCCTTCTTTTCAAAGATGGAAACAGCTGAGCACAACAAGGGAGAGGTGATCTGCTGAGGACTGCAGGGCTAGCTAATGGAATATCTGGGACTTGAACACATCTGGGATTTGACTTCCACTGGATCTTTTTCCATATCACTGCAATATTTACTCTTATAGTCTTATTTTGATGGCATAGACCTTTCAGGAATTTTGAGGATGATGGTGGATAATCTGTTAGGGTACCAGAAACTTGAAATCACTTTTTAATATCATAATTGTATATCCAGTTGAAGTATAAAGCTTCCCATTTTCTACTTCCTTCTCATTCAGATTAAACCAGAAAGGAAAAGAAAAATCAATATTTTACCTCTTTCTTTCTGTAATTATTCTAAAATCTGGGCAAGAAAACCAAGTTAATTGCAAGCTCAAAGAAGCCATTAATCTTTGACCTTGTTGTATGGTCTGATTCTAGTGAATCTTTGACCTTTAAAATTAGCACAAATATTAATGACCATTAAGTTTATTTTTTAAATTAATCCTGTAGTTTAAAAACAACTATTTAAAAATGCTTTTCAATGGAGTTTTGATCTACATTCCTGGCATTTAACAAATAAAATCTTGAAACTATAAAATGCTAATTTTATAACACAGAAGAGTCTTTTTTCTTACCTCTTTCATGTTTATGGGTTAACTCCAACTATTTGATCCAATAGCACATTCATAGGGCTTTCAGTGCTTATATTCAATTGGAGACAGAATTCTGAAGTTCTCTCAATTTATACAGGGAATTTAATATATTTGTGAGCTGTTACCAAGAATCATGCAAAATTTTTAGTCCTCTGGAGATTCACATTAAATAATTTTTTGTTTTCCTGATATGCATTATCCACCCCACTAGTAGAAATTTGGAATATTCTAAGTAATGAATGATCACAACATCCTTTATATCTTATCAGTCAATCAATAAAATTTATATTGTTAAGAGAATTTTTAAAAATTGAAGTTGAAGATGTCATTATAACTTACGAATCGGTAGATGACATACTTGTTGAATGACAACATTGCTGTCACGTAAATATATGAACATTATGACTTCTTTTTCTGTATTAGTGTCAACCTCTGTATATAAGCCTCTTGTGAATGTGTTAACACCTTCACCCCCAAATCTTATAGAATCTCTTTCTTAACTCTTTTTTGCTGTAAGCTGGGGCCAGCTTTGACCACTGTGCAGAGAGGCTTTCCTTGAGCAACTGTTTATCAGATATTGATGAATTGCTCTGGCAAGTTTAGGAGGCTTGGGACAAGTGATTCTTTGATTGCGAAGCTGGCACTTGACATCTGTCACTTTGAGGAGGAGCTAATGGCATCTGAAAAAGCACAGCCAGCCATCCTCAGTAGGCCATCTTCTGTCAGCAAGCTTGGTCTTGTTTGTTATCACAGAGTTGGCAGTGAATCTGGATAATTTATGGATGACTTATATGTTCTCATCGCTCTTTCTCTTTATGAATAGCAGCTGTTCTCACTGCATCCAATCCTAAAGTTTAACTCTGAAGTTTTGTGCTAGAGTGTTAAATAGTAAATACTTCTGGAAGCATATAACTCAGCCTGTTTCAATAGAAGGTAAAATCATCAGTCTCCAACTTTAATGTTCTTAGAAATAGGAATACCATCTTGACTCTCAAAAGTTTACAAATGACAATGATAAACATCTTTAGTCTTGGTCTTCAACCTTACCAGATTATCTTTTAACAAGTTCATGAGTGGAAAATATTTCTAGGTTATGCACATGTTTTATATTGCAGCTTCCAATCAGGAGGGAAGAAAAACATGTTCATACACTTGACTCAGTTCATGTCATGGCTTTGATATGTCCTAGATATTTGATATTCACCTTTTAAAATATACTGACATTGCCTTCTACTCACATACATTGCACTTGGAGTGGGGAGGGGTATTTTTTGTTAAGGACACATAAAATTATGGTATTGTTATATGGGTTCCATCTCTCCCCCATCTAATTATATTCAAGCAGTCCAAACCTCAGTAAAAAAACTCAAAATACAAATAACACAAAGGACAAATAAAAAGAGCTAGCATGTCATCACGATATTGGAATTGATAAATATCTCTGAAGTGCAGTCATCAAACATGACACAGTAATTTTCTCAAATAAAATAAAGGATAGGGAAAAAATTTCTGCAAGAAGATCCATGAGGCCTTTTTTTTTCACACTCAAGTGTAATTTTGTTTTCAATAACAGCAATCCTAGGAATTGGGGAAAACTTTACATAGTGAATCTTTGTTGTATGTAAATTTTTTACTTTGACCTAGACTTCCATTCCTATGGAGACATAGGTTGAGTTTTAGCCATAAAGGGGGACAAGAATGAGGAAGAGAAAAGCAGAGGGACAGAAGAAGGTGAAGAAGAGGGCAAAGTTAAAAGGAAAAGTCACAGGTTTTTTTCTCAGCGGTGATTAGCTTAAAGCCCACAGCTTAGACTGTTGGCAGGCAGGTAGCTGTCTCCATGGTAACAACAAGAGCAGCAGAGTTATCAAAATGTGGTAAGTTGCAAAAACCAGATGGTAAAAATCACTGTTTTTGCTCGTAGAGCAAAAGACCCAGTGCATTTCCTATTGTTATTATTTTCCTAGACAAGTCAGGTTTAAGAAAGGAGCATTGAAAATCCTTGTTTTTGAAACCACAATAACAAAAAAGTTATAAAGGTGTTAGTGGAACATTTCTTTTGCTCCTTTTAAAAATGGAATATTAGATTCACAAACTTAACATTAATCATGAATTGTTAAAACTTGAAAGCAGGATATCCAAGTTCCTCCAGAATACCAAATGTCCTCAAATTTAGGACAAACAAGGTCCAGGGGACTTTAGGTCATTCAGAATCTTTTGAGTTAGGCACAAACAGATCTGGCTGCTTCGTCTTTCTGCCTTGCTAGAACATCTGGCCCTGAGGATATCATGAGTTATCAAAGAATGTCAGTTGAGAGAAAAACATAGGACATCTCAGATAGCTGAATTTATTATGGGTGTATCAATGTCTTTTTGGAAAACAGGATGGTAAACCTGACCTCCATTCCAGGTGAATGCTACAGATGGAGAAGGTCTCCCTTCCAAGCTCCCGTGTTTTGAATTCTTTTTTTTAATTTTCATTTTCCATATTTGTCATTGGTGCATTTAATTGGTTGTACATAATGGTGGGATTTGTTATATATTCATACATGTGCACAATCTAACTATAATTTTAGACAACATCATTCCCAATATTCCCTATTTTTCTCCCTTCCTCCCTTCCCCCTGTCCCTTTCCTCTACTCCACTGATCTCCCTTCTATTTTCATAAGATACTCCCCCGCTTTTTTCTTTATAATCTCTAGCTTCCACATATGAGAGAAAACATATAAACTTTGACTTTCTGTGATTGGCTTATTTCACTTAACATAATGTTCTCAAGTACCATCCATTTTCCTACAAATGACATAATTTCATTCCTCTTTATGGCTGAATAAAACTCTATCATATGTATATAACACATTTTCTTTCTCATTCCTCCATTGATAGACACCTAGATTGGTTCTATTGTTTGGCTTTTGTGAATTGTGCTGCTATAATTTTAAACTCTTGGGAATTGGGTCCATTTATTTCTCTCAGGAACATGAATAATAGTTGTGTTGTTCATTAATATTTAGTTTAAAATGTAGGTTTTTACTATCTACATCTCTATATTGAACTTGAAGTTAAACCAGCATGGTTTTTCACCAGCTTGAAATAGTCATGCCTGCACAAATGTCAAATTCATGCTGTAAAATTCTGCAGGAGACACCATGAATTTGATGATCTATTCTAAATTAGTCTAAACTGGAGATAGTAGCTAGACACCAGTTATAAAATGGAATTGCAATTGTTTTGTGTGCCTTTGGTGTTGGGGCAATGGAACTCAAGGGCTTACACATGCTAGGGAAATGCTCTACCCCTGAGTTACATCCCCAGACCTAGAATTGTAATTTTTTAAAAATGCCACCACCAACTAAAATATTCATCATGTTGGATACTCTGGAAAAATACAGTCTAAGATGGGATGGTATAGTAATCATATTTCACATAGTAAGCTTGATAAATACTTGATTAATGTTAATTATGAAAATGCCTCATTCCATGTATTTGGAGACTTGGACATTTTGTCATGATACAAAAACAACCGTTACTTAGGAGTCATTCATCTTTGGAGGCAGCTAACACTTTCTCCTTCTTACAGTACATGAAGATGATGGGTGTGAACTCCTGCAGTCATTTTTTTGCCTGGCTTATAGAAAGTGTTGGATTTTTACTGGTTACCATCATCATTCTCATCATTATACTCAAGTTTGGCAACATTCTTCCTAAAACAAATGGGTTCATTTTGTTCCTGTATTTTTCGGACTATAGCTTCTCAGTTATTGCCATGAGCTATCTTATCAGTGTTTTCTTCAACAACACCAATATTGCTGCTCTGATTGGAAGCCTCATCTACGTCATTGCTTTCTTTCCATTTATTGTTCTGATTACAGTTGAGGATGAGTTGAGCTACGTAGTGAAAGTATTTGTGGTAAGTCAACTGTCTGAATGGCCAGTGTATGAGATGAATAGGTCCTCCTACCCCTTTCTTTTTATTCTCAAGCTTGAAGTTCACTTATCTAAACTTAGAAACTCATTGATAGCAAGTTAGCTTAAGAGTCATGATAGTTTTCCTACATGGTTGCATATCATACAAGGATAAGACTATGGAAAAGAAATCTTTTCCCCCACACTTTCCTGAGCCATAACAAGTATTGCTGTTAAAAAAAAAAAGTTCCTGAAATAAAGAACCATTAAAATGGAATAGATCATGTTTTAGAATCATCAAGAAATGTTTTGGAGCCTATGGTATTGGAACTATTCTTATATGAATAATTGTCATGGTATTCATGACAAAATATAGCTTATAGGTATAAAGACAAATGCACAGGTAATATGTATCAACTTTGAAATCTTTTTCTGCCTCTTCATTCAAAAGAACTAAATTAATTTGTGAATAAAGATTATTGAGTTTAAAATTTAGGAAGAAGCAAGTTTCATCATATTAAAACACTGCTGTTTATGGACCTACTAATGAATAACTTTGATCCATCATTGAATACCTTGGATTTAAACAAAATTTAAATTTGTAATTTGTGGCAGTTAACAGTATCCAACCAATTGATATTTTAGTAAACGTTCATTCATGATATTTCTTTTTCCTGAAATAAATTTACAAAGTGAAAACATCTTCTGGCCCCTAATATTTTCATTTAATTTTGGTCTCAATACTATGTTACTATGTAATGACCTACTTTTTAAATTGCTGAGCCATATTTAATAAATTTGAATATATTTTTTGGATTTATAACAAATATTTTTCAAGTCTTAATTTTCTTGACGTGTTTTCTGCTGCTCTGCCTCCTCCCCATCTACCCTTCTCCCCCAGTTGTAGTATGCTTGGTAATGGACTTGTGTGTTTTAAGTGTACTTACAGATGAGCATCAATGCTACCTATAAAAATGTCTCACATTTTAAGTCTATTAAGGTCCTTCTGGGTGAAGTATATGAACTATCACTGCTGTTTGTTTTCTTCCCAGAGCCTGCTGTCCCCAACAGCATTCAGCTATGCAAGCCAATATATCGCACGCTATGAAGAGCAAGGTGTTGGTAGGTTCGCTTTCTTTAAAACTAGGTTTTACCTTTCACAGCTGTGACAAGTGTCACAGAAGAATAAACATCTGTGTTCACGTTGTAGGTCTTCAGTGGGAAAATATGTACAGTTCCCCTGTCCAGGATGACACCACCTCGTTCGGCTGGCTATGCTGTCTCATCCTTGCAGACTCTTTCATTTATTTCCTTGTTGCTTGGTATGTCAGGAATGTTTTCCCAGGTATGAACATCACTCCTACAGACCTTTTATGGTTGTCATGATTGTAAGTCAGCTAATGTATATGTTCTAACAGTTTTTTCATTATATGTAATCTTCAAAACAGAATCCTCAAATCCCAAAACTAACCAAAATTTTTGTTTGGAGGTAATGCACTGCTGAATTTCCTCTTTGATAGGCTTTTTTAAATGGGGTAAATTTAGAAGCATGAAACATTGGCAAATCAACCCAAGTTTTCCAAATAAAAGTGTGAGATAGTACTCAGCCTAAAGAAGAATTAAATTATGGCTTTTGCCGGTAAATGGATGGGGCTGGAGAATATCATGCTAAGTTAAATAAGCCAATTCCAAAAAAACAAAGGCGGAATGTTTTCTCTGATATGCAGATGCTAACTCACAATAAGAGGGGGTGTTAGGGAAAAACAGAGGTACTTTGGATTAGGTAGAGGGGAGTGAAGGGAAGGGAGGGAGTATGGGAGTAGGAAGGAGAGTAGAATGAATTGGACATTATTACCTATGTGCATATATGATTACACAAATGGTGTAACTCTACATCACATACAACCAGAAGAATGAGAAGTTATATTCCATTTATGTATGATGTATCAAAATGCATTCTACTGTCATGTATAATTAATTAAAACAAATAAAAATATCTTTAAAAAAATGTATGAGATAGTAAAAGGCAAAAGCCAAGTCTCTAATTCTAAGGACAACTGACCAGACTCAAGTGGAAGACTAGCTGGGCTCCCTTTCTGTTTCTCCAGTGGTCATCGTTTCTAATATGCTTAAGTGCTTTTCCATTAAGTTTTATTTATATTTGTACATTTTAATGCTAGAAATGAATGAAACAGTTTGATTTCATTTGCATAAAACTTAGCTCTAAGTAATGAAAATGTAGAGATAGAAAGCAGATCAGCCATTGCCTGGGACTGGGGGAAGAGCACAGAACTTTCTGAAATTACAGAAATGTAATAATACTGGATTGTGGTGATGCTTACACAACTTTATAAAAAAAACCTAAGTGTACACTTTCATTATGTAAATTTTATGGTATGTAATCTTACCCCAATGAAGCTGTTTAATAAAAAAAATGAAGAGAGATTATATTCTTGACTCTGTATCCTGAGACTGTCTTTTAGTTTTTATATAATATCAATAAAAAGAAAGTGGGCTGGGGTGTATTTCAGTGACAGAGTGCTTGCCTCACATGCATGAGGTTCTGGGTTCAATCCCTAGCACTGAAAACTAAAATAAAAATTTAAAAAATGCAAAGGAATTTATTTTCTGAACCATACATAGTATTCTATTGTCTAGTTCCTGATAGTTATCTTAAAAATCAATTAATAATATTTTTTCCTAATATATTCTTATTCCAGGGACATATGGTATGGCAGCTCCATGGTATTTTCCAATCCTTCCTTCCTATTGGAAGGAGAGATTTGGCTGTGCAGAGGTGAAGCATGAGAAAAGCAATGGTCTTATGTTTACCAACATCATGATGCAGAACACCAACCCATCTTCCAGTAAGACAAGTAGGTCAACATGCATTATTATAGATAAATGATATAAAAATTACATGACCAATAGTTTTAATCATGTTTTTCTAAATGGCAAAATTATCATCCTTTTAGTCATGGATGAATAGGTCTACAGATATGTGTTTGGACTCTTATGGGGATTGAATTGTGGCTTTTTCTGGCCTCATTAGCTCTGTTGGTTAGCATATGGTGCTAATTAGGCCAAGACTGTAGATCCCTTTGTGGTCCAGTTAGACTCACACAGAGGAAAATTTTGTTCCTTGGCCACAGTCTGCACCCCTAATTCCAGCCATCTGCCACCGGTCATAAGGAGTAACCAAGTAAAAAATAAGGGTAATTTAGTATAACCCATCACTATTGCTAGAAAATAATTCAAAGCTTATATCTTGCTGACATTGGGTGAGTGGTGTCATCTTTATAAGGTAAGGATGACCCAGGTAACCTGTCTATTGTGATGCCTGAAGAAATAGGGAGTAATTAATGAACTGGATTCTGTAAACCAGAGATCCAAGCTAGCTTTGCATCTGTAAAAATCACAATTTTTAGACATTTATTAGTAAACTGGTATCATCCCGCCCAAACAGAGGACAAAGCCTCAGACTTAGCTTTTGAATATTCAGGATCCATTGAAGAAGGAGAATTTAGGATTATAGAACTGCATTTTGGAATTGCTTTTTCCAATAGAGGTCCCTTAGAGATATAAACCTTAGAGAATTTGGTTTCCCACCTCATTCATTTTGTAACCAAGTAAGAACCAAGTAAGAACTGTAATAAATCATTTGTTTCTGGGTTTTCTTTCTCAGAACATTGTATTTATATGGTCTCTAATTGCTATTGAGAAAAGTCTAGCTCTGGTTGTATGTTCTTATTCGTGAACTTTCAACGCTTCCTTTGATTTCTCTTTAGGTCCTGAGTACATGTTCCCCTCCAACATTGAGCCAGAACCTAAAGATCTCCCAGTAGGAGTTGCCCTGCACGGAGTCACAAAGATCTATGGCTCCAAAGTCGCTGTTGACAACCTCAATCTGAACTTTTATGAAGGGCACATTACTTCTTTACTGGGACCCAATGGAGCTGGGAAAACTACTACCATGTATGTTATTTCCAACAGTTACTATCATGGGATCATTTTATAAAACATATTGCTCTTTTTGTAAATTAATGTCTTTTTATAAAAAAAAATGTTATTACATTTTCTAGATAAAATAAGATGGTTCAACTTATATCCTATAGAATAGAATCTAAATCTGAACTCAAAGCCTAGATTGAACTCACCAGATGATAAGTGCATTTGTTCCACCTAGTTTTGGCCTACTCGATACAGCTTAAAATGTTTAATTTTGGTGCAAATATTTTAAAATTAGGAGTTTCCTAACAGAGGTAAATACTCTTGGCATGTCTTAGGTAATAAGAAGTTCTGCAACATTAAGTGCACATTCTGAAGCAGGGACATTGTTTATAGCTCATTGAGGGTTATTCTCTTAAAGGAACATTCGCTTTCTGGTTGTTCCTTGGGCTCCACTAATCTTCACTGCTTCATCCATCCAGTCTGTTTCATTTATTTGGATTTCTGGTATGGTCCTTGTGTAAGATTGAGTTTGCACATCCTGGTGTGAACACACACAGCCCCTGCTGCTCCATCACAGGAAATCCTTACCTTGATTCATAAAGAAACAGAAGAATCACCAGCTATCAGATATAAATCAAAAAGGCCAGAGGCAGTACAGGGACTGTCTTTTCTCACTCATCTCTTAAGTTGTAGTTTCCTATGTCAGAATTGAGGACAGATTCAAATGTGTGAAAGTGACATTTACATTTGTGTGTGTGTGTGTTTGATTCTCCTCCACTGCTCTTAGCTGCTCAGTCAGTGCTATGGATACTCTAGCCTTTGTTTAAGAAAATGTGTCAGTTGTTGCACATCTTATTTCCAAGCATTGTAAGTAAGCTCAGTGACTGCCAAAAGACTGCAATTGATATTTTTTCATAAATAAAAGGGATAGAGGAAGGTCATGGAAAGAGTGAACATATAGCCTCTTTTATTTGTATGACCTGTTTAAAGCTAGAGTTGACTTTCTAATAAGAATACAGTGCTTAAAAAGTAAGATTTCTTATAGGAAATAAGAGGCCAGTGAGGAAAAAAAATAGAGAAGACATTTAAAGAGGCTGTGATTTAAACTGAGGCTGCCCCATTTTATTGTTCTGGATATAACATTTTAAATATGAATAATTAATATGCTATTTGTATCTCAATACATTTTTATGGGTAAGTTGAATATTCTGTTGGTTCTCTATTTAATCCAAAGGCATTTATTGCAAGGCCCTGGTTAGAGAATGGTGAGAAGACAGTCCTTTTCCTGACCCTATGGAATTTGCATATAATGGAGGGAAGAGATGGGTATTAAGTAATTGCTCAATGGGGAAAATCTAAGGTGGGAATCTTCTAGTCACGATGTACAGAATGGGACTGCAGATAACCAAAGTATATGGGAAGAAGCCATATACGTTGGGAGCTCACAGCCATGGGCTAGGCATGTGGTGATGGTGGCTGGTTCCATGGTAGTAACTGTAAGAATAGAGAAATGTGAGTGTAGTAAGAAGGCTAAGATAGGAGGTTACCACAGTGATGGATTTCAGGCTGGTGCAACCTGTACATGAATTTATCACACAAGGAAATAGATAAGATCAATGAAGATGCAGGCTTGAGGGCAAAGATCCTGTTGATTTTGAGGACCCTCTAGGGCATTTCATGGAGAAGTGGTGTTTAAATGCCTGGTCCATACCTCATTTATCATTCCTTCATTTCCA
Source organism: Marmota marmota marmota (assembly GCF_001458135.2). Taxonomy (NCBI): domain Eukaryota; kingdom Metazoa; phylum Chordata; class Mammalia; order Rodentia; family Sciuridae; genus Marmota; species Marmota marmota. The sequence continues at coordinate 32,776,436 of NW_026000005.1, read as the reverse complement.
GCTCCATGTTGACTGGACTGTTTGGTACCTCTGCGGGCACCATCTTTGTGTATGGAAAAGATATTAAAACAGACCTAGACTCTGTTCGGAAGAACATGGGGGTCTGCATGCAGCATGATGTCTTGTTCAGCTACCTCACTACTAAAGAACACCTTCTCTTATACGGCTCCATCAAAGTTCCTCACTGGACTAAAAAGCAGCTGCATGAGGAAGTGAAAAGGTGAGTCATGACAGGAACAAGAACATGCACAGATACAGAGCTTGGTCAAGTTCTAGAGATCATAGCAATAGGAAATGTTTCCCACAAACAATTGGTTTTTAGTTTTTCTACTTCTCTGCTTATATCCATTTAATGTCATTAACTTCACCAACTGGTTGTACTGAAATTGTTTCACTCTCTCTCCTTCTAACTTCTATATTGCCCCTAATCCTATTTTTAATCTCCATGGCTACCACATTGGTCCCAGCCCCCAGACTAAGCTCTTGGCTTCTACTCTCCCATCACACATACAATCTGTTCTTTCAAGAGCAGACAGGGTGATATTTTTCAACTGCAAATCAGACCATGTCACTCCTGTGTGACCCTGAAGTGACTTCCTGTCACGCTCAGCATAACACTCAATAATGTCATTATTAAGGCCTATGAGACACTGCATGTCCTGCCCCCAATGTTCCTTCTGATTTCATTTCCTTCACTGGCCTCCCACTCACTCTGCTCTGGCGTGCTGGCCTGTTTGCTTACTTACTCTTCCATCAACCAATAGCACTTCTCTCCAGACCGCCATTTGACTTACTCCTGGTCAAATGTCTACTTTTCTACTCTCTGCTCAAATCTTCCCTTCTCTGAGGTGACAGCCACATGTAAAATAGATCCCTAACATAGCATGCCCCAGGCACTCTTTATGTCACACACCCCGCTTTATTTTTTTATTGTACTTATCACCACATGGCACATTACAGACTTGCTTATTGACTGGATTTACCCCCATCCCTCCTGATATACTCATGTATATTAGAATACAATCTCCTTATGAGTAGAAACTTCACCTACTCACTTCTTTTCTCCAGCACTTAAAACATGATCTGGCACAAAATACAAGCTGTTCAATACAATAGGCAGATATTCTGAGTATTTGTCAAATGAATGAATTGTATATTGCCTTGTGTTTTCTCTTAATATCAATTTTTGTATGTTCCACTATATGATATATAATAAGCTTTTTGAATTCTCAATGACATCTTCCTGAGCTCATGATAGCTGCTTAGTGAATGCTAATATTCTAGTAGCCTATCTGTAAAATGTAACCACTGTACATCACTTTTGAAGAACATTAAAGGACACTGGACTGTATAGCCATCGTCATAAGAGAGTTGGAACATTGTCAGGAGGAATGAAGAGGAAGCTATCGATATCCATAGCTCTCATTGGTGGATCCAGGGTAGTAATTTTGGATGAACCATCTACAGGAGTTGATCCATGTTCTCGTCGAAGTATATGGGATGTTATATCCAAGAACAAAACCGGTATGAGTACTTTCTTGTGACTTCGCCTGACATGGTCTTTTTTCCCAAGGTTTCTCTCCTCTCAGCTAAACTTCTAGGGCAATTAGTTTATATCTATCTAATGCCCACTGTGAGTGGGGCACTTTTGAGAGACTGTAAATCCAACAGAAGTTCCAAGGTCTGCCTAGAGGAGCTCAGAATCTAATTAGAGATACCAAACATACACAAATGAAAATAAACTGAAAACAGACTAAATAAGTGCTAACAGGATGTGAAGCAAAGGAGTAATCAGAGTGGAGTGGATTAATCAGAGAGGAATATTCAAAAAGTCTTTAAAATTATTGCTTTCTTCATAGTGAAGAAATGAAGGAGAGAGAGGGGGTTGGGGGCAGTGGGGAGACAGGGAGAGAAATGCCAAAGGAAGCCACAGGAATAAAACACAGATTAGAGAATTGCCAGTGCCTGATCAGCCAATGATGGACTTTTACCCAGATAGCATCATAAATGCTTATTTGCTGCCAACCTGTATGAAAAATACCCTCCCCCAAATACTTAAGCACATCCGTTCTGAATTTTCTTTTGATTATTTTAGAAGTTTCTTCTAGTCAATTTTTTTTTTTCGAATATCTTGCAAAATGTGACTCTTCTCACATGTCCACAGAATTTACTCTTGCTAATTCTGGTCTTGGGAATTGTATCTTGCTTTCTCATTCTCTGTTGTTCTCGACTGTATTATTTTCAAGCCAGAACAATCATCTTGTCAACGCACCACTTGGATGAGGCTGAAGTGCTGAGTGACCGCATTGCCTTCCTGGAGCAGGGGGGACTCCGGTGCTGCGGGTCCCCGTTTTACCTCAAGGAGGCTTTTGGGGATGGGTATCACCTCACACTCACCAAGAAGAAGGTTGGTATGAGAGAAATTATACCACACTGAGGATTATATATTAATTTGTATACAAAACAGAGGCAGACTCTCACTGACTTTATTCATTGCTAAAACCTATTAAGATGCTAGCTCAAACCTGAGCAAGCATCAGAATCCTGGAGGTATTGAGTAAGACCTCAGATTTCTGGTCCTACCCCTGATCCATTAGATATGAGTTGAGACTCCAGAATTTGCTAAATTTCCAAGTAGTTCCCAGGTGATGCTGCTGGTGGTGGTTGGGGACATGGCACATGAAGTATCAAAGTCTAGGTGAACTTAGTGATACCCTGTCTCAAAATAATAAATAAAAAGGGCTAGGATGGAATCAGGGAAGATGGCGGCGAGGGGAGTGCATTACCCCCGTGTGCTGCTTCACTGTGTGGGAGTATGACAAGTCAGGACGGCTAAAGGATATCTTGTTAGGAATTTCCAGCAATAGTGGGGTGCTCCGGAACCTGGAGGAAGGATTTCCATCGCATGAGGATCTGCTACGGGGACTCAAACGCGAGAGGTTTGTCACACGGAGGGTAAC
>NW_026000005.1:32720954-32768627 GCF_001458135.2 Marmota marmota marmota | reverse complement strand
AAAAAAAAAAAAAAAAAAGGGCTAGGATGTAGCTCAGTGGTTAGGTGCCCCTGGATTCAATCCCTAGTTTAAAAAAAAAAAAAAAGAAAAAAGATCAACTAAGTCTAGGTAAGAACTGATCTCCACCTTAAGGTTACTGATGGAGTATCAGCCTTTTACTTTCCCTAGCATTTCAACCTGTAAAATGAAGTTTAAATTTTCTGGCTTATCAAAAGCAAATGAAGATAATATGAATAAATCTCTGATCAAGACTTCTTGAGTACAGAGTGAAGACTAATACAGGTCAGTGGAGCTTTGGAGCTTTTACTTTTTGTGTGTGTATGTGTGCCACAGATTAAAACGAGGGACATTTAACCACTGAGCCATATCCCCAGCCCTTTTTATTTTTTATTTTGAGACAGGGTATCACTAAGTTGCTTAGGGCCTCGCTAGGTTGTTGAGGCTAGCTTTGAACCCGTGATTCTCCTGCCTCAGCCTCCTGAATTGCTGGAATTACAGGTGTGCACCACAGTGTCCGGCAGAGCTTTTACACTTTTTAGAGGACAAAAATGCTGACTAAGAATGGCTCTATCACCTCACAGAGCATATGATTTAACAATACTGTGTAAGATATGTGTAAGAACTGAAATGCCAAATGAATTAAGATATGTGTAAGAACTGAAATGCCAACTGAAATGCCAATTAAGCATGATTTGACTACCACTATTTATTTTATATCTGAATCACCTTGATGTGACTTCCAAGATATGAAAAGTAATTCATTATTATATTCATTAATTCATTCATAAATTCATGTAGTAGGGGCAAAATTAAGCCTTATACTGCCCTCAAATCCTGTGCTCGGCAATAAGGATTCATCACTGAACTGAGGCTATTAAAATTTGTGGCCTCAGTGGGGTGTATACTCTAGTGGAGTCAGAGAAATCTATATGATACAATCAATAAGTAAATGAATGTACTATCAATTAGTAATTAATAAATTACTTAGTATGTTTATTTCTATGTATACTACAGAAATAAACCAGGAGGGGGAGAGAGGGAATGCTGAGGGGTCCAGTTGTGAAATGGGGCAGTAAAAGGAGAGTTTTCTGAGAAAGCAACAGTTGAGCCATGAGTTGGAACTGGAGAAAGAAGGGGACATGCTGCTCTGTGTGGCAATGACAAAGCTCCTGAGCAGGACGCATGGGAGGCAACACCATCAAAAGAGTCCACTGGAGTAAAGCAAGAGAAAGGAAGGAGATGGGCTGTGAGCTTGGAGAAGGGGCAAGGTGGGGTGGGAGAACAAGGCAGGCAAAATAGGGACTTACAGACCACTGCAGAGTCCCCAGGTGGGACAGGGACCCACCAGGTGGTGTGGGATCCAACTCAGCTCTAGAATGACCTCAATGAACTCGTCGTCCTCTGATTAGGGGCTTTGATCACTACAGTGCATGGAGCAAAGTGTTTAACTTCTGTTTTGCTTTCAGAGTCCAACTCTGGATGCAAATGCAATATGTAACACCACGGCTGTGACAGCCATGATCCGATCGCACCTCCCAGAAGCCTACCTCAAGGAGGATATCGGGGGAGAGCTCGTGTATGTGCTCCCTCCATTCAGCACCAAAGTCTCAGGAGCCTACCTGTCACTCCTAAGAGCACTGGATGAGGGCATGGGCGACCTCAACATCGGGTGCTATGGCATTTCAGACACCACTGTAGAAGAGGTACATGAGGACATTTATTTATTTCTTAAAGTTGTTATAACTGGCTCTCCCCTGAGAATAAATGTATGCAGCTTTTTAAAAACAAAATAAATATTTTAGCATAAATGTTTCACAAAATCAGAAAAGCTTAGAATGCTTTCTGTACAATTCTTATGGAAGACTAATTTAAAATGTCACCTCAACTACAGAATACCCATCTTTCCATATATAAGAATATTCTCCTCAAGTCAGATGAGAAATAGTTGTCTCAATAAATGTGATAAAAATTTACAATCAAAATTAAGCTTAGAAACTAGAAGAAATATGTATGTTTTATGCTAATCAAGTGATCTGGCTTCTTTTTCTAGGTGTTTCTGAACTTGACTAAGGAATCACAAAAAAATAGTGATATGAGTCTTGAGCACCTAACTCAAAAGAAAATTGGGAATTCCAGTGCCAATGGCATCTCAACTCCTGATGATTTATCTGTGAGCAGCAGCAACTTCACAGACAGAGACGGTAAAAAAAAAAAAGTAGATATTTTGCTTAATTCCTAGAAATGAGAAAATCACAGGACAATTTTGAATTTTTCTTGAAATTTGACTTTTAAGTTTCATTGTAGATTTGAAAATAAAATTGCCAAAGGCAACACAAGTTTCCTTTCTAATATACAAAAATTAGTCAGAACAAACCAACTCCTCTATTTCAAAAATACTTTGAAGAATGCGGAAGAATGCCCTTGATAAGGGTGGGGCTGGGTATTCTTTCTATTCATGGCAAGTGGTTTTCACTGCAGTTTCAGATTTGTGCCAATATGGGAAGATTCTTCTGGTAACTGGTACTACCCATCAATGTACTAGGTTATCTTGTAAGGTAGTTCATGCCCAGTGATTAGATGTGTACCAGTGGAGGCAATAGTCATTGTAAAAATGGGGTGGGGGAAGAATCATCACTTTTATAGCATCTCTCTGGAAAGCAAATCTAACATCCTCTAGTCTGAGTCACTCAAGGACCAAGAAAATACTTTGGGAGGAATATCTCTGAATTGATTAAGTTGGACTTGATGGCTAAGTATCTGTAATAGCAGGTTTCCCCCCCTCAATTCTTTTATCTTTGAAAAACCATGTTTCTTGACATGATTTTGAGGGGTTGAATTCTTCTAAAAACTAACTTTTATTGCCACTTAGTCTCTTTCTGACAGTTAATTTATACCTCTGAAAACACTATTTACTTATGGAAGAATGTAGTAAAATGATATATAAATTATGGAGTAGTCATTTCAATAGTTTGCTTAAATGGGGAAAATTCTCTAGGAACAGAACTTTTAATTAAACATTTGCCTGTCTCTAAAACTCAGAAAAGATAATCTCTGATGTTTGTATAACTCCGGAATTTGAGTCTCATTTGTCCTCTGACACATTTCTCGTTTATCACCTTTTGTGGAATATAATTGTAGAGTCCACGGAATTGAGGACTTTGATTAGACAATGGTCATCTGCTTCAGGAAGTAAATGCTACATATTTGCCTCTGCATTTGTCTCATAATTTGAGACTATTCTTTAGTCAAAACGTTCCCCTCCTTGACATTATCTTTGAGAAAGCACATTTACTCCATTTGATACACCTGTAAGTCATCCACGTGTAATTTCTCAAGAAACAGAAAAGCATACTAATTAACTCAAAATATTCAGCTACTTCTACAATTCCCTTTTGCAGAGATATGAGTTTGCATTTAAACTTGTTCCCTCTGTTTAATTGGAATTCATTTTAAATTAAGCAGCTTTGTATTTTTTCTTATCAGCTAAATGAAGATCATGATTTTTGTGCTGCATAATTTGAGATGGAAAATTAAAAATATACACAGTGTTGACGAATACCGTCATCTTATCACATGTGAAGGCATGCTTGGTGGCAGGCATGAGAATGAGATACTTGAGCCTACTTTTTTTAGAAGGAGCTGCTGGAAGTATTAGCCATAAGAGCTCCATAGAGGGAACAACAGTTATGGCCTCCACAGCTGCCCTGATTCTCAGAAGCCATAGAATTTTCTTAGCACCTAAAGAGCATTTCAAAATTTTTTGGGGGTAGTGAGGAGAAAACGTTCTTTTAAGTGAGGTCTTTTTTTTTTATTGGAGACACAAATAAAAATTGAATTTCAAAACACCATAATTATTCCAAATTTCTAAAGAGAATTTGATGAACAAGTGGTTGAACTAGAATTATACTTCAGAGAAGAGGATTCCTTTTTCCTACACTTGGGGTAAATTCATTGGGCTTCACGTTAGAATTAGAGACAATTGGACTTATAAGCACTAAAATTACTATGCATATGTTTAGGACTATTTTGTGCCTCATGAATTATAATTTTTAAAGTACTTTTATATATATTCTAGGAGATGCATATTAAATCTGCCCTCAATTTGAGGCTCAAGGCCCGGGCTGACAAATGAATTTTTAAACCTCCAATCCAAATATTTAAAATAAAAGCTTTTCCTACCACACCACATCTTATCATCCATCCGTAGTTTCTGCAGTGACTTATTATTAGATTTATTAAGATTTCCCAGAATGGGCTGGGAGTGTAGTGCTTGCCTCGTATGTACTAGGCTCTAGGTTCAATCCTCAGCACTGAAAAAAAAAAAAAAAAGCTCTTAGAACCATATCAAATCTCTTTTCCTCAACCAGACAAAGTCCTGACAAGAGGAGAGAGGCTGGACGGTTTTGGACTGTTAATGAAGAAGATCCTAGCTATTCTCATAAAGAGGTTTCACCATACCCGAAGGAACTGGAAAGGCCTCATTGCCCAAGTTGTTCTCCCCATTGTCTTTGTGACCACTGCCATGGGCCTGGGCACGCTGAGAGATTCCAGCAACAGTTATCCAGAGATCCAGATCTCCCCCTCTCTTTATGGTACCCACGAACAGACCGCCTTCTATGCGTGAGTTTCTTTTCATAAACCAAAAGAACATCCCAAAATGCTTCTAGGGGTGTGGCTGGACTTTCCTGAATGCCATGGAAAGCAGAAACATAAAGAACATAGGAACTGCAGTATCTGGTTCTATTAAGAGAATGGACAGTTTGACTTATTGCAATACATAACTTTAACTGCCAACAAATAGCTTATTAAAATTTTTGCAAAAATAATGTTACAGTAGATATGTATTTTAATGATTATCAAGAAATCCATGTTGTATGTGGCCTCCAAGTCTGTTGTATTATATAGCACATAATATTTTATTATTCTGACAAATTACACAGAACATCACAGTTCTATGTAATATAACATGACTTGTACAACAGGTGATCCCTAAATGCATGTGACTATTAGAAGAACAATAAAGCATGTGCATATTTTTTTTCTAGGACCGTTTACCCCTGGAAACAGACTTTCTTTGATTTTTAAGTAAATAGTCTTTCAGTTGGCATAATTTCATGTCTTCAAATTGTTAATAAACATCAATTTAATATGGGAGACTAGTGGAAGACCATGGATTTGATTCCATTTTTTTAATGTTTCAGGAATTCTCACCCAAGCACAAAAGGACTAGTCTCAGCAATGTGGGATTTCCCGGGCATTGACAATGTGTGTCTGAACACCAGTGATTCGTAAGTGGTCCTTGCTCCTTTTCTTTCATTTCAAACAAACCCAGTTTATGTGTGTGCATGTATGTGTGCTTTATTTGTGAACTGCTCTCAGGGGTATCTGTGTTTAACATATTTTATCTATTTCCTTTAGAGTGATCCTAGGCTTTGCTGTACTATAATAATGAACCATCAAATGCCTTATAATTTGTCTGCTCTTTTGTATACATACTTATATTTAACAGTCATGACCCTGTGCATTATTAATCCCACTCTGCAAACCGAGGCTCAAAGGGACTAAGAAACTTGCATAAAGAACTCTATAGATAGTGGGGCTGGGTTTGTGGCTCAATTGTAGAGTGCTCACCTAGCACGGGCGAGGCCTTGGGTTTGATCCTCAGCACCACATAAAAATAAATAAATAAATTAAAGATACTGTGTCCAACTACAACTAAAAAATATTTTTTAAAAAACTCTAGATAGTAGATGCATAGCTAACCCTGAGTCTTAAGTCTTGACTCCCAATTCCCTGGTCTTTGCACTATTTGATTTGTTTATTTAAACTGTCAAAATAGTATATATGTCAATCTGAGCTTGGTAGATTATTATGCTAAAGCATCCCCTACCTGTTAGAAGAGAAGATGAAGAGAGCAAGGAGAATAAAGGGAATAAAAAGCCTCATCCCACTAGAGCAAGACAATTTAATGTGCTTTGATCCCAACACTGTTTAATCAATAAATACTCTCCCTCAACCCCCACCACCACAAAATGTCATATTCGGAGTATAAAAACTGGTAAATTGCACATAAGACTACACACCTATATTTAATACCAAGTGCTTCTTATATGCTTCTAGGTAAATATGAGAATAGACATACATACATTTCATTTTTATTTGCAGACGGTGTTTAAAGAAAGACAGTCTGGAAAGATGGAACACTAGTGGAGAACCTATCACTAATTTTGGTGTTTGTTCCTGCTCAGAAAATGTCCAGGTAAAATGGAATTTGGTATTAGCAAAGTAGAAAAACAAAGGAATAAATATCAAACCTTGAAAGATCTATCCAGGTTACCAAGGAGTCATATAATTTCATTTTATGGAAGCTAGGAGCTCAGAGATATGGACCTGGGCAGCTCAAAAATATTGACTTTGAGCTCCAAGTCACTGTTTTAGATCCAACTCAGGACAAATTTCCAAAGGAAACAAATTCTATGATGGTCTGTGTGGAAACCAACTAAAAATGAATTTCTGATCTCAGTTCACTTCTAAATGGAAAGCTGTGTTTCACGGGACAAAATGAGACCATAACTGTCATGTTTGAAAATACAGTGTGACGGCCACTGTAATGGTCAGTGGGGAAGTCAGTTATGGGTAGGTCTAGAGTGGAAGTCCATATATTTCCAAGCAACTCCTCCAGACTGCAAGAAAGAAATCACTTCCTAAAAGAGGAAAAATTACCCAACATTCACTTACTCTGTCTATATCCTATGAATACTGACTTTTGTTTTCCAACCTTATTAGTTCACCAAACTTTTTTATTAATGCATTTTAATTACACAGAATAATGGGTTTCATTGTTTTATATTTGTGCATGCATCACATATTTAATTCACCGAACTTCTAAGAGAATCAAGTTCATTAGGGAAATTAAATGTTCCTCATTTGATCACTATACATATGTATCCAAATCAAACATTGTACTCCATAAGATTATATAATTATTATAGTAACTTTTGAAAATTTTTTTAAAAATTTAAGAACATTGATGAAAATATCACTATTAATCCCTAGGGATCACTATGATATCGATTTTGTTACAGAGGTGGAATCTAGTGACATTTTATTCAAAGTGACAAATGTGTTGTATCCTGAACTTTGACATATGATTTACCATATTTTAGATTGGACATATTTTCAGTGACTACAATCCATTTTGGTGTTCTCATGCAAGTTAGCCACTAACAGTAAGAGCTGGGATCTGATATTGGAATCCTTGAATATTTAAAATTAGTCTTACATTTAGCAGTCAGAGTTTTTTAATCCCTCATCTAATTTAGCCGATTCCTAAAATTCTTCATATATTTCTTTAATTCACAGTAAAAGTCAGCTAAGTTAATATTTAAAATTGGAAGCTGGGTAATTTTTATTAATCCAAAAAACGTAGACTTTAAACATTTTTAACCTACATGTCAGTTTATTTTCAGCTGTTTAATAACAATGTGTCACTTTGCATAATTGGTGCTATGTATATCAGACATATTCTGTGGATAAAGTTGAGTCCTAAGATTTTTGAAAGAAGAGAGTTAAAAAGGAAATCTGTAGAGTAGAAGGTGACATTGTAGTTGTATCAACATATAATAAAGGACTTACATTCAGATTATATATAACTCCTGCAAATCAGCAAAACAAAAGATTATGTAGTAGAAAAATAGCAAAATAAATAGACATTACACAAAGAGAATATCCAAATGGCCCATAAGTACATGAACAGGTAATCATCAGGGAAATTCAAATTAAAACCACAAAGCAATACCATTCCACAATCACCAGAATGGCTAAAATGAAGAAGGAAAATTCCAAGTGTTGGCAAACATATACTCATGATGTCAATTTACTGTGTACAAATAATTTTTAAACTATTTGACAGTACATACTGGTGTGGAAAATATGCATACCCTGTGGGACCTGCAATTACACATCTATTGTATTCCCGTCAGAAATGTGAGTAGGCCGGGAGTGGTGGCACATCCCAGCAGCTCAGGAGACTGAGGCAGGAGGATCAAAAGGTGAAAGCCAGTCTCAACAATTTAATGTGGCCCTAAGCAACTTAAGTCTCAACAACTTAATGTGGCCCTGTCTCACAATAAAAATTAAAAAAGGGTTGGGGATGTGTCTCAGTGATTGAACACTCCAGTTCTCAATGAGTTGCTTAGGGCCTTGCTAAATTGCTGAGGCTAGTCTTGAATTTGCAGTCCTCCTGTCTCAGACTCCAGAGCTGCTGGGATTATAGGCATACACTACTGTACCTGACTCTGTGAATTTTTGAGAGAATTTTGTGGCACCTTTATGTTTAGTGTTATTCTTCAAAAACATTGCCTTGGTGGCAACTGAAAGAAATGTCACACATTTTTAAACTTATGTCCTTAACTTTACACAAATCCTAAACACATGTATATGCTCTACAGTGATAATAACTATTTATGCTAATTTCCTGGCCATAGGCAAGATGACCTCTTTTTCAAAGTTCTTTAGAGTCAAAGGACAGTTTTATCACACTTCACCAGTTGCAGTGATAGACAAATCAGAAGACTGAAACTCCTTGACATCATCTACTTAATCTGCATAGCACAGCTGAAAGGAAACTAATTTTTAATTTCTTTTTCCAGGAATGTCCTAAATTTAACTATTCTCCACCTCATAGAAGAACTTATTCTTCCCAAGTAATTTATAATCTCACTGGGCACCACATGGAAAATTATCTCATATCAACCGCAAATGAATTTGTCCAAAAAAGGTACAATACTCTATGACATATTTATTGCTTAGTAACTTTAATGGTAACTGACTTCTAAACTTGAGACAGTGGAGATGATAGTTGCAAATTTCTATTGATGATTTACATGGTTAAGCTCTTAGTGTTGTCTAAAGAGTCTCTTGTATTAAATAGTGTCTCTAAGACTAATTTGAGCAAACTAAAAAGCATTGGCTGTTTTAGACTTCAAAATATATTAATAAACTTGTTTATTGTTTTTCTTAAAGGAAAAGAGAAATTGTTGACCAGATCATGTCTATTTGAAATGTTTGAAAGCATGACTTCTGTTAACAGTTGGCTTTAGTTCCAATAAAAATATCTCAAAACTTAAAATGTATCTGTGAGTGGACAAAGTGTCCTCCTGTGTAGCAAGGCCACATGCCTAAGCCACCTAAGCATTTTCCAGGGATGAAAAGTTCTTGAGCTTCAAATCACTGTCATGTTCTCCTTTCCTCCTTTGCTTCTAAAGATAATAATTAACATTCTCTGTAAAATAACTTTAAACTACAGATAAGCAAAAGGAAGAAAACACTATATTTCTTCCACCCAGATATAATCACTATGAATATTCTGATATAGATCCTTTCAGAAATTTTTAGGCATAGATATACAAGGAAATGTTTTCAATAAATGCAGGTTTTATTATAAACAATAAAATATTTTTATTTTCTATATTTGAATATCTTACAATAAAATAATATATTTATTATAAATGAAATAGGTTTATTATAAACAAACAGTTCTAAAACCTCCCTTTCAAGAAGATAATTCAAATGTGAGTTGCATTGCACTATTATTTATGTAGGTGGACCCTAATTTTATGGGCATCCAAATTCGTCTACACTTGAAGTTACTACTTGGATTAAAAAAATCAACATTTTTGTTTTTAGAATACCATGAACTGATAAGTAGTTAAATAAATTCAACTCACCTTCAAACATATGAGAAAAAACATGGCACCAGAGAATAAACTAGGGAAAAAAGTTTGAGGTATAGAAGAAATTGGGCCTCTTGAAAAAAGATAACTGATGTTTTATTGCTCTATTGTTAATTCCCCATAAATGAGTTTTAAGCACTAAAATTAAGACTTTTTAACATTATCATTTTGTATTACTTACTGGTTTTTTAGCATTACAATTCTCATTACACATATAGAGCACAATTTTTCATATCTTTGTATATAAAGTATGTTCACACCAGTTCATGTCTTTATACATGTACTTTGGGTTTTTTTTTTTTTTTGCATTACAATTCTTATTACACATATATACCATAATTTTTCATATGTCTGTTTGTATATAAAGTAAGACTTTTGAGATGGTGCATGGTTCAGTTAAGATGGAGGGATTGACTGGATTACTGCCTCTCATTTTTAGAATGGCACATATGCAATTGTTTAGAAGGACTTTCTAATTTTTCTAATTTCTAAGTGTACATTTATAATGTACACTTGAGATTAAAATATGATAAAAAGAATCAATAAAATGTAAAATATGTCAGGCAGCATTTATTTCGTACTGGAAATATGTTCCTAATGGAAAGAAAAAAAATCACGCTCCTACGTAAGTAATTGAGATCAACTTATGAAGATTTTATCCAGTAAAACAAGTATAACTCTTATTACCCTTTGCAGATATGGAGGTTGGAGTTTTGGACTGCGTTTGACTAATGACCTTCGTTTTGATATAACAGGAGTTCCTGCCAATAGAACACTTGCCAAGGTAAATTATGGTCTTTCTTCTAGGATCTCATACAAATAAAGATGGAAATTGGCACATTTAAACATTTTTATGAGGTAAAAACAAAACATGTGTACAATCAATTGGTATTTTGCATATCCTATAGCACCGTGATTTCAATCTGTGTATGTACCCTAGGGAAACATGAATAGATAAGCACCTGAGTTAGGGACAAAACTGTGTGCAGGAGTATTGCTCATAATAGCCAAAACCACAACCACAATGCTGATATGCAATAGAATTTAGAAATAGTTTTAAATTCATTCAACAAAACATTCAGCTATGGAAGTGAAAACACTCAGCTTCATATAGTAAGTAGACTTAAACTTCCAATCATTATTCATATGCAATAGACTCTGACTGCCTTTACCACAAACTTTAAGGGTAGCAAAACTCAACCATATTTTTCTGGGGAAAGAGAAAGGATTGTGAAATGGACAAACACAGAGGGCTGGGGAAAAGGAATTCTAGACACAAGTAAATTTTATTTCTCATCCCATTGGGTGTTGGAATGGGTGCACTCCCCCTGTAATTTTTTGTTACACCACACATTAATGTTTTATGCATTTTTCTTTACATACTATTTTCTTTTTGTACATGTACATACATACATATATTTAGCCTTGCTTCTTATTAAAGCTGGAAATTTAGCAGAACTCAATGGAGATAAATAATCATGTTGGTTATATTTTTTTCTTCTAGATCAAATCTATGCTTTGAAACCAGCTAGTCACTGAGTCAGGCACATATGATTGCCTATATGATCAATGACTGTCATAGGGATTTTAAATTATCCTTCTCCTATTTCTCATTTGGTAGTAAGAGACATATACAGTCCTGGAGGAAGTGGGGAAACTAATTTTCATTTAGTGACCATTATATGCCAAGTATTAGTATCACCTTTCATACAAAGTACCTAATTTCCTCCTCACAAAATCCCTATGTGATATATATTGTAAGACCTATATGAGCAGATTTTTCACAAGATCATGGAGAAAATAGTAATGATAGGAATTTCAATGCACTCTCCCATTTTCTTCCTCCCCCTCCCTCTCCACACACAGAGCAAATATTCTTGCTTAAAACAACGGAGTTTCTAATATGAAATAATTTCTCTCTAAATCAAATTTGCAATTTTGAATTACCAATTTGATTTGAATTGGAGTGCACCAGTATTTTAAACTATTGTGTTATTAATGTAGAAGATAAAGCTATTCACTGTCTTGTGGGTTATAGCCAGGAATAGAAAGTTAGTAGGGTGATTTCAAGGTTGTCAATCTTGTCCCAGTACTTGTATATGTATTTTCTTTCTTTCTTTTTCTATCCTGATTTACATGCCATTTGTTTTTAACTACTGTTCTTGAGGGTCAGAATACATAAGTCTAGACTCAGAATCACCTTGGATCTGCTGCAGAGATGGAGATACCAATGATGTCTCTAGTTTATTTCAAGATATAGAAAAGATTCAAGATCAAGATTTTTTTTGTGATGCTAGAATAGCTCATAGCTTTGTGCTGTTGCTCAGAACAACTGTCTTCCTAACCTCTGCCCATCTTTAATTTGGAAACATGGGTCTGTGACCAGCACTCTGGGGAATAGCTCATAATCTGCTAAAATGAAATAAGTTATTGAGAAATTGGTCCTTGCTCCTCAAATATGAACAAGCTAGCCTGTCAGATGTTAAAGGCAGCCTAATTTATATGAATACAATATTGATCTTGCCTTCTTTTGGAATTTAACAGGTGTGGTATGATCCAGAAGGCTATCATTCCCTTCCAGCTTACCTCAACAGCCTGAATAATTTCATCCTGCGAGTTAACATGTCAAAATACGATGCTGCCCGGCATGGTAAAGTTACTTACACAAAGGCATCTCCTGCTGCAACTTTTGTTACTCTCCCTATAAAAATGCACATTATGTCTACTTCCTCCTAGTGGCGGGTATTTTATGGCATCTAAATCACAGGTCTTTAAGAGGAATTTGGAAGTAGTAACTTCTGCCAGATGGAACATTCTGGATAATTCCCTTAACTTCAGATTAATTTAGTTTTCTCATTTATCAACTCAGGATAATAACTCCAACTTGTTGCTCATGTCTGTAGTCATATCTAGAAGATATATCTCATAGGAAAATATCTTTAAACTATATACTTATCTATAGGCCAAAACTTCTAAACAATTAATGTTTATAAATATCATTCACCAACCTAAACACGAAGATGAAACTTTTAAACTAAAATGCTCTACACCTACCAAAATTACTACAATCCACTGATCACTCACCATATGTTGCATGCTTTATATAAAATATTACTGATCTGTTCAACGCTCTTCAGGATGATATCATTTCTCCCAGAAGTAGAATTTGAACCCAAGACTGTCTGACTCCTATTTGTTCATTTTCCTAATACTCCTGTGTTAGCTGTGTTAGTCAGCTTTTTGTCACTGTGTCCAAAACACAACTGAGAGGAGGAAAAGATTTATTTGGCTCATGGTTTCAGAGGATTCAGTCCATGGTGTGCAGGCTCTGAGGCAGAAACATCATGGCGGAAGGGCATGGCTGAGAAAAGCTGCTCAGCTCACAGCAGCTGGGAAGGAGAGAAAGAAGAAGGTACCCGAGACAAAAGAAACCTTTCCGCCTCCCACCCCCAGTGACTTTCAACTAGGTCCCACCTCCCAATGATCCATCCAAATTATCAACCCACCAAAAGGATTAATGCACTGCTGAGTTCTAAGTCTTCATGATCTAATCATTTCCTGAAAGCCCCACCTCTGAACATTGGTGCTTTGGGGAGCGCTCCTTTAAGCACATGAGTCTTTGGGGGTCATTCCAGACCCAAACTATGACTTTAGACTGCTTCTCTGAACTCTTCAGGTCTACTTCAGCTGGATTTCCCAAAAGGCTCCCAGATAGTTTTTACAATAGTGCTGGAATCTAAAAGAAATTGATTTATTTCTTTTTCTAATTCAATTACTGTTCATTGGACCATTTCATCTTTTTGAGTCTTGCTCAAATTATTTTTCCATATTGATCCTAAAAAAATAATAATTAAAAAGATGAACAAAATCTAAGTAACACATTTGCTGGCAAAGAAGGAGCCTAATAAATAGCCTATTGAGTAGGAAAAAAGATACATACTATCTTTGAGAAATGCTGACTCCTCCCTTTTCTTTCATTTCCCTACTGTTGGGCATAAGGGTGCCTGCCAGATGGACTGGTGATTGTAGAAGTAAACCATCGCATCAAATTCTCATCCCAGCAACAGAATCATTAAGAGTCTTTATTTCAGAGAGAACAGTATTTTTTTTTTCCCCAACTGCTATGGTATTTTCCTAGCAGAAGGAACCATAAAGAAAATAAAAAGATTGATAGTCTTTAGAACTAGAGCATCAATAAAAGGCATAGTCAAAAGTGGTAAATTAAATGAAATGGTACTACTGAAGCCGGGTAAGTCTGGTATAGCCTGGTTTGAAGTAAAGTTGAAAACTTGACTTTCAGTTGTATGTTTTATTCAGAGCAAAAGACAGATATTGTGACAGATAATGAAAGTAAAACAGCCAAAGAAATGACTAGGGGAGAGTATTGCAAAGCTAGAGAGAACAAGAGGATGTTCGTGGCACTAGCTTTTTAAAAGCAGTATTCTGGTTTCCTTTATAAGTAGAGCTATTTACTTAGAACAAGATAACCCAAGCCTTTCTAGACTCTAGCAGTCTTGTTGTAGCTCCTACCATTGTTTTTTAAGTTACAGGGTTTAAAAAGTAAGAATTCTAGAACATAAACTTTGTATGGATCCTAAGCTGAAATTTATCTTTTTTTATTTAAATATAAGGTTCAAGTTGAGTTATAAAGAGGTTAATAATAGTCTGACTTTTATTTCTTATTAATTTTTCTTAATTAGATATATGAAAGTGGTAGTTTTCTACTTTCTCTGAAACGAATTTCATTTCTTTAAAAAAAAGAAATCTGTATCATTCTAAAATAACTTTTATTGTTTTGTAATGTATGGATGTGGCCTACCATGGTAATAGGACTTGTGTTTAAAAGTGAACCCAATTATTCTCCCACCACCTTCCCCTAACACATTACATATTCAAAGAAATCTTTGCTGGATTCTGCATGAATTGGGATTTTATTTTAGCTGTAAAATTGATTTTAAAAAAAACTCTAGCATGTTAATAAAAATGTTTTAATTAGCTTTTCTTTGCAATGTCAATATCTATTATATTCGTGTGGTTCCCTCTAGTGGTTAATTTTTCATGAAAATTCTGTCTTTCTTCCCAAAGAGCCCTGATTTGTTTGTTTTCTCCAACAAATATTATACAACTAAAATCTTTTTCTCAAAAGCACTAACACATTGCTCCTTATACACCAGTGTTCAGTCTTACCCTTTGTTGCATTAGCAGCTATGGCCAATGGAAGCATCTCGTTTTAGCTTTGCATCTGTAGACATGGCATAACATGCCACCTTCCTTTTTCGAAATATTTTCTTTACCGTATTTTTTAATTGGGGCATAATAGTTGCACATAACGGTGGGATTTGTTGTTACATATTTAGACATGCGCACAGTATACAGCATAATTTTGTCAATATCACTCCCCAGCACTTCCCCCTCCCCTCCCTCTCCCCCTCTTTTCTTTCCTCTACTGCTGTCCCTTTGCTTGTCTTGAGATCCATCCCCAACACACACCTTTCCTTTCCTTTTCCTGTATACTTCCACCTGAGAGAAAACATCTGACCCTTGACTCTCTGAGTTTGGCTTATTTTGCTTAACATAATGGTCTCTAGTTCCAGTCATTTTCATGCAAATGACATAAGATCATTTTTCCTTATGGTCAAATAAAACCTCATTTGTGTGTGTGTATACCACATATATTTATCATCATATTTACACACACACACACACACATCACATGTTCTTTATCCATTCTTTATTCGTTGATGGACATCTAGGCTGGTTCCATAGTTTGGCTATTGTGCATTTTGCTGCTATAAACACGGGTATGCATCTATCACTTTAGTTATGATGACTTTAATCCTTTAGGATAAATACCAAGGATTAGTATAGCTGGGTCATATGGTGGTTCCACGCCTAATCTTTTAAGGAACCTCCATACTGATTTCCATAGTGGATGTACTAATTTATAGTCCAACTGACAGTGTAAAAGTGTTCCTTTTCCCCCACACTCTTTCCAGCATTTATTACTGTATTCTTTTTTGTTGAGGGATGAGTAACAGGGGATTGAACTCAGGGGCATTCGACCACTGAGCCACATCCCCAGCCCTATTTTTTTTATCGTATTTAGAGATAGAGTCTTACAGAGTTGCTTAGCAAGCCTCATTTTTACTGAGGCTGGCTTTGAACTCGTGATCCTCCTGCCTTAGCCTCCCGAGCCACTGAGATTACATTCAGGCACCATCTATTGTTTGTATTCTTGATGACTGCCATTCTGACTGGTTTGAAATGAAATCTCAGTATAGTTTTGATTTGCATTTCCCTATTGCTAATGATATTGAACATTTTTCACATCTTTGTTGGACATTTGTATTTTTTCTTTTGAGAAGTGTGTATTTGTTTGCTCATTTATTAACTGGGTTATTTGGAGGGGTTCTGGTGTTTTTTGAGTTCTTTATATATTCTAGATTTTAATCCTTTAGTGAAGATCTTCCATTCTGCAGATTTTCTCTTCATGTTCTTAATTGTTTATTTTGCTGTACAGAAGCTTTTTAATTTGATGCTGTCCCATTTATTAACTCTTGGCATTATTTCTTGAGCTTTAAGGTCTCATTGAGAAGAAAGTTGTTGCCTGTGCCTATGTGCTTAAATGTTGACCCTACATTCTCTTCTATGAGTTATGTAATTTCTAACCTAATTCCTAGGTCTTTGATCCATTTTGAGTTGGTTTTTGTAAAGGATGAGAAATAGGGTCTAGTTTCATTCTGCTACATATGTATAACCGTTGTCCCAGCACCATTTATTAAAGAGGCTTGCTTTTTTCCAGTGTATGTTATTGGCACCTTTGTCAAGGATCACATGACTGTAGATGTATAGGTTTGTTCCTTTGTCTCCTATTTGGTACTATTGGTCTATGTGTCTGTTTTTATTGCAGTACTATAGATGCCTTCTTCTTAGTATATATTGTATGTAGGGAAAGTATTAATTGAAATTTTAAGATTTGATTTGATTCAGTGAGCATCCATTAGCCAATCTTTGTGTAGGACCTACAGAAATGATTTTGATATAGGATTCTAATTCTGATGTATTTACTTGATCTTGCTAAACAACTGGTTCCATAGGATTTTATATAGTAGAGGAAAATGTACTTGCAAAGATTCCTCTGATAAAGTAGAGTATTTCTTTTTAAAAAAATTTTTTTAGTTGTAGATGGACACAATACCTTTTTATTTAATTATTTATATTTGTATGTGGTGCTGAGGATCAAACCCAGTGCCTCACCCATGCTAGGTAAGCATTCTACCACTGAGCTACAACCCAGCCCTGAAGTAGAATATTTCTTAATTCTGAACTACAAAGCAGAAATAAAAGGCAAGTTTTCCTTGTCTATATTATAATTTAGCAAGGTTTAAGCAGAGCCCCTAATGAAAATAGAACCTCAGAAAAAAAGGGCCCATTAACTTACACAAGAGGTAAAAAAAAAAAAAATACATCCATGTTGTGATTAAGATTGTTGGTCAAACTGGTTTTTTGCTTTAGTTTCTTTGTTTAACTTCGTATGTATTTTTTCTTTAACATACACCCATTGCAGGACTCAAATTCAAAATATGTCACATTATTTTTAATAAAAATTATAAATTTAGTTGAGGAAGAGACTCGTCTTTAGAATCATCTATAATATTTGGGCACTGCCCCTGAGTATCCTAATGCCATGAGCAGATTGTAGATGAGCAGTAAGTGAGCAAGTTCTTGCGCAGTTTACAACCCATAGGAACACGTATTTAGGAGACAATTCACATTCCATTCCCTATCATTCTTTCCCATATTTGCTCAGACAGCATAGACATTGTCTTCTTACTGTGATCTTTGGGAAACTAATGTCTGTCCAATTTTTCAGTCTGGCCAATCAAGGTCCTGTAAGGAAGGGGATTGGAGGCAGACTTGCTTCTAACTCAGAAAGTATAACAAACCCTAGGAGATTCCAATAATTTGGGACTGTATGTGAATTAAATGACTGCCTTTCTGGAGAAAGCTAATACCCCTGAATCCCTCTGGGCCTCTCTGTCTCAATGGAAATGCATGGCTGGAGCGCCCAATCCCTACTCTGATAGAACTCTAGAACAAAACATCTTCGAAGTAGTTAAGTGAGAAGGAGGGTTCCAGAGTTGGGTCTGTTCTCTAGGGGACTCTCATGTAATTGGTACCCCTATGAATTGCTTATTTAAGTGTATTCCAGTTTATGAAGTGCTGCTAAATACAAACATACATATGAACAGGGAGAAGAAAGTAGAAAACAATTTTTTAATGTAGTAGAAGAAGACATGCTCTATGAGAAATGTAAATGTTGTCCCTTCCAAAAGGTTCCAGACACAACATGAAAAACTTTTCTTTTTACAAAGTGTCACCAATCGTAGCACTGACAGGATTGGGGGAAAATTAATTTCCTTTAAAAGAAAATTCCCCAAAGTAAAATCCTTTAGATTAGAATCTAAGGAGAAAAGCATTATATATTATTCATCTAAAAATTGGAATTTCTGATGAACTGAATAGCTACTAATGGATGAACCATCTCCTCTTTCAGGCATCATCATGTATAGCCATCCTTATCCAGGTGTGCAAGACCAGGAACAGGCCACGTAAGTAGATATCTCTGCCATGACTTCTTTCTCCTTGGCATAGCTGAGACTCTGTAAAAGTGCTCTAACTGGAAATCACAGTTGCATCTGAATGAAAGTCAGTCTAGAAGGGCTGGTTTTATAAAGTCACTGACTGGGTTAAAAGGAAGTTTCTGAAAGGGTGCAGAGTGGGTTGCCAAGTAGAGCTTGTGGACTGCAGATGCACTCCGTCTGCTGCTTTTCCGAGTCAGGTGCATAAGGGCTTCATCATTCTGCCTTCGCTGCTTAGCAGGCAAGTCCCGTTTCTATGCCCCAGATCCATACATCCCTTGCATACATGCTGTAACCCTTGGAGACTGAGGTTTTTCTATCAAATATCCTTAGTCAATTCAGATGCGTTGGAACTACATTTATTCCAGGGTCACAGTGGAGTCATGTCAAAGATATTATCTGGCTGTCTTGCAGGAAGCCTTATTTGTACCACAGCCAACTCTTGTACTGTTTTGTTGATGGTTTGAGTCATGAATCTTCCTGAAAGGAAAAGAGTTCCAAAACTTATGTGTGCTTTCCTCTTCCCATTGCTCACCATAGAATCAGCAGTTTAATCGATATTTTAGTGGCACTGTCCATCCTGATGGGTTATTCTGTCACCACCGCCAGCTTTGTCACCTATGTCGTAAGGGAACATCAGACCAAAGCCAAGCAGTTGCAGCACATTTCAGGCATTGGTGTGACATGCTACTGGGTAACAAACTTCATTTACGATATGGTGAGTAACTTATGTCATTGCAAGAAAGATAGGATTCATTTGGCAGAGTTTAATATTCAAGAGTTATTTACTCTAGTTGTTGGAATTATTATCACAAGGACAGTAAATTAGGAAAAAATAATTTTGAGTCCAGTGTTTGGAGGACAGAGAAAACTGCCTTTGCTCATCTCTGGGATATATCAGATTCTAAGAGCACTTGTCAATATGTAGGTTCCTGGGCCCCAGTCCAAATGGATTAAATCTATATCTTGGGAGTGGAGTGTGGAGAGTAGGCATTTTAAGCAATCCCCCAGGTGACTTTAAGCACACTGAAGTCTTAGAACCACTACTGTGGAGAAATAGAAGCTGAGCAGTAAAACAGCCTTATCTAATTGTGCCAAGTAATCAAGATTATAAAAATTTAATCAAGTAATCGTGAAAAATTCGGAGTAGCAGTCCCTACTGAATGACACATTAGAGAAGATTATCAGGGAAAAGAAGGAATGTATTTTATTGATGTCTGTCTCATTTGCATAAGAATGTTCCCAAAGTTCAGATGGTTATTCTTGACTTGAAACGTGCCAGTGTTGGCCAAAAGCCCAGGATGAGGATGCATTTGCCTGTGATCATGGTGAAATTGCCTGAGTTGTTGTCAAGATCATTGGGTTGAAGAGTTGGAGAGTAATTAACTGCATATCCATTTTGTTAATGTATCCAGTGAGGTCTGAAATGTGTTCATTGTTAGAAGCCAAATCCAAGAGAATGGTAATGACTACTCTGGACTTCGTAGAAACTTTCATGTTAAGAAAGCTTCAAGGATATCCTTCTTTGAAAGTCTACTTACTACTGAGATTCTGTGGTCTGATATCTGGTGCTCATTCCAATTTAGGAGATTTCCATTCCCACAACACCCCCAAAAAACACCCCAAAGTAAATTACCACCACCACTGTTTGCACCTTGCCTCAAACTCTTCCACTTTTAGCATTTCTACTTTCCAACAGAATACTGAGTTATTTGTTCATACACTTGTGATTCCAAGAATGTGTGGGTCCCGCTGCCCTGCTGTTTTGCACAGAGTGTCTCACACAGATAACCAAGCCTTAGAAATCAACCATCTGAGAGCTGCAGCATTCAAACTGAAATCAATACTTTAAGGGCTGCCTCTAATACCAAGATACCTGGCTGTCTTATCTTTTTCACCGAACCTCTGTCACTGAATGATCCCAAGTGTTAAAGCCTGGAGGCAGGAACACCTGGGGCTTCTTGTATATCTACAAAGAGAGAAACTGGTTTTACTCATATTGGAGGAGACAAATTCTCAAGTAAAATCAATGTAAAATAAGCTGAACATTACGAGCAACAGGAACATAAATAAAAATTCATTCCTTCAAATTCATCTAGGTCAGCTTATTGCAGCTTTAAACTAGATAGCTTATTGATTTTTTTAAAAAGGTATTGGCCATATATTAAATATTGTTTTACATATTTCCATAGGTCTTCTACTTGGTCCCTGTAGCATTTTCCATTGGTGTCATTGCAATTTTCAAATTACCTGCCTTCTACAATGAAAGCAACCTAGGTGCTGTTTCTCTCCTCCTTCTGCTGTTTGGGTAAGCTGCTGATTGAGCAATGAAAGAACTAACAGAATCAAATGCTCCTAGACACAAATAGGACCTCAACCTCATTAGCTAATTTGCAGTTGTCTTGGGGTTTCATTTGACATGAGTGATGACTAATGATACATTACAATTGCTAGTCCACAGTCTGTAAAGTAAAGTCTGCCTCTGAAAATTAGTGTTGTTATCATTAAAGAGCACTTACTGGGTGCCAAGTGTTATACTTACCAATTTACATATATAATCTAATCTATACAAAAACACAGGCTTTAGAATGACCAGGGAAATGCATATACAAAGGTTTTGACAAATTATATGAATACATATAGCATTTATAAGGTGTATAAATTTACATATACTTTATCTTTTTAGAGATGCCTAACAGGACACACATAACATTGTTGTTTTCACATTAGGCTAATACAAGGCGACATAATCAGTGCTTAGCATAGCAGTCTCCCTGCCCTGAATGCGTGGGTAGTATCCCTTGGTTAGCTATTGTCACTGATATAAGACCTTTGTGTGTCGAGTGTTATTTAATTTCCTCCAGTATTGTTTAAGTTTGCTCAAAACAAGCTTCCCATCTTCTCACCAGGTCCTATCTGCTTAGCTGACCTACAATGATGCCATTATTTCCCCTCAACTTTAAATTATAAGATTTATACAGATTGAACTCATAATTCTGAGCAACAAAAGTCTTGCCTGGAAAGGATTACACCACCCCCACGGGGGAATAATTTGTAGTTGTAATGATATAGGACTGACTGTTCGAGATTCCTTTTCAAAAAGAGGCTTCTTGCTATCATTTAAAAAACATTCTTTGAAGTTTTTTTTTTTTTGTCAAAAAGAGGAATGAAAATGAGATCTAGCTACAAGGCTTGGCAACTCATCCCTAATGTTTGCTTTTACTTTAGAAACCCATCTAGGTGTTTATTGCTTTATAAAATGGGATAATTAAGGTGTAATTTTAATTCTTTGTATGATGAACCTGTAGGTATGCCACGTTTTCTTGGATGTACTTGCTGGCTGGTCTCTTTCATGAAACAGGAATGGCCTTCATCACTTACGTCTGTGTCAACCTGTTTTTTGGCATCAATTCCATTGTTTCCCTGTCGGTGGTATACTTCCTATCCAAGGAAAAGCCTAATGATCCGGTGAGGACCCTCTTAGTCAGTTCAAGTTCAGTGAATGTATCAGAAGTTTTAACATGTTCAAGGTGGAAAGATTTTTCTTTATTCTGTCTTCTATAAATAGAAAGAAATATTATTTGCTTCTATTAAAGCTACAGCTTTAAAAACTTCTCTATAAACTCCACCTAGGTTAATGCCTATTATTGTATTTCCTGAGAGTCAAAAACTATTGACATTGGCTAGATCTTGAATGGAGTGATGGAGGTGAAATCAGATATATTGTGTGGTAGTTCATAAATCATGCCACCAATTGGTCAGCTAGACATTTCCCTCATTAACAAAGCCTTATCGTATGGTGGTGTCAAGGAGAATGGCTTAGTTATGTGACATTGGGTTAGGATTCATGGGAACATTCATAAGGGAAAAACCTAATCCATTCCCTTTCAATCACGTGTTGGAATCTACTTCATTGTAAGCATCACTTTCCATTCAGAGCTGAGAGTTATGATTAGTGAGAAGCACTAACAGAGAAGAATAGAGAGGAAGTGAAGTCAACTGAGGGACCAACAAGCACACACCAGGAGGAGGAAAATTCACGAGGTGGAAGTAGTTGGCCTCAAGTGTGAATAATGTTGAAAATGAGCCATTTGCTCCTTTTTTGAGATATTGACTCTCCTCCCATCTCATTTCGCCTTTTTAGTCCCTTTCCAAATGGATATCACCTTAGGTTCTGAACCAAGACCTCCCTTATGGGGCACCTACTGATATTCCCTGTCAGACCCTGACACCCTGGCTAGTCCTACATTCCCAAAGTCTGAGGAAGGTCTAGAAGTGATTTTGCCTCTAGACATGGGCCTAACACCTTAGGTCACCTCAAGAAAAACACTCTCTTTACTTGCATTTCAATAATAAACCTCCACCATTTGGTTATAGTAAATATGTCCATGAAAATTCAGCATACGTGTGAAATAATGGCTGATCCAGACAGAATTCTCAAAATTTGTCTACATCTAACTTTACATGTTTGTTCATTTGTTGGAGTTCTGACACTGAGCTTTCTTGTTATTTCTCGTTTTTAGACTTTAGAGCTTATTTCTGAAACCCTCAAGCGAATTTTCCTGATTTTTCCTCAATTCTGTTTTGGCTATGGTTTGATTGAACTATCACAACAACAGTCAGTCCTGGACTTCTTAAAAGCATATGGAGTGCAATACCCAAGCGAAACTTTTGAAATGGACAAACTTGGTGCAATGTTTGTGGCTTTGGTCTCCCAGGGCACCATGTTTTTTCTCTTGCGACTTTTAATCAACGAATGGCTAATAAAAAAGTTCAGGTAAGTATAATGAAAGCACAGTTTTTGACATCCATGATGGAGCTCAGTTTCAAATATGCAGGGAGGGGTCAATAGCCCATTTTTCCATTAGTAGTATGGAAATGTTTTGGTCAAAAACTTTAAAAATTTTGTAGTGTAATTTGTCATTTGTTTCATTCTAATAAGTAGTTATCTCACCTTACTATGTTTCTACAAGGTTTGCTCTAGAATAAGGAAAAAAATAAATAAGTACAGCTGTTATCCTTAAAGAGTAAGATTTAGTGGCAGAGAGAAAATACATGCATAAACACAAATTTGAGTTTGGTAGGATAGAAAACACTTTCATGGACAGAAATGAGAAAGAGGATTGAGTATGTGCCATGTCGGCAATGAGTTTGGGAAAAACAAGTAGAAATAAAGTGAGGAACCATAAATGAAAAGAAGTGCACATTACAGTGACATAGCATTTCTATTTATAGTAAGTTTTCATATAGATATGTTTGCACAAATGCAGGATTATTTATATATAAGAAAACTGCTCATCACAGTAACCATCTTTAACAGCAAAAGAATGGAAACAACCAGAATGTCCTTTGTTTAAAGACTAGTTAAATTATGGGCATATATTCAGAAATACAACATTATGCATCTTGAATCCTTGGGGAAGAGATTTGGACTTTATTCAGCAAACAAATGGTAGTTCATTAAATGTCTTGAACAGAGAGTGCCATGATCAAATAGTGCTTTGGGGGTGCCATTTTGTGGAGCTAGTGCAGAGCAGAATGGGACAGTCAGACACTGGCACAGCTTGAGGCTCCTGTAGCAATCTAGATGGGGAGCAAAAGCTCTCCATGAGGATAGAAATAGAGATGATTCATGGCAGAACAGTATAAGAGACTGTTCTGAATGGATTTTGTAATAGGGAAGATTCAAAGAAAACATCACAATTAGAGAAAGATTTTGTAATAGAGAAGATTCAAAGAAAACATCACAATTAGATAGGTCTCTGGACCTATCATTAAAAGAAACAGAGACATTATGAGGAAGACCTGGATTGATGTGTTGGATTTTCACATTTTATTTGTTTGGTTTGGTTTTGGTATTTGTTAGGCAAGATATTGAGGTGAGTTTGGAACTTAGTGAGTTTGCAGAGCTGATAACCCTAAAATATTGTCTAGATCCTGAGTGAGACATTGATAGTGAAAAGCATATAGAATGAAGAATGATGCCCTATTATTGATAATTTTAAAATAGATCTGCTTATAGCATTGTGCATATAGTTAACTTAAAGCTTAGTTAAGAAAATGGATTTCATGTTTTGTGTTACCACAATTTTGAGAGAGAGAAAGAGAGAGAGGTGAAGAAGAGGAACAGGAGGGTTTTTATGTTAGTTTGTTTGTTTATTGTTTTAAAAACATGATGGCTGTTCTTGGGCTGGTAGTTGTTGATTTCACTAATAATTCTGAACCCCCTCTTGGAGACTAACTTAAGACACATTTTTATCTCCTTGTTACTGAATTTAGGGTTCAGAATTTTAACAGTGGATCTGTAAACATTTAAGGCATGGAAAACAAAACCACTTCCTAAATATCACAGTGAATATGGTGAAGAGAGTTCATACTAGTTTTTTAGTTATTTGCATCACAGAGTACATGATAAAATTTAAAAGAAGCATAATAATGGATGGTATACTTTCAGCAAAGTGAAAACACATTAGAACATATCAGAACTGAGTGCTGATCTTTCATAATCATTGATGTAAAATCACTGGGTCCATTTCTTAGACTCTTCTTCAGAAAATTTAGCTCCTCACCTGTGGCAGAGACAATAGATGAAGATGAAGATGTTCGGGCTGAGAGACTGAGGGTGGAGAATGGTGCTGCTGAGTTTGACCTGGTCCAGCTCCATCGTCTCACAAAGACATACCAACTCATCCACAAAAAGATTATTGCTGTAAACAACATAAGCATCGGGATACCTGCTGGAGAGGTAAGGAACTATGTCATGTTTCTATTCTTTTACGTGGCATAAGTTACAAAAATCTTCAGTTATTTAACTTCAATTTTTTTTTGAAATATGAAACTTAAGTTCTGAATATTTCCATGAGATATGTGAGTGTGTGTATGTGTGTGTGTGTGTGTGTGTGTGTGTGTGTGTGTGTGTGTGTAATTTACATGTCTATATTACTTGCCCTGTGAATCTTCCCTCTTGGCAGGGGGATTCATTAATAGCAATCCCACAGCAAGTCCCGATCCCTTACCCAAATTCCTCTTCTCTCTGGGGTGGACTTTCCTGCAGAGAGCCTGTTCAGACAGGGTATTCTCTTCAATATTTCATTTCCAGACCTTTCCAAAAAATACCATGAGGAAATCAGAAGTTCTCGGAAAAAAAAAAAAAAGGTCCTAGAACAGCATCTATTTATATTCTTGCTATTTTCACAGACACAATATGAAGGCAACTTGAAAAAAAGAAAAGAAAAAGAATATGGCTATTTCCTTTAGTTTTCTGAGAAGAACTGCAAACTTCATGCACCCAATTTATTAAAAAACATCGCTTTAGCAGCTTATTCAGTAAAGTTGTGATTTTTGTGTGAATAGTTTAAAAATCTATAAATGTAATTACATCATTGGGTGAGCATATCTTACTGGTGGGGTATTTTATGGGTGTCACAGAAAGGGGTGCTATTGCAATATGTAAAGCAGATCCTCTGTATGTATAAATGTTCACATGGCAAAAGGAAAAAAAAAACATATCCATTCTTTTAAAAGAGAAAGCTTTACCAAAGTATCAAACACCACGAAAAATTCTAATGGCTTATTTTTCTTGGAAATGATTTTTCCAGGGAAGAGGGAAAGAGACAACAATAGCAGTGTATCTAAGTTTTTCATCTTTTTTCTCCCTCAAACTAGTGCTTTGGCCTTCTTGGGGTGAATGGAGCAGGGAAGACCACCATATTCAAGATGCTGACTGGGGACATCATTCCTTCCAGCGGAAACATTCTGATAAGAAATAAGACTGGGTATGAAAAGCTTAGGCTTTCACTTACTGAAAGCACCAAAATTAAAACAATTTCAGTGAACGTTTTATGTAATTTTGTGGTTGTATTATTAAATTTTTAGGCGGAGGGAAAAACACTATTGAAGTAAAGGGATATTTTTACACCTTAAAGTATGACTTTGATAGTGGGACTATTTTATCCCCTTTTATCAAAATTACCAACCACCATGACCAAAATAGAGCCACCTTCCCAACATTTGGGGACCAAGGAAGACAGGTCTTTTGAAAATCACATGCTTTTGATCTTCTCCATTCAGATCGCTGGGCCTCGTGGACGCTCACAGCTCCTTTGTTGGCTACTGCCCTCAGGAAGATGCCTTAGATGACCTGATGTCAGTGGAAGAACATCTGTATTTCTATGCCAGGGTGCATGGAATTCCAGAAAAAGATATTAAAGAGGTAAGTACACATGTGAAAAACTCATTCCTTTGAAGACCATTGCTGTTCCTGTTTCTCAGTCCACTACACCCCCCAGGAAACTAACTTGACATCTGGAAAACGGTGACATTTTCCTCCTAGCGATGACAGTGAACCCGACTTAGCTTGATTGTGTGTCCTGCATACACACCTATGAACTCAGCTTTAGAAACTCCTCAGCCGTGTTTGTTCAGTTACCCTTTTAAGAACTGTCAAACAGAGGATCATGCTTGCATTAGGCTATGAGTTGGGCCTTGGATGCTGATGCCCGTACTTCCTTTGGTGTCCAAATAAGCATTGACACCTACAATTAACTGCCAAATGCCTGAGTGGCACAGAACAGCTTCCATTTTTATTTATTTATATTTTGATGTTGGGGATTGAACCCAGGACCTTACACATGCTAAGCACACGCCCTACCACTGATCTATGTCCCCAGTCCCCCATTTTGACTTTTAATCTGTGAGTCTATCTTACTGCAGCTATTTGCCTTTGTAATGGGATGGCTAACCCTTAGGGCAGTTTCCTCTGTTTCACAACCCTGGAGACCTGCTGTATAAAGTCCAACCAGGATTTCATTATTTGCCAGGGCTATTTAACTACAGAAATAACCACAAGAACCCATGATTCCTAATGCACTAAAGTTTTGATAGTGGGTCAGTTTTAAATAGACTTAAAACCTTTGTGACAAATCGCCTCTCAGTAAGAAGAAAGATGAAGCAGTGATGACAATCAATGAGAAACCTGCCTTTGAATTCTTTTTTAGTTCTTTTAAGCTTTTAAGCTTTATAGGAGAATCCTGTGGTAATACAGCATAAAATACAATTTGCAGTTGTAAACACACCCCCCCCACACACACACACACATTTGGGGAAAAGAATCCCATTTGAAAATGAGTCTCTGAGGAATTGCTTTTTATTTCTTTAAATAAACCATGAATTTTGAAATGGGTCTTTGAAAATGGAAATAAAAAATCTATGTTGAATTTAAATGTTTGCTTTTTTTTCTAGATCTATATTGTCCATGACAAAATTTTTTTTCCACAAGCCGATTTTCTTCTATTTGATGCTTTAAGGGTTTGGGCAGGGAAAGGTCAAGATAATTCTTCTTTTATTATCCACAGACTGTTCATAAACTCCTTAGGAGACTTCACTTGATGCCCTACAAGGACAGAGCTACCTCTATGTGCAGTTATGGCACAAAAAGAAAATTATCTACTGCGCTGGCCTTGATAGGAAAACCTTCGATTCTACTACTGGTAAGAGATTCATTAGGAAAAAGGCTAGTAAGTAGTTTAAACACCATATCCTCTTGTGCATGCTAGCAATTTCATCATCTTTATTCAAGTCAATATTTAGTGACATCTTACCACATGCCAGCTATTGTGCAAAGATGCACCATCCAATTAAGGGAATTTACATCAGCACAGAACTTATGACCACATAGGTCCTCAGAAAACATTTTTTTTTTCTTGTCTCCTGAAGCAATGTGGGTTTCAGTGAAAATGATTAGCATGGGAATGGGAATTAACTGAGACAAATTCAGGGTATTCAAATCACTAAGTGAAGTTATGGAATGTGGCAAAAATTTAATTCCCATATATTGACAAAATCATTATCTGTTGGGAACCGATGGGATAAACTGGGATTTTCCGTTGTTTAGGAGGACAGGCTTATTTTAGAACAATGTGTTGTGCTATGATTTTATTTCTTTGAATCTTAAAAATATGAATTACCTAACCTGAAATGGGATGGATAATATACCATGCTATTTTGTCTGAATTTAGGAGAAGGAGAGCAAGAAACCTATTCTACATTCATATTTTAATTAAGAGTTGGAAAATTAAATTGATCACCTGAAAATAAAAATTGCACCTAGGAAGATATAGTATTCTGTCCTCCAGGCCCAATATTGAAGAAGGATTTATTTCAGAGAAACAAACTTGCCCTTATTTTAGAAGATCCCCTTCATTCAGTGACCTCCAAACTCTGAGAAAGAATTAACTTATGCAATAAAAATCCAGTTATAAATCACCACATTATTCCAGAGTTAAGTCATACAGTGGATCAAATCATTGAAATTGCCCAGATAGAATGATGCACAGCCTAGCTTTCTGTAATACCGGCAGCTTCTAATGCGTCGCATCCCTGCCAATCGATGCTTATAATAGAATTCTATTGTGTAAGTGTCCCTTAAATTGAACACAACAATCCTTAGGCACCCTTGTGAGATAATACATGTAAAACATTTTAAAATATTAAAAGCACTACTTAAATGCTGTATAGTAATGAGCCCAAAGAAATTCATGTTCTGAAAGAAAGACCCTATTTTCTCCTTCTACATTTGTTTACTATGTAAGCTATTTCCTTCAAAAATAGGAACAATGACAGTCTATATTTTACTGTTTCCCCAAATTAACACTCACTCCTTTCTTTAAATTTAACATGTTAGGGGCTGGGGCTATAGCTCAGTGGCAGAGTGATTGCCCAGCATGTGTGAGGCACTGGGTTTGATCCTCTTAAAAATAAACAAATGAAATAAAGACATTCTGTCCATCTACAACTGCATTTTTTTTTTAATTTAACATACTACTATAAAAATAAGCCACTGATTATCCCATGTATGTATTTTCCACTTCAGATACATTTTTAAATTTTTACCTACTCTTGACCTATATTTTGTTTCTTTAATCATCTGTCAGGATCTGTTATTGTTTATTTAGATTATCTGCTATTGCATTTTGAATTTGGCGTCTGAACACGTTTGAAAACATCATTTACTTTGAAAAATAATGTCTATTTCTACTTGGTAACTTCTGCAAATCTTATTTTTGTTTTCCAAGGAGTGTTAAATTTCAATTAATAACATAAAACTAAAAATATGCCTCCAACATATTAACTGAAATGTCAAATTGTGTTCTTTTCTGCTTCACATAACACGTTATCACTCGCCGTCACAATTCTGCTTTCATGAGCAAGATAGCAATCTTGTTGATGTAGCTCCCTATATATATGTGACAATGTAGAATTAAATGTAAAACTCCTGCCTTGTCAGTAACTGAAGCAGAATTTTTTTTTCCAAAGAAACCTAAGAGATGGATGCAAAGCCACAGGGTGTCAACTTTACTGAGACTTTTTTTTTTTTTTAAACAGATTGATAATTTTATATAGTTAATTTTGAGCTTTTTGACGGCAGCAGAAAGAGTCCTATTAAGTATAAAACAAGTTTAGTCACAGGACTTCGAAAACAGATTTCTGTTCTAGGGAATTGAGATGCAGTGATTCATGTAAAGAACCTCATCAAAACTTAATTAATTTGATAAATTTTTCTTGTAACTCCCTATTAAGGATGAGCCGAGCTCTGGAATGGATCCTAAGTCGAAACGGCACCTCTGGAAGATCATTTCAGAAGAGGTACAGAACAAATGTTCTGTCATCCTCACGTCTCACAGGTAAATCGAGGGCAGGACCTTTAAAGTCAAACGGCACCATTTTAGAATGATAGCTGAAAAAAGCAGTTCCATGTTATCTATTTAGATGATCAACACCACAATTGTATGGAAGGGTTTCATGTTTGTAGACTACGGGCAAGTCAAGCAGGTTTCATGGTGAGAATATTGGGATGAGGCAGAGTGTAAGATCTAAGCAATGTTTTTGAAAACAATTTTTCATGGACCTACAGCCCTCTTAACTCAACGATGGCTCCCTATTCCCTATCAAATAAAGTTCAGGATCCTTAGGCTTAGTGTGCAAGGCCTCCTGGCCTCATCTAATCTCCAGCCTCTTTTTCCTGCGACATTTCTGCTATCAGTTGTCATGAACAGCTCATGGTTCTGCATGCTCGCACTACCTCTTCCTATCTCCTTTCTTCAGCTGTGCTTTCTACTTGAAATAGTCTCTTTACCAACTATCTCTGGGGTTCTAATCTTACCAGTTTTTCCAGAACCATTTCACTGGCTTTTCCTCCCATGAAGTAGTCCCCCTGAATCAGCTAAATATAAGAGGTACTAAAGCATTTTATCTGTGGCTTTCTTATGAGGTTGGCCTTGTGCTGTAATTTGGATTAAGTTCACCTTGCATTATAATGATCCTATAGTGGAAAAAAGTATTGGATTTGTTTATTACCAAGAGACTTATTTATATCTTAACTTTGTCCTCAGCACACCAGAGCAGATCATTTCATTTCTATGAACATTTGCACGAAGTAGACAGGGTGATGCCTAAGATTGCCTCCAGTTCTCATTGTCCATGAAATGAGAGAGCATGTAATTGAGTACAGGTTAACTAGTTATAAATCCAAATCATAAAAGCCAATCAGAGTATGAGGCATAATGAAAAAGCTTGGGGTTGTTTTAGAAACCTTTCTTAGGAAATGTACATCCTGAATCAGAGCCTAAATGATTTTGAAAGAAATATTGTTTTTGATAGAGGGGGCATTCTAGGTGAAAGAGATGGCCTTGAATTTTAGAGGAAACACTAATAAACCCAACCTGAAGACATCCCATTTATATTTTAAGAGATTCTATTTTTTTATTCTCCTCCAGGAGAGATTTCTAAGGTGCTATAATGAAATGATTAAACTTGTGCTTATGAACTTCAACCCAGTTTTCTATGCTCTGAATGTTGATGTGATTCTGCTCTGTCTTTCAGCATGGAAGAATGTGAAGCCCTCTGTACCAGGCTGGCCATTATGGTGAATGGGAGGTTCCAATGCATAGGATCTTTGCAGCATATAAAAAGCAGGTAAAGAACGAATATGTTGTTTAACACATTGTGTAAGACTGTCAATCTAATGGTGCCTCAGTTAGTTTCAAAGATTATCTCAGCAACCTGTTTTGCATGTAGTAAAACAAGTATGGAAAAGCTAATCATTGTAAGTAATCATTGACTCACCTTAAATTTACATTATTTTATTAAGGGTTTATTATACTTTTTTATTAATAACTCCAATCTTTGAAGGCCTAAAGCTAATAATAATAATAATAATAATATAAAACAAATAATGTACAAATGAAATACTCTGAGGAACTAATTTTAAGAGTTTACTGAATAATAAATTAGACCTTGACAAGTATATGAAGGCATAGATTTTTATCTAGCATGTTCATTTGCCATTTGCCCAGGTTTTCACTAAGCTATGTGACACTTTTAGCACGTTGAAAATCTTTTAATCAGAAATACATGGAGAAATGTGCATAAATATTATATTATCATCAAATTCAAATTAAATTAATAGTTTCTATTCAGCAGGGTGTATATGCATTTATACATATCCATGTTAATCTCCAAACTTCAGGATGATACTTTATACCTTCCTGCAGAACAACCTGACTTTCTTATAAAATAGCATTAACCAAGATAAGGAAAAAAAGATAAATGAGGCCTTTTGTTGCTCTTAGGGAGTTTGTTTTAACTTGTTTAAAAACGCTACTCTTGGTATAGTTAATTCCAGTATATTTATTTAGTAGTTATTTTTAAACCCCCAGTAATTTTGATCTTCACTGTTATTACTGAATCTCCAATGCCCCACTTCTCAAAGCTTTTCTTACTTTAAATTAGAAACTATTTAACCCCAGAAATTGCCATCGTTTGCCAATTTATTGATGTCAAAGAAAGTCAAGATTTTATGTTTTCCTTTCCAATGTTGCTTTTGCCCAAAGAATCTGACTTAGTATAGAGGTAGAAATAAATAAGAAACCAAGGCAGTGAACTTATTTCAAGTTTGCAACATGCCCTGAACTTTTATGACAAAATGATAGTCTTTATATAAGAAATGGGGTCGTAATGGTTGGCTCGGGTCCTATTTCATTATCTAGAATTTCAGGGGAGCTATTTTGGCAAAATGTAACTCATACTGTATTTTGCACTTTTTCTTTCTAGGTTTGGACGTGGATTTACTGTCAAGGTTCACTTGAAGAATAACAAAGTGAGCATGGAGACCCTCACGAGGTTCATGCAGCTCCACTTTCCAAAAACGTACTTAAAAGTAAGTGTAACTAACCTGCCTGTGGCGCTTGGCCAGCTTTGACACTCAGAATATCTGACATCACAAGGAATGTCCACCATGTTAGTTTCAAGTTCTGAAGCACACTTGATATGAACAAAGAATTTCAAATGATTTATTTTTATACCTATTTAAAGTTAACATAGTCCTTTCATATACACAGGCATTTATTTCTCTCTCATACAAAAGTTTCATGACCATACAATATTTGTTTTCAAGTTTTATACAGTGCCAGTTTACTAGTTACATATGTTTGGGAACGGAGGGATGACAGGTATTACATGACCAAGGGCACTTCTTAGGGAAAAAAATGTTAGTGAGTTCCAGAATGTTATAGCTGGAGGAGGTTAACTCCTTTGTTCCCCTCACTTGAAAAATAAACCCACAAAG
This sequence comes from Marmota marmota marmota, assembly GCF_001458135.2. NCBI lineage: Eukaryota > Metazoa > Chordata > Mammalia > Rodentia > Sciuridae > Marmota > Marmota marmota. The sequence goes on along the minus strand of NW_026000005.1, from coordinate 32,735,628 downwards.
ATTTGTATAATCCTCAAGCCCCACAGTAGTTGAAGTATAGTTTTGATTTTTAACTGACATGTGCATTGTGTAGCCACAGGATGGACACACAAGATTATATGCAGCGTGTTCTTAAAATTAATGTACTTCCTTCTGGGAGAGCAATTTATAGAAGATGATGAAATGGAAAATAGTCATTTAAAAAAAAATCAGACCTGGATTAATGAAAAGAAGCCGCAGAGCCATGGGCTGAGCCCAGATGTGCTGGGTGATACCCAGCAAGACACAGAGTCTCTGATCTTTGTTTTTCTCATATGTAAACAAAAATCAACATCTACTTCACAACATTGCTGTTAACTTTAAATAGGTATAAAAATAAATCATTTGAAATTCTTTGTTCATATTAAGTGTGCTTCAGAGTATCTGTGTGTCCATAAGGATACTTCATACTCTATAAAGCACAATATTAATGTGAACTGATTTTTAAGAACAAAACAATGCATCTTTAAATTAATTCTTGTATCTTTACAAATTACTTTTGCCTCAGCCTCCACAGGCTTTGGCTAACTTCTGTAGGAAATAATAGCTTTCATGATTGTTATCAAGACCCATTTCTACACATATTCTGTATATAATTTTTTAAAAATCTATGTACTGTGAAAACTTTTTCCCAAAATGTTTCTTAGCTATTTGTTTTCTAATAAAGTTGTTGTTAAGGAGCAGTAAATGTTAATGAATTTCAAAAAAAATAAAAATAAAAAAATCATAGAATCTGAAAAAAAAAAGACCCATTTCTATCATTTAAATTTAAATCAAATTTTAAAGTTAAAGGATACCTTTATGCACAAATTTTGTCGGTCATACACTTTTTCTTTGGGTAAATTTCTGAGCTGAAATCTTTATTTACTGAGTGATGAAATTACATTTTCCCTGGTCTGTTCCTCTGGAGACCAGTGCCATACAAGGCAAATGAAGTGATGATAAAAGTTTGATTTTTCCCTGAGCAGACCATGCTTTACAAGTCTGCAGTGGTTTCTACATCTCTAGAAAGGAAACAGCCAGAGCAACAATCAAAGGTAGAAATAAGGAAAGTGGTCAGATAACCGTGATAGGCATAATGCAAAAAAGAGTCCATCAGGGAGGTCAGGCACTGAGCAGAGGGGTGAAGAAAAAGAGATCTTGAGGAATAGACGCTGAAACACACCATCCCGACCTGATCCATAGAAACCACAGGGGTAGATTCTGAAATAAGAAATCATCCCAATCGTGGTGTTTAGAAAGATTGCTGTAGCTGCTCCATGCTAGAATAAATCAGTGTCCATTTCTAGGGTTCTGAGGAGACTATTGCAGCAACTTGGATGTGGAGTGATAAGTATCAAGTTAATAATGTCAATGATGCAAATAGAGAGGAAAGGTTCAATTTGAAAGACATCTTAGAGGAAAATGAAAGACATAGTAACCTATTCAATATTCAGAAAAGTGGTGTTATTGATACTCCAGGGCAGTAAGAATAGAGTACTAGTGATACCATTGACTAAAATTTTAAAAACTGAAAAGAATCTTAAGGAGACTTGAGAACAAATATGACGTCATTTGGATGAGTCTCTCCTACAGTGCTTTTGAAATGTAACATCTTTAGCCAATAGAAATTGAGCAGCTCATTTCCAGCCTTTTAGAACAATTGTAACATAAAAATGCAATTTCTAAAATTGATCTCAGAGAAAGATTATGTGAACGGAGCATAAGCTGATGTGTGAGGTACCATTCCGCAAATTTTTTTTTTCAGGCAACATTATGACTTTAGAAGTGAATATGAGTGCAGAATGCTTTGGAATTTTTATTAACTTTTTAATTTGTTTTCTCTTTAACGTTCATAAAATTTTTCATCTCATCTCTACAAGCTGTTAGATTGAAAACACCCCTTATTTACACAGTAGCATCAAATTCAGTGGAATGAATTTCAATATTTTTCTTAACTCTCAATAAAGTAATATCTAATCAAGTCAATATTACCTAACATTGCAAAATGATTTATTTCTTTTGGTTCCCATAGGATCAGCACCTTAGCATGCTAGAGTATCATGTGCCAGTCACGGCAGGAGGAGTAGCAAACATTTTTGATCTGCTGGAAACCAACAAGGCTGCTTTAAATATCACAAATTTCCTAGTGAGTCAGACCACTCTAGAAGAGGTAAGGTGTATGCTACGATCCATGTGTACAGTGTCACATATTAATTATTATGCATCCTGGTTATTTCTTTTTAATGACATTCAATTTATTTTTAATTGAAGCAACATCTAATCTTGCACCTGAAAAACTTAGCAAAGAGCCTCATTTATTTTGGGATATTGAAAAAAAGAAAAAGATGTGAAAGGCATTAACTATTTTTTTAAGGAGAAATGAAGATTTTTCTATTCTTTGTCCATAAGCTTACATGTATATGGGAAGCAACAAAACGTACTTTTTGACCTACAAAAAAAAGAAATAGCTGTCAATGCTGTCCTTACTCTCTCCTGATAGATTTTATAAGGACATTTCATTGGCTTCCTGGATTAGGTGGAATGGGAGAAGACCGACAGAGAATTTGCGGAACTTCATGTTGACTAAATTCACACAATTAAAGCAGCCACTGCAGAATCCTGTTCTTCTACTTACATCTGTCTTAATTACATTTATATTCAACAGCTAGAGGCTGAGTACGTCATTCATCATCACCTCTGCACTGTCTTAACTAAGTTCAGCCCAGCCATGACATGTAGAATGTTTGATTGTGTCTGTCATTGAAAAGGGTCTGAAAATAAGTCCTGACAGGCCTCTGTGTCAATGTATCATGCTGCATTTTATGAATAACTTTTTTAATGGGGCTTTAGGCATCTTAATAGGGACTTAAGATAATTATGGCTTTGCTAACACAAAGATTTAGTCTTTGATTTGTGACCAACTACCAGCATCATGCCTGGCAAAAACTAGACACTTGATAAATAGTTTTTGGATGAATCGATGTCTAATAGACTTAAGGACTTCCTGTTAAATAATTGGCTAACTAAACAGAATGTGGGCTTTCTATACAAATCCTATGTTGGTGCATTATCCCTTGAAAATAGTGACATTTCTCTCAACATTTCTATATAAACATTTGCTAGGAGTTTTGAACTGGACTCCTTGTTTATACTTGATAGAGATATTGATGTAAATCATATGGATTCAGATATGTAACTATAGATATTCAGCTATAGCTTTAGATTCAGATATGATTATAGATGTAATCTCAGTCATAAATACAGTCACAGATGTGTTATTTTCAAACTCCAGGTAGAATTGACTGCATAAAAGGACTCCAAGTGAGGATATGTATATACCTATGGGCATGCGCCTACAAAATCTGGATTTCTGATTTGCTTTTCCATTGTGTGTGTGTGTGTGTGTGTGTGAGAGAGAGAGAGAGAGAGAGAGAGAGAGAAATTAGCCTTATTGTCTCCTTTGGTTTATCAGCACTAATGGCCTTATTTTCCTTTAAAAAAAAATAACAGGTTTTCATCAACTTTGCCAAAGACCAAAAGTCCTATGAAAATGCTGATACCAGTAGCCAAGGTTCCACCATAAGTTTAGATTCACAGGATGACCGGATAGAGTCTTAGCATCTGCAACTCATTCAATTTCAGCAAATGGCTAATGGATGCGTTTTGAAGAAGACATCACTTCCTCAAAATCTCTTCATTTTTGAAGTGTTATACTATCCAGCAAGTTGCCATTGTGTAAGACTTAAAAGTTATAAATGAAAAGTTTATTTTCCTGAGGTCAATGAATGTTATTGTTACTGGAATGGAATTCTGTATATTCAACACTGTGAGCATAACATATGTGTTCTTACGCAAAGGTGAGACCACCTGTTGTCTTAATTTATTACTTTCAATAAAAAGATAGCCTAAAAGGCATGTATATTAGTAGGTGGAAAGTAAGAGTGAAGAAGAAAAGTAAGGTGGATTGGGGTAGGTAAGGTTGGTGAACAAACAAAATAATTTATTTCTAAAAAATAACAGGATGCACATCATCATGAATACAAGTGCACTGTGATATGTAAAGTGCTAAGATTAACATTGCCAGTAAACTGAGAGCACAATGTCTACAGGGTGTGTGTGTGGGGGTGTGTGTGTCATGGTTAGTACCATGTGAATACAATTGGGAACATACTAAACCCAAAGAAATGCCTTTCTACAAGATGCCATAGAGGGACAGTTTACCCTGGTGGTAAGCAGAACTTGAGTTCCTTCCTGGCCTGCCTTGCCAATCATAAGGCTCAGGTGGAAACAGAAACAAATTGTTCAGATGGGCAGATACAAACCCTGAAAACTGATTAAGAGTTCATGTGCTGCTGGCAGGCGACATTTTTTAAACTCTTACAGAAACCCTCATATTCCACGTTTCTCCTCGGGAAATGTTTCTGTGGAGGGAAAATGAATATGAACATAATTTTCAGCTGATTGCCCTGCTGACCCAGAATTGTGTGAATGGCTTTGGATAGACTTCATAACAATGCTGAGTTACGTAATCCTCAAGGAAGGTGCTGTATGTACTGTGTGTGTATGTGTGTGCGTGCTTGTGTGTGTATATGCACATGTTTGCCATTTTGGGCACAATTGTTTGTTTCAAAAACCAATAAACTCCAAGTTTAGGAAAAAAAAAAACATTCGTGTTGTCATTTCATTTCTTTGAGAAGAGCCAAGAAACTAAAAATATAGGTCATGTGGCCCACAAGTCCCATGTGTTCTGTCCCCGCTTTCCTCTCCGTCCTCAACTCCAACCACCTCCTCTGGCTCTTTAGGATCTAGTCATGCTGGACTCCTTCAGGTTTTCTAATGCTTCAAGCTCCTTTGCATCTCCAGACCTTCACACATGCTGTTCCTTTGTGGGAGATGCTCTTCCCTCACCTTTTGTGCCCAACCAACAGTCTTCAGAAATGTTACACTTTCTCAGAGAAGCTTTACTGCCCTGCTTTCTCTGTTGAAATCTGACTCCCCGATCTTCTACTACCATATTTGTTTGTGCCTCCTACTTTTCTGTCAAATCATGCATAGTAATTTGTCATCTATGCAGATTTAAGAATACATAACAGATGGCAACATGATTTATCTTGGGATACCAAAATGCATTGAGTGAGTATAATGTATAGATAAACCTTTTGGAGTAAAAGAGTAGCTTTAATAATGTGGATGTCCTCAGGGACCAAAGAGACAAAAAAAGATGGCCAGGCTTCATCAAAAAAGAAAAGGAATCTGCTTCCTGGAATTTGTCTTTGTTCTGGTTGATTGGTTGCTTGACTCCTTCCGAGCAATGGCGGGAAGGAAAAGTACAGAAAACACATTGAAGAAAGAGAAATCAGTGAGATAATGGACATTTGAATACTGAAGAGAGAGGAAAATCTGGCAAGAGAGGGAAGTGGTTGAATGGACTTTTGAAACTACGAATATCCAAGTACTTTTTTCACATTTATTCACTCTGCGTCCTTACTGTGGGCAGGCCTTATTACCATCAAATCTTCATTAATCACATTTGCAAAGACTTCACATGAGTGAGTGTCCTGTGGAAACAGGAAGACATCCGCTCACATCTTCTTCCTTTGAGGGGCAAAACAGTACTGCTTCAATCTCAGAATGAGAAGCCTAAAGGCAGAGGGGACCATGGGAAGGGATGCCCTGGGACGTGCTGAGAAGGGCTTCTAGCCATCCCCAGGACATAGATGGAAGATTCCAGATAATCTTATCTACCTCTCTGTGGGCAGGAGAGCCACATTGGCTCTGGACTACTCTAACTGCACATTTATTTGAATGGGTAGTATTTCTTTCCCTCGTTAGATTTGGAATTTGTCAAGACTGAGATCTATTTTGATCTTCCTGACCCTCCCAGCAATATCTGCACACACAATAAGTAGTTGTGGCACTCAATGAATACTTGTTGGTCAAATGAATAAATAAATGAATGAGAAACAAAAGAGAAGCTGGCATAGTTGATATGGTAACCGGTAACCAAGCATCCTTATTTTGTTTAAATTTCTGAAATGCAATGCATTTTCCCATGAGGTATCTTATTCAGAGAAAAGAAAAAGGAAAGATGGTGGTTGATTCCATGTTACAGATATTATGGTGAATCCACTGGGATGGGAGGATTTTGATTTCCTTTTTGGAATTAGAATTCTAATGCTTTGCTTTTGTATATTTCTGCACATTTATTTCTACTCCGTCTTGTTTTCTGTTAGGATGTACTATATGTGAGTTTCTTGGGCCCTTTTTACATGAAAGTAAGGAACACACATGAAAAACTATCTTTGAGCTCACATCCCTTTGGGCTTCTCTGTAATAGAGAAAGTGTTTTGAGACTTCCCAGTTCTCAGAGGATTGCCTCCACTCTAGATAACACATACAGAATCTCCTTTTTTTATGTGCATTATTTGAATTACCTCTGAGGAATGTGGCAATTTTCACTTCATCTATAAAACCCAATTTTCATAATGTTAAAATATTGTATATAAAATCAGAAGAATGGGAAAATGATACACAAACTACCTTCTCCAAATATGCTTTCTGCCTGGCTGATCCACTCAAATGGACAAATGGCAAATGCTAACCTGTGTGAAGATGGTGGAGAGGGAGTGGGCTCGCAGTCTCTTTCCCCACCTTACCCCAGTAGTCAGCTTGCTTCATTAACCAAAGCTTCTCAACCCAAGGCAGTGGCATAAAAGAATATTTCATTTGGCATCATTTATTACAAGAATAATCCTATCTTTCCTTACTTATAAATCCAGACTGGTTTTCCATAATCTGAAAAATGAAATGCAGACTCCTTAACTGACCCTCAGAGTATTTCATAATCTGTTCTCTACTCTTCCATCTCTCTTTCCTATGTAGTCTCTGCTCTGACCACATGAATTTCCTATTACTATTTACATCAGATCCTTTCCAAGTTCCATGTGACTTTTCTCAAACTACTTTCCTCCTGGAAGACTTCTTCTCCCTCTGCTCTCAGCTTATATTTAGAATCTTCTCTTTGCCACCTTTCTGATATGTCATTTCTTTAAGGAAAATTTCCCAGAGAGCCTCATGCGAAACGAACCATTCTATTTTCTGCATTTTTGTGTATACCTCTACAGAATCATCTCCATAAATTGTTGTACATGTCTCTCTTTTCCCATTATACTCTAAGTTCCATAAGGGTAGTGACTCAGAATTTTCTCATCATTGTATCTCAAATATCCAGTACAATATCAATACATTCTTGTTGCTCAGTAAATCTTTAAAGGAAGAAACAGGTCTATTTCAATTTAGAAATATTTTTATAATTTTTTTCCTTAACTTTTTTTTCACAGTCATGTTTGCTTTAGTTTTAGAGACTATTAAACTTTAAAGCTAATTGCTGGGGGAAATGTGCAGATAACTGACATTTTAAATTAAAATGTGCATCCATTAAAAATGCCAAGCATTGGACATACTATCATTTTATTAATAGTATTGCCTATGATTGTGTTTACCCAAGGATATTGAAACTAGAGATGGTATTTAAATCAAATACTTTCATCAAAATAGAGCTATGCTTAATCACTCCTGTTATACAAGAAGAAAAAGCAAAGTAAGACATCAGACATCGTTACAGTTAAAATAACAGCAGCTATCATTTACTGGTGTTACATCATTGTGAAACATTGGGGTAAATACACCACACTTATTTTATTCTTTTTAAATTCTACAACCAATTTCCAACTCATATAGACCCTTTAATTGATTAGAACACTGATGTTTAAGAAAATGTAATTATCTTGCTTAAAATCATTTAGCCAAAACATAAATTTGACTCAACACACCATATCCTGATGTAGACCACACACAAAAACATTTGAATATGTTAATATAGATACACAAAATGCACTAACAACTTAGTGGTAAGTTGTATTTTTGTCTGTGTTCACTTGGAGAGAAAACCTCTAACCCTTTTCACCCTGATTACTGCTCCCTTGACTTCTGCAGTTATCTCTAGTACGTATTTTTGAAATGAACAAGAAGACCTGTGGAGAGAAATAAAAGTTTCCTTGTCCTCTTTGACAAGTGTACTCCTCCTTTTGTGAGGGCTTTGTTCTTATGACTTAATCACCTCCCAGATGCCCACCTCTCTACATCACAATGGGGATTCAGTTTCAACATGAGAATTTTGAGGACATACAAACATTCAGACCATAGCAGATGCTAAAATAATTTTTTTCTTAACTTCCTTTTCAGATTATTCATTGTTTAATGTAAAGAAATGCAACTAATTTTTGCATGTTGACTCTATGTCCAGCTACTCTACTAAATTCATTTATTAGTTCTAGTAGAGTATTTTTTTTATTTTATCTTTTTTTAAAATTTTTATTGTTGGTTGTTCAAAACATTACATAGTTCTTGATATATCATATTTCACATTTTGATTCAAGTGTGTTATGAACTCCCATTTTTACCCCATATACAGATTGCAGAATCACATCAGTCTAGTAGAGTATTTTTAATTTTGTAGAAGTTTTAGAGTTCTCTGTATATCGTCTTTAAGAAGAAATCATTTTACTTCATTTCTAATTTTCATCACTTTTATTTATTTTTCTTGCCTGATTGCTGTGGCTAGAACTTCCAATACTGTGTTAAATAGAAGTGGTGAAAGTTTCTTTGGTTGACTTTCATCCACACTTTCACTATTGTTATAAAGGTCTCCTCTGTTCATATTTATCAGCCACTGATGGACTTAATTAGACTTAATATCTAACATGTATATAATAAAGTACATCATTTCACTTTTTCTCAAATCTTTATATATATAAAATCATTTGGACTTCAAATTAACATTGTCAAGCATGTATCTCCCCTAGATGGGGAAAATGGGCTCAAAGGAATTAGATAACTGACTTAAAGCAACAAATCTAGTAGTAAGTTATATTTTTTACCTGCCCTCCATTCTTGTCTAGCCTCTCTTCTCTGATTTCTGTGGTTCCCTTGTTTCTATTCCAGATTTTCTCCATGATACTGTCAATTATGGTGACCTCTTCCCATCCCAGGAATAAGGATAGGCATCTGACCCAGGGTGATCAGAGTTCCTTATTTCTCTTAACCACTCTTATTAGTTTAAATATTTCAGAACAATTTAGCCCATCATCCCTGAATTAATATTTAAATTTTAGAAGAGATAAATTTCAGGTATTGCTAAACTGGGTGGGGATGAGTCTAGGGTTTCCATTTGACATCTTCTCCATAACATAGAAAGAACTTCCATAATGAATGAAGTCAAGGAAAAATAAGCAGAACTAACAAGCAGAATGATAGGCTAAGTTCTGCTGATTATTTTTTAACCATAGAATTCAGCCATGCCTAAAGGACTGCTCTGGCAAATATGGAGGACAGACAGTGGGGTCCTGCAGAAGAAAGAACCAGCTAGGGAAACCAGGGCAGCAGAATAAGTTGGTAGCTGTAAAAATGGTAAGAAGTGGTCAGATCCTGGGTATATTTTGAAGGTAAAGCTGATGGGACTGTGGCAAATTAGTGATGAGTATATAAGAAAAAGGCAGTCAAGAATGAATATAAGCAACTGGATAAATGGAATTATCATTTATTGGAGAAAGGATAAACTAGCGAGACAAAGAAGACAATTTTTAGAAAAGAAGTCAAGGGCTGAGTTTAAAGGGCATTAATTTGAGAGATCTTAGATCTTTATGTCTGGAGTTTTGGGGAAAGTCTCTACTAGGGAAAAAATACGGAAGAAATTGGCATAGAGATAGAAATCAAAGCCACGAGTCTGGATGAAATTATTCAGGGAGATGAATGTGGCTAAAGCAGACCAAAAAAAAAAAAAAAATCTAAAGAGAACGCCCAGGAAGAATATTTTTAAGACTGAAAGGAATATCCAGAAATAATGTATAACACATAAACCAAGAAAAGAAATTGCTCCTAAAAGGCTGGGAGTGGCTGACCTTGTCTAAGCAGCTGCTTGCTGGATTAAAATAAAGATGGAAAATTGACCACTGGTTTGACATATTCACGAGTGACCTTGACAAGAGAGGTTTCTGTGCAATGACAGGAAGAAAGGCTCAATAATATATTCAATAAAAATATAGGAGGACGGAAAATGGAAATGAAGTGTATAGCTAACTTCTTCAAGGAAGTAGCAGAAAGAGAAAAAGAAAGGTAGGTGGAAGTTGGAGGAGTTACCAGATATTTTTGACAAGGGTTCTTACCTTTTCAAGTGGGGGAAGAAAGGGGTCAGGTTTTCCAATCATGGTGCCTCTACTTCCGATGGTCTCTAAATAGGAATGTCCCCTGCTCCCTGGGTCTTGTCTTCCTTCTTGACTGACATAATTTGTGGTTTTGTCTCTTTATTGGTTTAGATTCTAATGGTGCTTCCTGACTATTTCTTGCTGTTGGAAGTTTGTAACATCTTCCCTTTTCCCATAGGTACAGTGGCTCTCCCTAGCTCAGCTGTCACCTAGTTCTGTCAGAGTGCATACTGTGGTAGATGACTGCTCTTGAGTCAGTGACCATGCCACACTCAGCTAGTGGCTACACCTGAAACCTCCTTTACTATACCATGTTGTGTAGTTTGATTTATTGAAATGTGATGTGTCCCAGAGCGGTCTGTGGCAGCTCATCTTCCACATTAGGCTCATTTAACAGTTATTCAACATACACAGATACACATACTTCCTGGTCAAAGCCCCAAGAGTAGAAAATTAATACTGTGTTCACTTCTCTCTCCTCTTACCTTCTCTCTCCCTTCTCCTGTCTTTCAATTCTCTGGATAGAAAGTGGGTAAGTTTCTCTACTTGTGACCTCCTTTCTGCAAACAAATAGCAAATTTTAAAATGGAAAAGTGCATTTTCTTTATGTTTGAAGAGAACTCTGTGGTCTTAAAATTATTGTCTAGTTTTCCAGGCAAGATCTTTAATTTACTAACAGGGTAGAGAGAGGAAAGTCAAAGAAACTTGGCAAATCCATTCTTAAAATAATGCCCTGGCCTTTAGTTACTGTCTTTTACGGTTTGGATGTGAGATATCCTCCAAAAGCTCATGCATGAGACAATGCAAGAAGATTTAGGGGAGAAATGATGGATCCGATGGAGAGAGCCTTATCCCAATCAGTGAATTAATCCACTGATGGGATTAACTGAATGGTAACTGAAGACAGGTGGAATGTGGCTAGAGGAGGTGGGGCATTGGGGGGACATGGCTTTGGGGTATATATTTGTATCTGGGTGGGGGGAGACCTCTTTCTCTGCTTCTGATCATCATGTGAGCTGCTTCCCTCTGCCACACTCTTCCACCATGATGTTCTGCCTCACCTGGAGCCCCCAAGCCATGGAGTTGGCCTTCTATGGACTCAGACCTCTGAAACCGTAAGCCCCTAAATAAACTATTCCTCCTTTAAAATTGTTCTTGTCAGGTCTTTAAGTCACAGCAATTAAAAAGCTGACTAAAAACGCTGTCCTACCACATGCAACTACCTTGTTGGCATAAACTAAATATTGCCTTGGTCTTTTCTGGTACATTCTTTCGGGAACTTTTCAATCCTTTAACTTCTTCCTCCATCACTCCCCCTACCCACCTCCCCAGCAATAAATACCTTGGATGACAGTGCAAAGGCGGAGTAATCAAAAAGGCAAATGAGAAGTATCAGAGGAAAGAGAAGCTGTGGTAGGTGCGCCTAGGCACCCAGAGGAGCAGTCATAATTCTCCACCATACCTCAGCTGTGCAGCCTCAGAAACGGCTCAGCAACACCAAGGGGGATTTATCTCCCATGGGTGAACTCATTAAATTTTCCGAACGCTGATGGATAAAATCTGAGTGCCAGGTTATCGATTTCCAATGAAAACTTTAACTGAACACTCCTATCACCAATGAATTTTCTCTCCCTGGGATCACACTACCTAGGAAATCAAGCTTTAATCAGAAGGTTTCTTGCTGAGCAGAGACTCAGGGCAAGTTGAGTTAATTATATGATTCCAATATTTAATGTCATCAAGTTTCACCTCCATCATAGGATATTCCTGCAAAAGGCCAATCCTGTATCATCCTCAGGAAACCTTTTTCCTTAACACGGCTGCACAGGCCTTGAGCTCTGCCATCCTTTGTCTCTCTGAAGCTCTTTTTAAATGCTCTTTTGGCCAAACCAACCTCCTTTTGACAAACACTTATTTCATTAGACATGATAATATAGCATTTTCTATCAAGATATAGTTTTTCAGATGTAGTGATTTTGTGTCTTCATTATTTATTGATTGTAAAGCTTAACCCAAAGCAATGTTTCCAAACATCCTCTTCCTAAGAACCACTTAAAGCCCTTTATTTAAAAACATACATCTTCTGATTTAGTGGGTCAATGAGTTGGGAATAATTTTTGTCTGCAAAAATTATTGTGATTTTTGTTTTCAAAAGAATTGAAGAACTCTCGTTAGAGAATAATTTAAGGCACCTTATTTCTGTGCTTTTGATTGAGTTCCTCACTATGACCAACACATACCCACAACAAATACATATACTCAATATATATCTGCACATATTTAAGCACTCATGAAATTGATTAAATCCTATCTAAAAGGCTATTTGAAATGGGGATTTAGAGGATTGAGAATTGCTTCTGAAACTTAAGTGCACACACATGAGTCACCCAGGAATCTTGCTAAAATGCACATATTGAGTAGGTCTGGGAGGAGCCCAGGAGTCTGTCTTTCTAACTAACTCAGTGATGTGGCCACAGCTGCACCTCCTCAGACACCCTTGGAGTTGCAGGGTTACAGATTGGCCTTTGTCCGAACTGCCTTAGTTCAACTCCTAGTTTTGAAGTTCCCAACCCCAGCTTGAGGTTCACTCCCTTTTACTCTGGCTAGTTGACCTTGTACATTTTACTTAACTTGCTATAACTTGATTTCCCTATTTTTAAAATGGGGATAATACTAATATCTTCCTCCTGCGGCTTTTATAAGGATTGCATGGATGTTGAAAGTGCTTAGAAGAGGCTCTATGGTCAATTTGGCATAAATGATAGTTCTCATTGACATTTTGGTGTCATATTTTGGTTTCAGCTAACAAAGCCAGAATGAATATCATTGTGTGTCCTCCAAAAGAAAAATCCTAAAAGAAAATTTTCTATGGATCAAGGTGACTATTTTTTTACTTAACGTAATAGTCATATGATGAGTTTTCTGCATTTTGTCAATTTTAAGAATCCCCTTAAGTGAATTAAGTTCATTCTCTTCAAGTTTTCTGCTTTAACAGAAAAGAGTCACAATCCAAGGTCTCTAGTTGACAAAATTGATTCCATCTTCTTAATTCCAATTTTTAAAAAACTATCATGTCACTTTATATCTTCAGATTAAATTATCATGAGCAAAAAAAAAAAGTCTTGTTTCCAAAATGATATTTTCCATGATTTAAGTTGATAAACTCAGCCTAATATGGGACATTTGGGAATTCAATAAGTTCTATTGAATAAATAAATGGATGGATGGATGGATGAATAAATTAACAAAGAATAAGAGTAATGATTTCTAAAAGTCATATTTTCCCTTTCAATATAATCTAAGATTGAGCCTCACAATATAACATTTTAAAAGGAAAAGAAAATCATTTCAGGCACACCTTTTTTTATTATGGTACATTCTATCTCAGAATTTGGGTTGCAAGTTGAAATTACTTGGAGATATTGAGCTGATTTCATAGTTCCACCCTTTCTTGGAAAATCTAAATTAATTAAGGTATGCTATGGCCACTGGAGATCCCCAGGTATTTTTAATTCATGGCCAAGGTTCAGATCCAGTTTTATCTCCTATGGATAATTGATATCTCCCTGAAAAAGTAAGCTCAAAAACAGCCATACAACTCTTTAGAGTTTTATTGAGTTTATATGAAACTTTGGTTCTATAGACAGAATTATAAATTGTACTGACTCAATATAGATCCCAGGTATTAGTGCCTTTTGAAAACCTGTATTGTAATCATACCATTAAGTTAGAATTTGAAAGAAGAGACTTTTGAGAGATCAAATAATGCTTTTCAATGATGTGAAAATCAAATTATGCTCCAGCCTTTATATTTTTAAACTTATATTTAAAAACTAATGCAAGAGGAAGAAACAGCTGGGCCTATTCGGGGTCATTATTTTCAGAAAAAAAGCTCTTCCCTGAAACTATGCTCTATAAAACTATCATGATGAACATTCTTTTGCTTTTGTAGCCAGGTGGTTCTACAATACTTATAGGTATCCAAACAGCTTCTAAAGCATTTGTCCCATCTGCTATTGTAGTTGTTTCTCTATTCTTTCTTGTTGTCTTAAAATATAGCACAGAATATGAATCATGTTGAGCTGTTCTTAAAGAGAAGGTCTTGTCTCAGCATAGGATGTGAATCATTTAAATCCTACCTAACCGTCCAATTAAGTCATTAAGGCATCAGGCTATGTATCAGTAAGAGCTACCATGGAGAAATGAATTTTCTTAGTAAACTGATTGCTTAAAGAAATATGGCAACACAGAAGTAGACTTCTATTTCTGTACACTTCAGCAATGGAAAATAAATTGTCTCCTTGCAATATTTCAACCAATTATAATTTGGTTTTTCAATTCTTAAAATTTAAACACCTTTTAATTAAAGCAAGAAGTGCAACAATATAGTGTATATTCTTTATATATATATA